>NC_000068.7:138045599-138351224 GCF_000001635.26 Mus musculus | reverse complement strand
GGAAAATATTTGAAGTTTATTTAAAGCAAATATTCAGCTGTCTTCCTGTGTTACTTGTTAGCTATTAAGTCTAAGAAAATAATACTTGTTCCAGGACTCTGCCTACACTAGTCTGCACAGGTGAAAGTGTGGACTGCAGAAGCTAACAGCTTCTAGGAAAGGCAGAAGCCACAAAGCTTCTGGAGCAGACCGCATTTTGGGCTCCTGACATCCGGGCTCTTTCCCTGCCAAAGGAGAGGTGTCCGCCCACCCAGGAGGGCTTTACCACAGCACCTGGGGGAGCCATCTTGGTTCCAGGACTCCACAGAGACTAGTCTGCACAGGTGAAAGTGTGGACTGCAGAAGCTACACAGATTCTAAGACAAGCCCTGTTTCTAGCCTTCATCTTTTGCCAGGAGGCAGGTCCGAAAGCCAGATGTCTGGCCACCTTCCCTGAAAAATGTGAGCTTGCCTGAAGAGAATGCTCTAACCACTGAAACTCAAGAGAGAGCTAGTCTTCGGGGTCTGCTGATAGAGGCTAACAGAATAACGAGAGGAACAAGCTCTAACCAGAGACAACTATAACAATTAACTCCAGAGATTACCAGATGGTTAAAGGCAAACGTAAGAATCTTACTAACAAAAGCCAGGACCATTCACCATCATCAGAACTCAGCACTCCCACCTCAGCCAGTCCTGGGTACCCCAACACACCTGAAAAGTTAAACCTGGATTTAAAAGCATATCTCATGATGATGATAGAGGACATCAAGAAGGACTTTAATAACTTACTTAAGAAATACAGAACACTGCTAAAGAGTTGCAAGTCCTTAAAGAAAAACAGGAAAACACATCCAAACAGGTGATGGAAATGAACAAAACCATATTAGACCTAAAAAGGGAAGTAAACACAATAAAGAAAACTCAAAGTGAGGCAACGCTGGAGATAGAAACCCTAGGAAAGAAATCTGGAACCATAGATGTGAGCATCAGCAACAGAATACAAGAGGTGGAAGAGAGAATCTCAGGTGCAGAAGATTCCATAGAGAACATCAGCACAACAATCAAAGAAAATGCAAAATGCAAAAGGATCCTAACTCAAAACATCCAGGAAATCCAGGACACAATGAGAAGACCAAATCTAAAGATAATAGGAGTAGATGAGAATGAAGATTTTCAACTTAAAGAGCCAGCAAATATCTTCAACAAAATTATAGAAGAAAACTTCCCAAACCTAAAGAATGACATGCCCATGAACATACAAGAAGCCTACAAAACTCGAAATAGACTGGACCAGAAAAGAAATTCCTCCCGACACATAATAATCAGAACAACAAAAGCACTAAATAAAAATAGAATATTAAAAGCAGTAAGGGAAAAAGGACAAGGAACTTATAAAGGCAGGCCTATCAAAATTACACCAGACTTTTCACCAGAGACTATGAAAGCCAGAAGATCCTGGACAGATGTTATACAGACACTAAGAGAACAGAAATGCCAGCCCAGGCTGCTATACCCAGCCAAACTTTCAATTACCATAGATGGAGAAACCAAACTATTCATCAACAAAACCAAATTCACACAATATCTTTCCACTAATCCAGCCCTTCAAAGGATAATAAAGGGAAAACACCAACACAAAGATGGAAATTACACACTAGAAAAAGCAATAAAGTAATCCTTTAACAAAACTAAACGAAAACAGCCACAAGAACAAATTCCCAACTTTAACAATAAAAATGACAGGAAACAACAATTAATTTTCTTTGATTTCTCTTAACATCAATGGACTCAATTCCCCAATAAAAAGACATAGACTAACAGACTGGCTATACAAACAGGACATGACATTTTGTTGCTTACAGGAAACCCATCTGAGGGATAAAGACAGACTCTACCTCAAAGTAAAAGGCTGGAAAACTGTTTTCCAAGCAATGGTCTGAATAAACAAGCTGGAGTAGGCATTCTAATATTGAAAAATATCGACTTAAAACCCAAAGTTATCAAAAAAGACAAGGAGGGACACTTCATACTCATCAAAGGTAAAATCTTCCAAGAGGAACTCTCAATTCTGAATATCTCTGCTCTAAATGCAAGGGCAGCCACATTCATTAAAGAGACTTTAGTAAAGCTCAAAGCACACATTGCACCTCACAAAATAATGGTGGGAGACTTCAACACACCACTTTCATCAATGGACAGATCATGGAAACAGAAACTAAACAGGGACACAGTGAAACTAACAGAAGTCATGAAACAAATGGATTTAACAGAACATTTTATCCTAAAACAAAAGGATATACCTTCTTCTCAGCACCTCACGGGACCTTCTCCAAAATTGACCATATAATTGGTCACAAAACAGGCCTCAACAGATACAAAAATATTGAAATTGTTCCATGCATCCTATCAGATCACCATGGACTAAGGCTGATCTTCAATTACAACATAAATAATAGAAAGCCAACATTCACATGGAAAATGAACAACACTCTTCTCAATGATACCTTGGTCAAGGAAGGAATAAAGAAAGAAATTAAAGACATTTTAGAGTTTAATGAAAATGAAGCCACAACATACCCAAACTTATGGGACACAATGAAAGCATTTCTAAGAGGAAAACTCATAGCTCTGAGTACCTCCAAAAAGAAGCTAGAGAGAGCACATACTAGCAGCTTGACAACACACCTAAAAGCTCTTGAACAAAAGGAAGCAAATTCACCCAAGAGGAGTAGAAGGCAGGAAATAATCAAACTCAGGGGCGAAATCAACCAAGTGGAAACAAGAAGAACTATTTAAAGAATCAACCAAACCAGGAGCTGGTTCTTTGAGAAAATCAACAAGATAGATAAACCCTTAGCCAGACTCACTAGAGGGCACAGGGACAGCATCCTAATTAACAAAATCAGAAATCAAAAGGGAGACATAACAACAGATCCTGAAGAAATCCAAAACACCATCAGATCCTTCTACAAAAGGCTATACTCAACAAAACTAGGAGAATCTGGATGAAATGGACAAATTTCTAGACAGATACCAGGCAAAAAAGTTAAATCAGGGTCAGGTTAATGATATAAACAATCCTTTATCCCCCAAAGAAATAGAAGCAGTCATTAATAGTCTCCCAACCAAAAAAAGCCCAGGACCAGGGGGGTTTAGTGCAGAGTTCTATCAGACCTTCAAAGAAGATCTAATTCTAGTTCTTCACAAACTATTCCACAAAATAGAAGCAGAAGGTACCCTACCCAATTCATTCTATGAAGCCTCAATTACTCTTATACCTAAACCACAGAAAGACCCAACAAAGATAGAGAACTTCAGACCAATTTACCTTATGAATATCGATGCAAAAATACTCAATAAAATTCGTGCTAACCGAATCCAAGAACACATCAAAAACAATCATCCATCCTGACAAAGTAGGTTTCATTGCAGGGATGGTTCAATACATGGAAATCCATCAATGTAATCCAGTATATAAACAAACTCAAAGACAAAAACCACATGATCATCTCATTAGATGCAGAGAGAGCATTTGACAAAATCCAACACCCATTCATGATAAAAGTCTTGGAAAGATCAGGAATTCAAGCCCATAATTAAACATGATAAAAGCAATCTACAGCAAACCAGTAGCCAACATCAAAGTAAATGGTGAGAAGCTGGAAGCAATCCCACTAAAATCAGGGACTAGACAAGACTGCCCACTTTCTCCCTACCTATTCAACATTGTACTTGAAGTCCTAGCCAGAGCAATTAGACAACAAAAGGAGATCAAGGGGATACAAATAGGAAAAGATCAAAATATCACCTTTTGCAGATGATATGATAGTATATATAAATGACCTTAAAAATTCGACCAGAGAACTCCTAAACCTGATAACAGCTTCAGTGAAGTAGTTGAATATAAAATTAACTCAAAAAAGTCAATGGCCTTTCTCTACACAAAGTATTAATAGGCTGAGAGAGAAATTAGGGAAACAACACCCTTCTCAATAGTCACAAACAATATAAAATACCTTGGCGTGACTCTAACAAAGAAAGTGAAAGATCTATGTGATAAGAACTTTAAGTCTCTGAAGAAAGAAATTAAAGATCTTAGAAGATGGAAAGATCTCCCATGCTTATGGATGGGCAGGATCAATATAGTAAAAATGACTATCTTGCCAAAAGCAATCTACAGATTCAATGCAATCCCCATCAAAATTCCAATTCAATTCCTCAACGAATTAGAAAGAGCAATCTGCAAATTCATCTGGAATAACAAAAAACCTAGGATAGCAAAAACTCTTCTCAAGGATAAAAGAACCTCTGGTGGAATCACCATGCCTGACCTAAAGCTGTACTACAAACCAATAGTGATAAAAAAAACTTCATGGTACTGGTATAGCAACAGACAAGTAGACCAATGGAATAGAATTGAAGACCCAGAAATGAACCCACATTCCTATGGTCACTTGATCTTTGACAAGGGAGCTAAAACCATCCAGTGGAAAAAAGACAGCATTTTCAACAAATGGTCCTGGCACAACTGGCGGTTATCATGTAGAAGAATGAGAATTGATCCATTCCTATCTCCTTGTACTAAGGTCAAATTTAAGTGGATCAAGGAACTCCACATAAAACCAGAGACAGTGAAACTTATAGAAGAGAAAGTGGGGAAAAGCCTCAAAGATATGGGCACAGGGGAAAAATGTCTTGAGCTGTAAGATTGAGAATCTACAAATGGGACCTCATAAAATTGCAAAGCTTCTGTAAGGCAAAAGACATGGTCAATACGACAAAAAGGCCACCAACAGATTGGGAAAGGATCTTTACCTATCCTAAATCAGATAGGGGACTAATATCCAATATATATAAAAAACTCAAGGAGGTGGACTCCAGAAAATCAAATAAGCCCATTAACAAATGGGGCTCAGAGCTAAACAAAGAATTCTCACCTGAGGAATACCAAATGGCTGAGAAGCACCTGAAAAAACGTTCAGCATCCTTAATCATCAGGGAAATGCAAATCAAAACAACCATGAGATTCTACCTCACACCAGTCAGAATGGCTAAGATCAAAAATTCAGGTGACAGCAGATGCTAGTGAGGATGTGGAGAAAGAGGAACACTCCTCCATTGTTGGTGGAATTGCAAGCTTGTACAACCACTCTGGAAATCAGTATGGCGGTTCCTCAGAAAATTGGACATAGTACTACTAGAGGATTCCCCAATACCTCTCCTGGGTATATATTCATAAGATGTTCCAACTGGTAAGAAAGACACATGCTCCACTATGTTCATAGCAGCCTTATTTGTAATAGCCAGAAGCTGGAAAGAACCCAGATGCCCCTCAAAAGAGGAATGGATACAGAAAATGTGGTACATTTACACAATGGAGCACTACTCAGCTATTAAAAAGAATGAATTTATTAAATTCCTAGGCAAATGGATACACCTGGAGGTCATCATCCTGAGTGAGATAACCCAATCACAAAAGAACTCAAATGATATGTACTCACTGATCAGTGGATATTAGCCCAGAAACTTAGAATACCCAAGATACAAGATATAATTTGTAAAACACATGAAACTCAAGAAGAACAAAGACCAAAGTGTGGGCAGTTTGCCCCTCCTTAGAAGTGGGAACAAAACACCCATAGAAGGAGTTACAGAGACAAAGTTTGGAGCTGAGAAGAAATAATCGACCATCTAGAGACTGCCATACCCAGGGATCCATCCCATAATCAGCCTCCAAATGCTGATACCATTGCACAAACTAGCAAGATTTTGCTGAAAAGACCCTGATATAGCTGTCTCTTGTGAAGCTATGCCGGGGCCTAGCAAACACAGAAGTGGATGCCCACAGTCAGCTATTGGATGGATCACAGGGCCCCCAATGGAGGAGCTAGAGAAAGTACCCAAGGAGCTAAAGGGGTCTGCAACCCTATATGTGGAACAACAAATGAACTAACCAGTAACCCCCAGAGCTCGTGTCTCCAGCTGCATATGTATCAGAAGTTGGCCTAGTCAGCCATCAGTGGAAAGAGAGGCCCATTGGTCTTGCAAACTTTATATGCCTCAGTACAGGGGAATGCTAGGGCCAAGAAGTGGGAGTGGGGGGGTAGTTGAGTGTGGGGGAGGGTATGGGGGACTTTTGGGGTAGCATTGGAAATGTAATTGAAGAAATTACCTAATTAAAATAAAATTTAAAAAGAAAAGAAAAGAATGCATTCTAGCTACTTCAGACTACTGACTAACAAGTTTACCTTAATGGCTTGTTAGGGTCCATGAGTTGCTGAAGAATGATATCTCAGAACCAAATAGTATTCAAAAGCAAAGAGTGTTTATTGAACAAATTCTTGCATGCAGGAGCCCAATTCCATCGAGATGCAAGGACCCTGACTGAATTTGCAGATTCAGTTTTAAAGCCTGAAGAGGAACAATAGGGAGGGGTAGGTGATCTATATCTTGATCAAGCGAGTTCTATCTCTGGGGGTATAGGTGATGCTATGATTGGTTAGGGTTTTGCTTCAAGCATACTTGACTACTATTCTTGCTTCCTGCAAAGGACGGAAAACTCTTGACCTCTTGCCTGCAAGCTTGGCTACCTGTCCTTTTGCAAGCTGGGGAGGGGTCCCTTTTCCAGTAACCGACTTGCCCAGTTCTGGGAAGTAGAAACTCAGGCCTGGTCCCCTGAACTGCTAGTTTGCAGCCTGTCATGGAGTCAGCCTGGCTTAGCCCAATTCATTCCTCTCAGGCTCAGTATGTTTCTGAATCTGGATTTTGTTTTTGTGTTTGCTTTTGCTGCTGCTGCTTCTGTTGTTGTTGTTGTTAGTGGTGGTGGTGGTGGTGGTGGTGGTGGTGGTGGTGGCTTTTTGTTTGTTCTTTCCTTCCATTTACTCATCCCTGAATAAACTCTGAACTGTCCTTTTTCATTTATCTTTCAACTCTTGCCAAAACTCTGACACTTCTCAATCACTCCCATCTAAGATGGACGATGTGTCACTTTGACCAACATTTCTGCTGCTTAACTCAGATCTACTGTGTGCAGAAAAAAATATTTTGAGTGGAAAGGAAGTTGAAAGGGGAATTTTCTCCTCTTGCTCCAATTATTTCATTAAGGTTCTCCTTCCTCGAGGGCGAGTAACACAAAAATATATGTTTAATGCTACACAGACATGAGGACCACAAAAGGCATTCGGGAAGACTTGTTGCAAAATTTTATTAACTATGATTACTGCATTGATAGGAAAGAGTAACCAAAATTTAAACTTTAGCTCCTTAGGGATAGAATTTGTGTGTCAGGCACACGAGTGACTCAGCATGCCTCCTCTATGAGGCAGTGGAAGAACTGGACAGAGAACAGAGATGGAAGAGTTCTTTCTCCAAAGAAAGCACTTTGTGAGTAATTACAGGGACAGAGAAGTCTCTGTTAGGACTAGTTGCTACTGTTAAGTGGGCTCTGAATATAGGCCTTAAGCTGGAATGTAGTTCTCAACTGGCTCTGAGCTGTGTGGAAAGCTGGGCAGGTGTGGGATGATGTAAGGAAAAGGCATTTGGTACATGAGAAATGTATCTACCACAAAGCCCAAATAAATAAGATATATTTGTTGTATTACAATGTGCCCTTTGTGCCCAACAATCAGCTGAAAATGTTTTTTTTTTCTATCAAAATATGGCTATCTTTAACACTAATGTTTAGAGGCTGCAAAGTACAGGTTGAAAACCCCTTTATGTGAATTCCTTGGAACCAGAAGAGTTTTAGATTTTGGAATATTTGCATATACATAATAAGAATTCATGAGAATGGGACCCAAGTTAGGAAAAAAAAAAAGGGATGCCATGATTCATGCGGTAGTAGTATGGTCTGAAGATAATTTTGTATAATATTTTCCTTGTGCTTATGATTTGATGGAGACTTGTCACTTGAGATCAGGTATGAAATTTTTCACTCTGTATTTTGGATCACTTGAGATTTCAAATTTCTAAATTAGGGTTGCTAAACTATCATTTCCACATCCCCTTCATATAGATATGGAGCTGCAGTGTAAACACTCAGCCAGATCTCACATCAACTCTCATTTATTTTCTTTAAGCATATTTTGAGAAATGCAGTTCTCAGCCAGAAGTGGTAGCAGTAGCCACTTTGCTGTCATATCTCAAATCACTCACACATCTGATATCATAGATAGGAATAAGCAGGGACTTGCTAACACAGTGGGCATATGAAGCCTGGGCTCTTCTTCCTTGGAAAAGAATACATTATTACTAGGCATCCTCACTGAGATAAACACACTATCAGTTACTGTTAAGTTAGTACTTCCCCAATCATACTATAGGACAAGTATTCAACTATAAGTGGCTTACAGGGTAGGGGGCTATGATCTCAGGAAACACTAACTGTGACATGGAGTGGAAAGTAGGGAATATGAGCCACAGTTAAGAGAGGCAGTGAATAGAGGGTCATTGGGTTATTGTGTGCACTATTGGTTCATTTTGCTGGTGACTCTGAGAACATGTAGTTAACTCCTCAGTTTTCTCCTACTTTTAAATAATTAACTCCCACCAGTTATTGTTTAGAGGATGCTCTGAGAGGAATTGATTCTCAAGCACGCTCTGCCTGCTGTAGGCAGAGCTAGGCAGAGGGATGCAGAGACAGCACACTCTAAGATGTTTGGGTGGGAGAGTGGCAGTAAACTGTGACAGACTACAATTGAGCAAAGTGGATAAGTTATATACTGCTCTGTGTGCTCCAGCTAGTCTCCCCCAGTTATCTTTCATCTCTGAAACTAGAAGGAGAGTTTTATAAAGCTCTGTCCAGGTTATGGTTCATACTCTGCAATGAGAATGCACTGTGACAGTTATTCATGTGCAATAAAATGTGTATATGTGAAACTTCTGCTTCCAGCCCTTGTGGAGTCACAAGAACTAAATTTTCTCTCTCACCTGAAATGCCTAAAAAGAAACACCAGACAAAATATATGAATCAACGCTTACTAGCATATACTCCTTTTTATAGCTATATAATGTTGAATTAGATAAATGTAATATTACTCATTTATTTACCAGTATAATAAAGTCATTGCAGTGGTTTTAAGTAAAGTTTCTTTGAATATTCATACACACATATTGTGAGGGCAAATTTTCATATATCTTGGGTACATACATAGAAATGAAAGGGTGGATAATATAGTACGTATACATTTAGCATTTAAAAATCTGCCAAACATCAATAAATACACCTTTTCACATTCTTGTCAGCTGACACAATTACTCGGCATCAATACACAGTAGTCTTTCAGTGTGGGTTTATGTTGCATTTCTCTCATGACTAGCAACATCAAGTATCGTTTTCGTAGTTATTGGCTATTCATGAATAATGTTATAATGTGCTTATGAAAATACCTTTTAATTCAACATGTTCTTTTCTTTCATTCAGTTATATGTGCTCTTCATAAACTCTAGATAGAACTCCAATAAGAAATATATTATGTGAGTGCTCTCTCCCTGTTTGTTGCTTGTTCATTCATTCTCTTGGTGGCTTCTTTCAATGGATAGGTGGCTTTGAGTTTGTTTCTTAATCATCACAATTTAATTCTACCCTCAGGACCGTGGCATTTGCTAGAGAAGTCTGCTATTGTTTTAGTATTTTGGAGTTCTGTAGCCCTAAAGGTTCATTGTCTTGCTCACAGCCACAGCAAGCTAGTAACAATGTCAGCATGAGAACTTTATTTTTATGAGTCTAGGTCTGTTCAGAACCCAAGTGGGCCAATTTAGGAGCAATTTTGGGGTTTATTCTTTTGAGTGACGTCTAGGAAAGACCCGTTTTGAGTGGTAGTGCATGCCCTCAAAGATGGAGGGTTTCAAGGCTCGAGTTATAAATCTGTATTCCAGCTGCATTTCCTTCTTCCCACCCACGAAGGAAAATGTGGTAAAGAACGGGAGTACAGAGTCTCAAATTCCTTCAAGCTGAACGCTATTTATTAAACCTGGCAGAGGATGGCAGAGCAAGGTCACCTGCCCTCTCATCTTCTCTGACCTCCCATCAACTTCTTTTCCCTTCTTGGACTTTAAAAAAAAATCACATTTTAATGCTATTCATAATTCATAAAAAGAAACACTAAAATCAAAACATATTACTCCTGGCTTACAAATGCCAGTGCTGTTATTAATTATTAACAGCTCCTAAAGGAAGGCAGAAGCAATCCCAAAGGTGAGAGAGATAAAAAGCCAGTCAACACACAGGCATTGGCATGAGCATATGAGTGTATATGCATATACACAGAAAGCTGGTCGGAATCCTTTGTACAAAGGGTTTCTAACCATGGTGCATGTTAAATAGAAATTTATTCCTCTACCCAAGAATCAGCGGTCTGGCTAAAACTGTGGACTGAGTAGTTGATGATGATGGACCTTCACAGATAAAAAGCTGATGTTCGAGGTGAGGGCTGCTCTAGTTCACAGACAGATAGGCACAGAGCCTGTTCTATCTTCTAAATGGCAGGGCTTCCTCTCTTTTTACGTTTGTTTTTAACTGATAGATGATAGCCATATATGCTTATGGGGGCAGCTTGATGCAATGTTTCTTTACACGTATTTGTTGTGGAATGGCCAAGCCATGCTACTTGGTGTATCCATATCCTCAATTATGTATCATTTTGTTGCAGAGAGAACACCCAAAGTCTTTTCTTGTGGTAATTTTGACATATGGTACACAGTATTATTATTAGCTATAGTCCCCAGTGCTACTCTACAGAGAGCTGGAGCTTCTCCCATTGTCTAACGGACCCTATGAAATCATTGCTCCATCTCTCCCCTTTCCTGGTCCAATCTGTTTCAGAACCTCTGGTCTCTGGTAATGACTGTTCCAGTACCAACTTCTTTAAGTCCATTTTTCTCAGACAAGTGATCACCACTGAACTGTATCCCTGGAACAAGTCCCATTATTTTTAGATTCCGCAAGAGACTGTGCATTTGTATTAATGTTGTTTTAGGGTCAGAGCCTGTCTTCTAGCAGTTCCAACAAGCACAACTCAGCTGCCCATCCCCAACATTCCCATTTAAAGAAACAATCAATGGGGAAAAGCAATGAAAAGATGCTTACTCAAAGTAGCCACATTAAGAAGAGGAAGAAATAAAGGGATGCAGTGGTCCTTCCTTGCACCCATCTCCAGGTACTGATATGGGGCTGGGTTTAAATAGAACTATCACTAAACAGTCTTGATCAACGTGTGGTCCTGCTCATCACTGAGTGTTCTGTCTTTGCTCAGGTCTTTCTTGCAAGAAGTCCCATAAGTTGTCAGAGCTATGTGAAATCTTTTCTTGAGAGACAAGTTCGTCTTTTGGCTGACACCTGGGCATCAGTCCTTTTCTCTTTCTAGCATGAGACTCCTAGGGAAATGTTTTAGGTCTTTGGCTCCATTTTTTTTTCAGTAGTTTGAAGGAGACAGGCATATATGTCTCTATAGACTTAAAACTTAAAACTGCTAGAAGACATCAGGGGCATCTCATTCACCATGGACCAGGAGTAAAGTCTCGGACATGATCCCAAAAGTATAGGTAGTGAAAACAAATGAATGGGACTACAGTAAATGCAAATGCTTTTGTAAAGACAGAGAAACAACACCAAAAAAGATGACGTAACCCAAAGACTAGGAGAAAACATCTATGAATTATACTTCCGAATTAATATACCCAAAATATACCAGGAGCATAAACTTCTTGGGAGGCTGGGGCGTCCTAAGCCAGTCTGGGTTCTACAGCAGAGTTACGATAAATCTGGGCTAACATACACACACACACACACACACACACACACACACACACACACACACACAATAAGGGCAGGTAGGGAGGTTGGATAAGGCTTAGCAGGCTGCAAAGACACAAGTAAAACCAAACAAGAAGTTTCCAGTGGTAAAGAAGGAACTAACTATTCTCTTCTCTGGACCGTTCTGGTCAGCCAAACTCATATACTCTAGTCTTTTAAACTAAAGGACGTTTTTAGTATGCTTTTTTTCTATCAGCATTGGAATCTCATCAGAGCTTTAGAGATATGTCAGAATTTGTCTTTATTTCAGAGGGGGGAAAAATAGAAATCACGGAGAGACTGATGGCATGGCTCTTTCTGTCAGCTAACAAGGGGAAGTCTTCTGCTTTTCTTGCGGGGGGGGGGGGGACCATTTATCTCCACTCCAGCAAGAATAGGCAAATCCACAAGGGTCTTTTCGCTGCAATCTTGCCCCAGGGCTACTAGAAAAGGCTGTACTCTTTATCTGTACTTCATCTGTACAAAAAATTCTCAACACTGGCCTAAAGTGAAGGCAGCATTCTCTCTCTCTCTCTCTCTCTCTCTCTCTCTCTCTCTCTCTCTCTCTCTCTCTCTCAATCTCTCCTTTACTTCCCTCATCCAAAGGCTTCCCAACAGGATCTTAGCAGTCTCAAGGAGCAGACATAGATGCAAGAAGTTTCTGGTAGCTTGGCTATCTAGTGGTACTGTAATACCCTCTTCTGCCTTCCCCTTAAAAATCCATGCAACACGTCAAAGAGCTGACTCAGCAGTTAGGAACACTGGCTGTTCTTCCACAGGACCCACTTTCAATTCCCAGCACCCACACCTCCAGTTCCAATGAATCCCAAAGCCCTCTCTGGCTTCCAATAGCCTACATGGGGATCACAGACATATATGAAACATGCATGCAAACACTCATACACATAAAACTAAACAAACAAAAAACCAAGAAGCATTAGTTTCTTCTCTTCAGTGAATATATTCTAATGGAAAGAACTACACACAAATATACAATATATTCTTCTTCTAAATGTTATGCAGTTAATAGTTTAAGAAGAGAGGTTGGTCAGAACTAATAACAGAGGAATAAATGCTCTCAAGCATCCATTTGGGACTACGGTGCCCAAGGTCCGGTGGGGAGGGCTGGCATTGGGGAGGGAGATGTTTACGCTCTGAGGGAGGAGGGCTGCCTTTGCTGGAATTCGGACTCCAGCGAGCCCTTCAGTATTTCCAAGATGGATCATGCCTTCTATTTTTGGATTCACACTGGGAAGCCAATTAAATTAAAAAGCTATTCATTTCCCTATATTTGTCTCCAGGCTGCTCAAATAGAAATGCAAACGACTCCTATTGAGTGAGTTTTCTGCCTCAAAGAGAATGAGACTCAAACATCCAGCTCTGTGTACATCTCAGAGTCCAATTTGCCTAGAAGGGGAGAAGCACAAACCTCCAACTCAGGGCTAATTATTGGTTTCTTTAGCAAGTCATCCTAAATGGAGGCACAGTCATGTTCTCTGGCCTTCCCAGTTTGGAATGGTTGCAGAAATTGGGTCCACATTTACATAAGTGGACACAACTAACAAAGAGATGTTCACTTTCCCCCAGCACAACTCAGAAAAATGAAGAGATGACAGGCCATAATTATAACAAACACACTTTCTAGTCACTATAGGGTATGACCTGATACAGATGAGAGTTGGCTGTAATCCCAAACATGTATGTTCTCAGGTTCTACAAAATTAAGATATTCTATGCTCCTAATAATTCAAAATGAAGTATCTGGAGTAAGATGTGCTAATCAGGCTGGCCTCATTCATGATGTGTGGACAAGGATGACCAGGTTGTAAAGGCTTAGGGTTCAGTTAACTTAAGCAGCTAGGACCTGCTGTGTAGCAGTAGGTGGAATCTACAGGCCTGAGACATTAAAGCATCCTAAGAAGAGGTTCTTGGAAGTCACTGATTAGTCAGCTCTGGGGAACTAACTTCATAATTCTACTAAGAGTAGAAATGCTCTCTTTTTTATTTTAATTAGGTATTTTCCTCATTTACATTTCCAATGCTATCCCAAAAGTCCCCCACACCTTACCTCCCCACTCCCCTACCCACCCACTCATACTTTTTGGCCCTGCCATTCCCCTGTACTGGGGCATATAAAGTTTGCAAGTCCAATGGGCCTCTCTTTACAGTGATGGTCGACTAGATCATCTTTTGATACATATGCAGCTAGAGTCAAGAGCTCCGGGGTACTGGTTAGTTCATAATGTTGTTCCACCTATAGGGTTGTACATCCCTTTAGCTCCTTTGGGTATTTTCTCTAGCTCCTCCATTGGGGGCCCTGTGATCCATCCAATAGCTGACTGTGAGCATCCACTTATGTGTTTGCAAGGCCACGGCATAGTCTCACTAAAGACAGCTCTATCAGGGTCCTATCAGCACAATCTTGCTAGTGTATGCAATGGTGTCAGCATTTGGAGGCTGATTATGGGATAGATCCCTGGATATGGCAGTCTCTAGATGGTCCAACTTTTTGTCTCAGCTCCAAACTTTGTCTCTGTAACTCCTTCCATGGGTGTTTTGTTCCCAATTCTAAGAAGGGGCAAACTGTCCACACTTTGGTCTTCGTTCTTCTTGAGATTCATGTGTTTTGCAAATTGTAACTTATATCTTGGGTATTCTAAGTTTCTGGGCTAATATCCACTTATCAGTGAGTACGTATCATTTGAGTTCTTTTGTGATTGGGTTACTTCACTCAGGAAAATGCCCTCCAGGTCCAACCATTTGCCTAGGAATTTAATAAATTCATTCTTTTTAATAGCTGAGTAGTGCTCCATTGTGTAAATGTACCACATTTTTTGTATCCATTCCTCTGTTGAGGGGCATCTGGGTTCTTTCCAGCTTCTGGCTATTATAAACAAGGCTGCTATGAATATAGTGGAGCATGTGTCCTTCTTACTAGTTGGAACATCTTCTGGATATATGCCCAGGAGAGGTATTGCGGAATCCTCCGGTAGTACTATGTCCAACTTTCTGAGGAACCACGAGACTGATTTCCAGAGTGGTTGTACAAGCTTGTAGTCCCACCAACAATGGAGGAGTGTTCCTCTTTCTCCATATCTTCTCCAGCATCTGCTGTCACCTGAATTTTTTATCTTAGCCATCTGACTGGTGTGAGATGGAATCTCAGGGTTGTTTTGATTTGCATTTCCCTGATGATTAAGGATACTGAACATTTTTTCAGGTGTTTCTCAGCCATTCGGTATTCCTCAGGTGAGAATTCCTTGATTAGCTCTGAGCCCCATTTTTTAATGGGGTTATTTGATTTTCTGGAGTCCACCTTCTTGAGTTCTTTATATATATTGGATATTAGTCCTCTATCTGATTTAGGATAGTTAAAGGTCCTTTCCCAATCTGTTGGTGGCCTTTTTGTCTTATTGAAGGTGTGTTTTGCCTTACAGAAGCTTTGCAGTTTCATGAGGTCCCATTTGTCAATTCTCAATCTTACAGCACAAGCCATTGCTGTTCTATTCAGGAATTTTTCCCCTATGCCCATATATTCGAGGCTTTTCCCCACTTTCTCCTCTATAAGTTTCAGTGTCTCTGGTTTTATGTAGAGCTCCTTGATCCACTTAGATTTGACCTTAGTACAAGGAGATAGGAATGGATCAATTTGAATTCTTCTACATGATAACCACCAGTTGTGCCAGCAGCATTTGTTGAAAATACTGTCTTTTTTCCACTGGATGGTTTTAGCTCCCTTGTCAAAGATCAAGTGACCATAGGAATGTGGGTTCATTTCTGGGTCTTCAATTCTATTCCATTGGTCTACTTTTCTGTCGTTATACCAGTACCATGCCGTTTTTATCACAATTGCTCTGTATTAAAGCTTTAGGTCAGGCATGGTGATTCCACCAGAGGTACTTTTATCCTTGAGAAGAGTTTTTGCTATCCTAGGTTTTTTGTTATTCCAGATGAATTTGCAGGTTGCCCTTTCTAATTCGTTGAAGAATTGAGTTGGAATTTTGATGGGGATTGCATTGAATCTGTAGATTGCTTTTGGCAAGATAGCCATTTTTACAATGTTGATCCTGCCAATCCATGAGCATGGGAAATCTTTCCATCTTCTGAGATTTTTAATTTCTTTCTTTAGAGACTTGAATTTCTTATCATACAGATCTTTCACTTCCTTAGTTAGAGTCACGCCAAGGTATTTTATAATATTTGTGACTATTGAGAAGCTTGTTGTTTCCCTAATTTCTTTCTCAGCCTGTTTATTCTTTGTGTAGAGAAAGGCCATTGACTTGTTTGAATTAATTTTATATCCAGCTACTTCACCGAAGCTGTTTTTCAGGTTTAGGAGTTCTCTGGTGGAATTTTTAGGTTCACTTATATATACTATCATATCATCTGCAAAAAGTGATATTTTGACTTCTTCTTTTCCAATTTGTATCCCCTTGATCTCCTTTTGTTGTCGAATTGCTCTTGCTAGGACTTCAAGTACAATGTTGAATAGGTAGGGAGAGAGTGGGCAGCCTTGTCTAGTCCCTGATTTTAGTGGGATTGCTTCCAGCTTCTCACCATTTACTTTGATGTTGGCTACTGGTTTGCTGTAGATATCTACAGAACATTTTATCCTAAAACAAAAGGATATACCTTCTTCTTAGCACCTCATGGTTCCTTTTCCAAAATTGACCATATAATTGGTCACAAAACAGGCCTCAACAGATACAAAAATATTGAAATTTTCCCATGCATCCTATCAGACCACCATGGACTAAGGCTGATCTTCAATCACAACATAAATAATGGAAAGCCAACATTCATGTGGAAAATGAACAACACTCTTCTCAATGATACCTTGGTCAAGGAAGGAATAAAGAAAGAAACTAAAGACTTTTTAGAGTTTAATGAAAATGAAGCCACAACATACCCAAACTTATGGGACACTATGAAAGCATTTCTAAGAGGGAAACTCATAGCTCTGAGTGCCTCCAAAAAGAAACTAGAGAGAGCACACACTAGCAGCTTGACAACACACCTAAAAGCTCTAGAAATGCTCTTTCAAAACTGGTTTGACTGGTAGCTTATCCAAAGAACAAATTGAAGCAGCTAGTGCTAGCGTTCAGGTTTTTGTTTTTTTTTTTTTTTTTTCCTGAAAATATGGCCTGTAGGGTATAGGGAGATTGTCCTCTGACAGTCCTTGTATGAAAATTATTTCAGTAGCCTATAGTCTATAAAATAACAGCGTACAACCTGCCATTTGTAGATAATTTTGTGTACCTGTCCAGCACAAATCGAAGCTTGCCCATCACCACTGGCAGATAAAATGTTCTGTTGCCTCTAATGGCAAGGCCATAGTCTTAAGCATGGGGAAGATGTGGCTTGTGACAGACTCAGTGGCCTTCATTATGGCTTAGGGGAGACTTATGGAGCAGGCTGTAATAAGCAGAACAAAATTTGAGACAACAAACAAATGTGTCCATATTTATGAAAGTCTGAAACTATTTCCCAGGAAAGAAGCCATTTGGAGAAAATTGAAAATCACTTGACTTTATCTTCACTTTCATGAAAAATATCCCCATCTGAGGCCTGCTTAACTGTAGAAATCCACAGCTATTTACAAGTGATTGGAGGGAGAGAGGGAGAGAGAGAGAGAGAGAGAGAGAGAGAGAGAGAGAGAGAGAGAGAGAGAGAGAGAGAGACTGTGTACAGAAAAGCCCACGATCTAAAGAATAGTGTGAAAATTTTATTAACCTGCCTTGCAAATCACAAAATGTTCTCTTTAATTTTTCCTCTTTTTTTTTCTTTTTTTAAAGAACAGAACAAACACAAACCTGATGTCTAATCTTCTATTAGGGAAAAGCTCTGAAATGAATTGTGGGTTTTGGCACATGATGAAAATAGCAAGCTGGATCAAGATGAATGCACAATTATTTCATTTCTACTATCTTCTAAAAAAAACTATCAAGCCATTAAAAGAAGGAAGCATATATCAGAAAGCACAGTCTACTCAAGATACCCCCAACTTGTAAACCATTTATTATAAACTAACCAAATTATCATCAGGAATAGATTAAATTACAGTGTGCTCACCTGGAGAATGGACCACTAGGCAACAAGGGGAAGCCCCAACACCAACTACATGCATCAGCAGGAACTAACCTCACAGCATACTGTTTAACAGGAGAACCCAGCCACAATGGTATCAGTGCCATGGTCCTCAAAACATCACTCTCTCAGACTCACATATTTAAATGAATATAGATTATTGATTTTAAGTTCCCAAAGGCATTGATTCAGTGTCTATATGGATTTTAGTATAACCTGATAGAGAAAATGAGGTTAAAGATGCTTGGGACAATTTTAATGCATAACCCTCTACATTTCTTCTAATGGCATTCCATCTGTGACTCAGAAGAAAATAAATCCTGTCAGAGAAACAACAGATTCTCATTTACTGCACACACCCCTGGAGCCAGCTGGGGTGACATGGGCAACTGTTGGGCTCCCAGGGCTTGTTCCCTCACCTGGTATTAGGTAAGCTTCTGGTGACACAAGTTTCATTAGCTTGGTATGATTAGGACATTGTGGGTTTTTAGCTCCTGGATTCATGCCCCTGTGTAGTCCGTGCAAATCCAAAACTAGATCTTCACTATGTTACTAATAGAATATTTCATTTTTTAATAAATATTTTTCTTTTATTGAACATGCACATTCTTCTACAGGATAATAATGTAATATAACATAATAAAACAAAAGCTAACCCATTGAGTAGGACAGAACCAAATAAACAGAAAGAAAGCAGACCTCCCCAGAAAAGGTACAAGAAACAGATGTAGATACAGAGAAGCACTCATTTGCATTCTCAGAAATTTCATAAAAACACTAAACTGGAAGCTATAACACAAAAACCTTGGAGGGTAAAAGAATATATATTTCAATTTGTTGGAGTCATGTATGTGTGTGAGTGTGTGTGTGTGTGTGTGTGTGTGTGTGTGTGTGTGTGTGTTTCATCTCTTTTGATTTGGTGGTCTGAAATTCTTGATTGCTTGTATTTTCCTGGCTATGGTTAACCTCTTTAGATTATTGGGTTTTTTCCTAGCATCTTCTGAGGGATAGATTTGTAGACAAATACTCTTTAAATTTGGTTTTATCAACGAATGTCTTTTTATTAGGGATATTTTCTCCACATTCTGGTTCAACATTTTTCTGGATATAGTATTCTGGGTTGGTATCTGTGGTCTCTTAGAGATTGTGCACTGTGTGTGCAGGCCTTCTAGATTTAGAGTCTGCATTAAGAAGACAGGTGTCATTCTAATAGGTGTTACTTTATATATTACTTGATTTTTTTCCCCTTGCATCTTTTTAATTCTTCACTTGTTCTATATATCTAGTATTTTAATTATTATGTCCAGCAAGGAATTTTTTTGGTTTATTCTATTTGGTGTTCTATATGACATTTGTAACTTTATAGGCATCTCTTTATTTAAGTTAGGGAAATTTTCTTCTATGATTTTGTTGAAAATATTTTCAGTGCTTTTGACCCAGGTTCCTTTTCCTTCCCTATTCTTATTATTCTTAGATTTGTTGTTTTCATGGAGTACTGGATTTGATGGATGTTTTGTATTAGATTTCTTGCTTGCTTGCTTGCTTCCTTCCTTCCTTCCTTCCTTCCTCCCTTCCTTCCTTCCTCCCTTCCTTCCTTCCTCCCTTCCTTCCTTCCTTTCTTTCTTTGAAGATGTAGCATTTTCTTTCACTGAGGTATCCATTTCTTCTATTTTGTGTTCAATGCCTGATATTCTCTGAATTCCTAAAATTTTCATTTTCCAAATTTCCCTCGGTTTGGGTTTTTTTTTTTTTTTTTTTTTTGATTCTTTTCAGGTCTTGAAAGGTTTTACTCATTTCCTTCCATCCTTTGTTTGTGCTTTCATAGAATTCTTTAAGGGATTATTCATTTCCTCTTTAAAGACTTCTATCAACTACATCAAGAATATTTGAAGGTTTTTTTTTTCTTGTACTTCAGCTATGTTCCAATTCTCAGGACCTACTGTATAGTAGGGTTGCTGGGCTTTCAAGCAGACATATTGTCCTGGCAGTTACTGATTGTGTTTTTACACCTACATCTATACATCTGGGTTTTGGATGGTTGTGATTCTAGGTGATGATATCTAGTCTTGTCTTTGCTAGGTCTTGTCCTTTGTTTCTATTGTCTCTCTGTTTCTTAGGAAAATGATAGCTGTGAGTTGACTGGTAGACAATTCTTCAGGGTTCTTGCTAGGTGTGGCCACTGGGGTTCCAAGTAAAACATGTTTCAGGTATTGGGAGCTGACACTTGGAAATGGGGAGGGTTGAAGAGGTAATGGGGTTCACTGGAATGGGGAAAGTGGTATGTTCCACCAGGATCTGTATAGTTTACTGGGAATTGGGGCACAGAGTGAGGAGTGTTCATAACAGGTAGTCTATCACAGAGCCAGGGATAAGACTTGGGCTTCAATTTGGAGAAGAGAGAGTGAAGATCTAAGGCTGCATACCTGCTGGGCTGGCCTACTTTCTTCTCTGGTAGGTTTGGATAAAGGGTTTCCGAGATTGCTTGCTGGACTTTGGAGTCTGGGATAACAGGATAAACTGATAGGAAGGTCAGAGTAGATAATCTATGTGAAACACTTGATTTGGGATGACAAAAGGGGAACTCAGCAGGTGGCCTGCCTCAGAGTTAGGGATACAGCTAAGGGATTGAATGTGGAGGGAAGGAAGGAGGGGTGAAAATTCTGTGGGTAGCCTAATTGTTTCCCAGGACTGCAGATTCTTTGGGGATTGCCTTTTGGTGATAAGGGTTGGAATAATGTCAACTATTTATTATTTCAATAAATAGTTAGTCTAAGACTTACAAAAGACATTGCAGCTTTTGCCTTTTCTCAGACATGCAGAGAGATGTGTATAGCAAGGAATGGGTTCTAATCTGCAGGGACAATATGGCAGACAACTGATAAGCCAGGCTATAAGTAGGTCCTCTAGTATCATTTAGGCTCTGAGCTACAACTCTGTTAGAACCAATCAGCTAAACTATTGTTAAATCCCTCAAACAAACTGTGTAAGGCAATGTCTTAGTTAAGGTTTTATTGCTGTGAAGAGATATCATGACCAAGGCAACTCCTATAAAAGAAACCACTTAATTGGGGCTAGTTTACAGATACAGAGGTTTAATCCATTATCATCATGGCAGGAAGCATGACAGCATGCAGACAGACATGGTGCTGGTAGAGCTGAGAGTTTTCTACATCTTGATCTGAAGACAGCCAGGAGATGACTGTCTTTGGCAGGAGGCCAGGAGAAATGCCTGGATCATATGATACCTCAAAGTCCCATCTCCATAGTGACATACTTCCTCCAACAAGGCTATACCTCCTTCAATTAGACTGCACCTCCAAGAAGTGCCACTTCCCATGGGCCAAGCACATTAAAATTACCAGAAGTAGTAAACACATTTTTGTTGCTTTTTTTTTTTTTTTTTTTTTTTTTTTTTAGTTATATAGGTTTGGGGAGTTTGCTGTTGTTCTTGTTTGTTTATTTGTTTGCTTGCTTGCTTTTTAACTTTATGTTGCTAAGTTTTGGGATATTTTCACATGCTTTTATAAGTAACTCATAGTCTAGACTGCATATGCTATAGCTATCACCATTCAATAGTCTACCTAAATTTATGGTATCAGGGAGTTAAGGGGACAAGTGGAGGCCCAAGCCACTTTTTACATGTTCATTGCAACTTATTTCCTTTTTGACCAGAACATACCAGATAATTCAACTTACATTTATGGGGTAAGGTACATTTACTCATTTGCTATGGGAAGACAACTTACACAGCAAGCTTGATGGTTGTAAAATTTGCCCACAAGCCTATGGGTACTGTGTTATTTTAAAAGCTGTTGTCTACTCCTCTCCTCTTCCATATGGGCTGAACATAGTGACTCAGTTCCAATGATTAAAATATGATAGAGTTGGTGTTGTGTGACGGACTACCCTTGCTTTGTCATGGAAAGGAAAGCTTCTGGTTTGCTCTATCTATGGCTTCTTCTTCTTCTTCTTTTTTTTTTTTTCTTTTGTGAAAGACAATCACTAGGGTATACATAGAGAGGTCCACGTGGAGACAAAGTTGGCAGCCATGTTTGACATGGGTTCTCCATCTCCAATGAACCCTTCAGACGAATGCTTCCTTCCCAGATTTTTACCTGAACCCCTGAGCTAAACCACTACTGGATCTTGCTCATTCACAGGAACTGCAAAAAGGAGTTATTTTATTGTTGCTGTAAGTCAGTAAGTTATGGGGTAATTTCTTAGACAGCAGCCATCTGCAGGTGCAAGGAACGGTGACAGAGCTGATTCAGCCTGCTTTGTTCTTCAACCCACAGGTTTGATATCCTCATTCTTATGATTCTAGATAGTAGGACCTCTTGTAGCTACCCTAAGCAGAAAAGAAATGGAGCCAGGGCTTTCAAAACCTTTCAGTTAAGGCTACAGCATTAGCTCCAAGATGTGCTAAGCCTACCACACTGCCCAAAGCAGAAGCTACGTCTGCTGCAGCCAGGACCTCAGACCCACTACAGCTGGATCAAGATACTTCAGCACACACTCATGTAAGTTGGTAACCAGACACTAGAACCTCCAGTAGTAATACCAGAGGAAGCTGGCACATTTGCACTCCCTCACTTAACAATGGCTTCTGTGAAGCACCAGCTATTTCATGCTGGCTCAAAAGTCTAACATAGCTCAGATTAGTTGAAGGGATCCATCTGCAAAAGATGGCTATAAGTTATGCTCATTTCTTCATACAAAATCATCATGATATTAGTTCAATACAGGTGAAAATCATTTATATGCCTTCCTATTCCCTGAACTTTAATTTCTTTTAAGTTTGAACTTCAGAGCCATTGCCAACAAATTACTAATGATGTCTTAGAGTGCCAGGTAAAGACCAACTCTGAGGTTGCACCTGATCAGTCTATGGAAATATGGAATCAAGTTATGAAGATGTCGCAGGTGCTGCGTGATTGTGCCAAATGATGGAGATCTGTAAAAATAAACAACCTTGATGTCTATGTTTTCCCCTTCCCTCTCATGACCTTAGAAAACTGTGTAGGTTAAAACTGTTCCCATGGAATGAACCGTCATTGTCAGGTAAGGCACTCTTTGTATTATCCCAGTCCTAGGTAGAACTTAAGTACATAAAACAGCCCTTCTGGCAGCAAATGTCAAACAATTCCCACCCAAATTTTGCTCAAAATAACCCTTTGCTTCAAGAGTAATTTCGAATATACCCCAGGGCCCTACACTTTGTGAGTGATTTCTTCTGCGAATCTACCACCAATAAGGTGCCAGCATATTACTACTCCTCATTGCCAGATCTTGCAATCCATTCATTATGACTACCAAAGTTCAAACCTACCAGCCATGCTCTGGCTGCTACAGTTGACTTTTCTGGGCAAGGTTAAGCGGGGAGGAGAGGAAGACATGGGAATTCCGAGGCACTGTGAGCTGTGTGAGATGACACTTCTATGGTACCTGCTCTAACATACCTTACCCACTGGTATTATCTCCACAAAGATAATCGGATAAAACCTAGTCAGACTGTAAATTACATTTTTCTTGATATTTCTCAAAAAATGGATTTAATTTGCCTATTCTTATTTTTAAACAACTTAAAATTCATTTTTTATATTCTTTTTTTCTAATACATTGTCTTTAGTTGCTTGTCCTTTGTCTCCTGTCTTCTTGTCACTCCACAGTCCAGATCTATAACCCACTTCTTCTGCACCCTCCCATCGCACTCCTCCTGTGCTGAGTAAGAAAGGTAGGATTTGATTCTCTTGGTTCCATCATCTTCCCAGTGCCTGATACACTCCCTTTTCCTTTTAGACTTAGAATTGTCCCAGTGGAAAAGGAGAGAGGATATTCCCCCCTATTATCTATGCCTGGCTTGATAATTACTGCCACTTCATAACTGGGGGAGATCCTTTCTTCTATTTCTAAGAAATAGAGGAAGCTAGTTATTAGCAGAATTCTAATGTTTCCTGATTAAGAAAATAGGATTTGTGTAAAGGCTACATTGACATTCAGTTACTGTATGTATTTATGTATATATATATATATATATATATGTATGTATATATATATATATATATATATATATATATATATATATATATGCATTTTGACCTAGTATATGTAATATGCACACAATGTTTGGAATGTTTTCTCCAGAGCCTAATACCTCCTAACAAGAAAGGATTGTTACATTGTCTGTATGCTCTTCACAGATAAAAGACAGGTATTATAGACAGCCATCACTTACATATTTTATTCATTTACTTATTTATCTAATAGTTATCACATACTTCTCAACATTTGAAATGTTTCCATGGTGGGGGATTTTTTCAGGAATTCAAAGTACTGGAAGCTAGGAAAGAAAGCTTGTGATCATAATTTTGAGAATATTAAAGAGCTAGCATGCGGTCAAATGTCTCTGACAATCCTCCACTGACTTTACTGCTCTGTAGAAAAGCCTGTAACTCTTCAGGCTGAGAGTCAGCTCTGAGCCAGTCCTTGTGACTGCTAATTGTACCCAACATGACTGGAGAATGTGTATGACACTGGCTTCCCAACCTGCAACTCGGCTTCATAATCCCGGCTTTACCAGCTGGGACTCTGATGGGGCGTTTTACAGCGGAGCCTTTGCTACTCTCGTGAAACATTATAATCACATAAAATGTTATGTTGTACCATTGATTGTAAGTAGTGTGGAGCCTTCCCGTGGCATCTGTGCCTTAATCACCTCTTTTCATCACTTCACTGCCCATTGAGGAGTCCTTAGAAGGCTTCCCTCCACATGAATAGGGGTGTGGCGTTTAATCAGCCACACCTGGTGAAGACAACCTCATTTGCAATTCCAGTTCAACAACTCACCCAGTGTAGCATTGGGAAATTCTCTCCACTTCCCTCTCCTCATATTTATGCAACAAGGAGCTAACATTTTCTTGCTCTTATTTCCCTACTTCATCCATTTATATAGGGGGCTTGCCTGGACAACCTGCTTTGTGTGCTCCTACCAACTTCCTCTTATACCAGTGAAACTTTGAGTGAGAGGAATATGTTTGTCAACTTCATCTACTGAGTTCTTTCTACCAAGGAGGACAGAAGTCCTGGGAAATCTGCCCCAGTTTTCAACCTTGAAGAAAGATTAAGAACATATCTGGACCAAACCCTGAAATCCCAGACCTAAATCTTGTTCCTCCCTGACATCCCATGTTGCTCATGATTTCAGTGAACAACAGAGCCTATTACAATGGTTCAGGATCTGAAGTAGACCACTACCTGGTTCCACCCAGTTTCCCAGTGAACAGAGCATACAGCATAGAAGTAGTCAACCAATCTGTGTTGCAGTGATGAACAAAGCCTGCTTTGAATCACCACCAGCTTCTGCAGAAAATAAAAAATGGACCCTTTCACAGGCAATGAGCTAACGCTGCTGAGGTCAGAGCCTACCTCTACTCATCTCTGCCCTTTACCAGCAGGGCTGGCATTGTGCTCTGTGGAAGGTCCCTCCAAAAGCCAGCAAGATGAGAGTATATTAGACATGGGTGAATACTACATATACACTGTGGGTCTACCAACACACCCCAGATAGAAATTATATCTCTGTTTGTAACCAGGTACTCATAGTTCACCATAACCCATCTTGTCCTTAAGCACATATTTCTGATTACCAAATGCATAGACACAAAACACATAGTGTTTGTTAATCACTGGCAAAATGGTTATGAACATAGTCTTCAGGCTTGAGACTTGAGTCAACCAACTTGAGAAAGAAGGAAGGATGTCTCCCTCTCTACACTGATGTTCTTTCAGACCCTCAAAAACTCCACTGCCACAAGGTACCTTGATCAGCAAGTATACTGTACATTCCAATAACCCATAAACTTTTAAAATACAATGCCTGACTCTAATTGGTTCAGTTTCGTCAGTTTTTAAAAAGACATTTTACAAGAAGAAGAGAATTAGAGAAAGTGGATAGGGAGAAGAGAGAAGACCTGAGGGTAAATATGATCAAAATACATTAAATATATTATGTACATATATGTACATATATACATACATACAAAATTGTCAAAAACAAATTCTAAAAGTTAAAAATTATATTGCCTATCTCTGATACCATGCCAGTTATATCTCCATGGTTGGAAGCCAGAAATGTTTTTCTTTTTTTTTTTTGTTTTTGTTTTTGTTTCCTGGCAATCCATAAGGCAGTGTTTGTTAATCACTGGCAAAATGGTTATGAACATAGTCTTCAGGCTCCGGCTTAGACTCTTGGCTCTGCCACTTGTGTTACTTTTCGACAAGTTACTTATACTCTCTGCACTTCGGTTTTGTCACTTGAAAACTACAGTGTGAACAAAAGTCAATACTTTGTACCTCCCAAGGCCCTTTCTAGGATCCGATAAGGCATTATTTGCCAAGTGTTCACATCGGGCCCTGGCACATGATAAGTGCTACAAATGCTTGCTGTTAAGAAAAATAAATGTACCAAGCTCACATACCTTCCTTCCTCGGGGGTCTTGGCTCTTGTAGGCCTGTCCCTGCCTGTCATGGACTATATAAAGTCATATACTCTACTTATGTTCTACCCTAACATCACATTTAGTCACACATATTTAATTATTTCTTTTGGTGGCCCTCTCCCACGGAAGTGATATCAGAATAAGATCTGTGTGACTCTAGAGCAGCAGACAGAAACGGAAGAAAGGGTTGAGTATTAGGAATGGACTTCACTCCTGGGCAACCTTCAGTGGCACATTAAGGGAGAGAGAGGCTCAAACTTCTGGAGTCGTTTATGAGTAACAGACATTCATAGTCCTGGCGTTTGTTGTGGGTGCAACTTCATGGTTGGGAAGAGCATGTGCTGGCATCCTCAATTAAACCTTGAGCAAGACGAACCTTGCATGTAAACAAGAGAGGCAGCCTCTCCCTAAAAATCTCGACCTGTTGAGATTCCATGCAAGATAAACGACTTATTTCAATTCCCTCATTTCAATTCAGTAAAGAGCTCATATCTATCCTCTCTAAAGTTCAATTAGCTCTTTTAATTTCTCCACATTGTAACCCACCTCACAGCACACTCCCAGTTTCTACTCACTTGAATGGGTATGAAAGAATAATCTTCAAGAGTTTTAAGCTGAGTGAAATATACAGAGACTATTATCAAAGGCAGAGAAGAGATTCACATCCTATACTCTATGGATAGCATAGTGGAGATAGGCAAGGATTCCATATGATTCCAGACCAGTGATTCCAGACTAGGCTCTGTGCATCTCATTAAGGTTTTAACTTTACTAATCATCCTTAAATCATCAAACTTGTGTACTCCATTCCATAAAAGATAATGTACCCTAACTTGGGTCCCCAAGACATTATGAATGTGATTTGAATTTTACTATCACCTACATTTGAAAGGGTCTGCTACAGATTCTAGAAGATAGGAGCTATAACCTTTAGAATCTTCGTGGCTTACAGATAAGAAGAGTACCTTATGGATTCACTTCATGATGGCTGCATAACTTAATCTATTCAAAAAAGATGCTCCAATGGCTGAGCGTTTGGGAAAGTACCACAGTGAAAAATTTCTGTCACCTGGCATCTGACTGTGGAAGACTGCGTAGCAGGTGACACTCAGGCAAGGCCATTCTTATTCTGTTATTTTCCACCGTAGGTCTGGAGTTCTGATTCCAAGACGCTTTGAAGAAATATGACTCGGTTTACAAACTGACCTGTGATGAAAGAAAAGTCCTTGTTCCTGCAGTACATTCTGCTTTGTATGCTCTTTTCTGGCATTTTCAGAATGTTTGTGCACTGCCACCAGACTGGCCTATCTGTTGGGTCCTTTTCCTTTCCCTTACATGGTAGCTCTGCAGCTCCAATTCAGGCTCAGGTACCTGGTGGATTAGAGCTTCTCTAACTTTGATATAAACCCAGATCCCCTGGAAATGTTCTAGTATACAGATCCCAATGTGCTAGGTCAGAGACACACCTTGAATAGCAATCATCTAGCACTTTGATATTTCCTCACCCCAAACCACCATCTAGGCATTGAAAAATGACTATCTGACCACAATAATTCAAATGAGAGGGGCCGTGTGCTGTTTTGCTATTCTTAAGACTAGTTGCCATTTTACAAAACTAAAAATGCATTGCCAATGGAGATCTGGCATTTTAGAATCTAGAATCCTGGTGCTGGAAGCAGTTTCAATAGGCTCCAAGCAATGCACAAGCATGGAGCCAAGGGTACAGACATACAGCCCCATAACTGAGGTGAAGGAAGAGGGGAGATAAACACAGGGTAGATCTCGTCACACAGTGAAGTATTTGCATGTGTGCTGTCGATTCTGGGTCGGAACCATAGAGCAGGAAAGCATACCTAACCACCTGCTTTTGAAGCTTAGCTGACCATAACCAAGCCTCCTGTTACACCAGCTGCTGAAAAGACCTCCGTGCTCGGGTATGGGGTCATTAAACCCGTCCTACTCATGGTTTTATCATTCAAGGCAGCTGATGGGACACTGCCTATGAGGCTCCCCTCCCCTCTCTAAACTGTATTTTCTCTCTTGTTGTTCTTAAGGCTCTTTTTATTTATAGCTAGGAACAAATAATTACCTACAGCTGTGTTTCTCAATTGCAGGCACTTAAGACAGTTCTTCCTCCTACCCAGTCACCAGCCCAGTTCCTCATCCGAGGACTTCCTGGCATACTTCAGTTGCATGAGGACTTAAATTATCAGCCGATAACCACAGGGACCTCGGTGCGTTTTCTGAAATCATACGATTGATTTCTTTATTTAAGCTCACTACCATGGGATGGATTTAAGAGACAAAAGACTCCCCCACCGTTCTTTCTTATAGTGATGAGGGAGGCTTCAGAACGATTAGTTTCAAGGAGTACTCAGCAGCTAGAGTGGGAAATGCACTCGCCTTGGAATCCAGGTCTACAGGTTTCTTCAGCTCTGTTTCCTTTTGTGTTCAGTGTGGAGGAGAATAGCGCCAACCCCAGTGGTAGAAAAATTAAATCAGTCCAGGCAAAGAATGTACTTTCCTGTTAAAGCTGAGGAGGTACCCAATGGCTCGGGGCAAGTATTGGGAAAGGGTAGGAAATCAGAACTATAGAATGAAAAGGGGAGTTTCCCTGAGGGTCGTCTAGACTAGGAAAGGTTCACTGCAAAGGTCAGAGAGCATGAGCCTCGGTGGAAAGATCAGATTTGTCAGCTCCACTTGAAGATGATAGCATGAAAGAGATCACCAGAGCCATAGCATCCTTATCTCTAGGAAGCTCCCTAGGTGATACTCTCAGCATGAACCACATCACCTCCCTTCCTGATACTGCAATCATCCTTAGCCCGTTCCTTCTGTGAGATCCCTGGCCAGCACTAGCAGGCAACGCCGAAGATGAGGAAGGAAGGGAACAAGCCCTTGGTAGTGACCCATAGTGAGTCGTATGTGAGATTTCAATGTGTTACCTCATCCTCACAAAGAACTTGTGAGGTCACTCACTGACGTTGTTTCCGGTGTGTGTGTCTGTTGCTTGGTCGGTTTAAGATGGTGAAATTGAACCTATAGGCCACATAGAGACTATCACACAGCAGTGTTAAGGGGCTCAAATTTATGGCGAGGTAATGCCCAAGATCTGAGGCCTGAGATTGTTTTATCAGTGATGCAAATGGGAACCCCTACTCCACACCACTTTTCATTGTTGGTTGACTGGGAAAAGTTAAAATAGGTATTTATATTTATGCTGAGGTATAGTCTTTAACCACAAACTCACTAGCATTGGTGATCTCTTCTTAGATTTGATTAGAGTAATGATTTACTTGCTTCTAAGACCTTATAATGATTAGGCAAGTTCGAATCCAGACTGTGGGTGTAGTTGTAGGACTTTGATCGAGTTTCCAACTTCCCTATGCTTCTATTTTCTTAGCCTGTAATGAGGGCTAACATTATACCTTCATCAGAGCCTTGCAGGCAGGAGAAAACGAGCTAGGGCACGTACAGAATGACACAGCAACTTCAGCTTTGGCTACATGAGCTCTGTAAAGTCCTTTGTAACTACAGGTCTTAACAACCAGACCAGATCCCACAATGATATCAGACAGCACATGCAACCACATCTTTGTTTTCTCAGAAGTGTCTTTTCTAAAGTCTTGGCTGATGATGAGAGGGGACGGGTGAACAGAGTGTCAGCTGCACCTGTGTAAAATGTTAAAGCAAAGCAACTTCTGTTTCTTTGCCAAGGTGAGTGTACTGCACTTATTTTGAGGGAGAAACTCAGAGTTATTCAAGGTGAGGGATCTGCCCATGCATGCCCCAGCCAATGTGCTCCGAAAACTCCAGAAGAGTGAAGAGATGGGAAGATAGGAATTACTGTATCGTGAACAGGCAGGTAGCTTTTTATTCTTTGCCAAAGATAACCTTCAGGGACTGGGGCAGAGTTCAGTAGTAGAGTGCCTACATAGGAAGTCATCCCCAGCACATGCTCACCCATATCACTGAAAAAAAAAATATCAGAATTAAAGAACGAATCCAAAGAGTAGGACTAGGGAACACAAAATTAATTATACTTCCTGCTTCAGCTGCACTGACAGAAAAAGCTGAATTTCCCCTCTGCTCCCTATATCTCTACTCTGGGCAGAGTGACATTTCTGCCCTCCCCATCAAAAATGGAATCTGTTTCCTCAGCCTTGAATTTGAGGTTCCCTGTGTGACTTCACTTTGTTAACTGGAAACAGTGGAGCTGAAGCAAGAGCAGTATTGGGTGTGAGCCTGAGAGGCATACATCCTTCTTGGAACTTCATCAGAAATCATCATGGATAAGCCCAGGTCTTATGCTGCTAGGAGGGACACACACTTTAAGATAATCCATGGAGGCCATCCAAGGGCAGCAAGTCTTTGTGCAGATTCCCAGATAATTGTTGACTCAAGGTCTGTCTCCAAACAACAAAACCAGGTAGTTCATCTGTAATCTACAACCAAGATCATTGTTTTCTCTTTTTGAGGGTAGAGGATGCCTGTCGCACAGCCTGAACTAACTGTTACATCTGCACAGTTGATAAGAAGAAAACAGCAGTAACATTTAAAAATTCATTAAAAGCTAGGCATGTGGCACACACTTGTTTTCCTATAACTTAAAAGGCCATGGTAAAAGGACTGCAAATTCAAGATCAATATAGATAGCAAATTTTAAACACCAAAGTCAGTAATATTTATTTTTATTACTATTACTATTATTAATAATAATTAAAAGTTGTGTCATGTAGGCTAAAAACTTTATTAAGTATTTCTCAAAACTTAGGCACTATATTTTAAAGTTTTACAGCTCTATTTTATAATATGTAGTGTGCTATCTCTGTATAATATATATTATACTATTACATGTAATATATATTATCCCCATGATAAAAATGATCAAATATATCATGAATAAACTGCTGTTGAAGGAATGGGAAAAGGTCAGTAGCTAATGGGAAAAGCATATAAGCTTAGATAAAATTGGCTTCATTATACTGGTAAGAACAAGTAAGAGAGGCCATCCAATGGTAGCCATCCCCTGGCCAGTCCCTGTACTCACTATGACAGGAATATGGTAGTAATGACAATCACCAACATTAGCCAAGTACTAATAATATGATAATGCCATCATAATGTTCCAGGACCTTATCATACATTATCTGAGTGGATGAACCAACTCATACAAGCCTATGAAGAAGATTTGATTCATTCACACAAAAGCCAAAGCACTCTACAACACAGGAAGCTAACCAGAGTAAAACAGACATCCAATTGCTTGGTCAGAATTTGAATCATAGTCAACCACACAAGTGTCTTAAGGAAAGGAAGAAGGAATAGTAGAAATTGAAAATAGAGTTTTCCTAAGCACAACTCCAGTGATATTCTTGCATCTTTTAACATCTTCTTTATAATTTTTAGGTGCATTTGTTGCTATTATATGTGTTTGAGTGCTTCTCCTAGATAGATGTAAAGACACCATGTTCATACTTAGTGCCTACAGAGCTCAGAAGAGATTGTGAGATCCACTAGAACTGGAGGTAGGTATAGTTGTGAACTATCACGTGGCTGTTGTAATCTCAACCTGTGCCCCCTGCAAGAGTATAGAATGCTCCTAACCACCGAATCATCTCTCCATCACTTTTAACCTCTTGATAGATTTCTCTGGGTTGTTAGACTAAAGGTTTCTGGTTTTATAAGGTCTCTTTATTCACAAAAGGAGATCTACAGTCTTTCCTTATCCGTTTCCACATTCTCTTGTTTCCATTTGAGAAGCTAAGTTAACTTCCTCATGGAAACTTGGCAGACGAGTCTGTGGGGCCTCTGGAGAGTCTCTATAATTCTCTACAGAGACTGTCACTGAGCCTTGGGCTTTCCATTTTCAGCATCACAAGTTGGCATTAAGGCATAATCTTTACAAAGCTTAACATTGATTAAATTACATGAACTTAAGAGACAACAGATACCTTGAGAATACAATGGGTGTGACTTAACAGAGTACAGATGGGGTGGAATAAATTGACACACTGAATACTTGTCCTCTTTAAATATGGGCGATGGTGCTAAGTACTATAGAGCTGGTGCCATCGCTGTGACAGGTGTTTGTATTTTAGAAAAGAAGACAAACACCTAGATCCTTGTGAAGAAGGAAGGAAACTGTTGGGCAGGCTAGAACTGGCTCACAGGAGGCAGGTTTGGAGTCCTGAGTCCTGTGTCATGTTGTTAGTGTAGGATTACACCGAGGGAGGCTCCTGCCTTACAGATATCCTCATCGCCAAGGATCTGGTTGGGTTGCAGGATCTGAGTCATTGGAATTGTGACCCAGGTATCTAGGTTATCAATCCCTTCAGGAGATTTTTACCCATACCAAGATAAGACTGCACCGGAAGCAAAAAGAAGCAGCTGTGCAAAGTCCAGACAATGGGGGTCTGGTATGTGGCTGTGGCTAATGGACAAAATTGTCTCTAGTCCTCAGAGTCAGGAGGAGGAAAAGTACTGGTACTGACACAATGCAGGAAGGCCTTTGGGAGTACAAAGAGGACTGGTCCCTGAGATGTTCTGAGGGCCCTGCTCATTATCTTTGCTCCTCTTCTAAAGCCAACACACTGGACTCACCAAGCCAGTGGCCTCCTCCCATCCCAGACCTCCAGAGCACGATACTTTATCCCGTATTTGCAAAGCATCGTCAGCACTAAATCTGTTCAGAAGCGTATCTCCAAGTTGTCACCATTTATAGCTAATTAGTCAAAGACATCCATCTGCCTGGAGGCTCATCACACTTTTCATATTAATTTTTATGCAAATCCAGTGATTCTGGGAAGGAATGAAGTCAAGTAGGTCAGTAGCTACCTTACTCACGTCAGCATAGGATGTATCCTTAACAGGCAACCTGTAAAATCTCCAGGAAGATCACATTGTTCTAAGTCTTGGTATGGGGGCTCCCACACATTGAAAAATGACTTCAATTAAAATTATGAGCTATATCATCCATACATTTTGTGTGTGTGCATGTACAACATGTGTATATATGTGTGAACATGTGTGTGTCTGCTCTATGTAGTTTGAGTTGTGTAAGAAACTGCCCAGAAAGCCACTCCTTCAAAGTAGAGTTCAATTAATTTAATAATTCTTTCTTCTTTTATTATCTCTTAGTTTTTGCTTATTTAAATCTAATTTTTTTTCTATATTATGATATTTGCTGCCTTCTTTAGAAAGGAGCTGCATTATCTTTCAAGAGCAAATCTCATTGAAACGTCAAGGACATAGGACAAAAAATTAAAACCTAGAAGTAGTTTGAAATATTAACGATAATTTGAAGGAAGGGTCAATTGTCCAATATTAATTCAGTAATAACTGGAGAGACATTATTCTTATTGCTTCTTTCAAGAAAGAACTATTTGGAATCTCATGAAGATCATTGCCATGACAAAGGAGAATACAATAAAAGTTGAAGGAAACCATTCCTTAACCCAGTGATAAACCAACACTAAGATTCTGCCTGGAGATGACTTAAGCTAAAATTAGACCTGGATGCATGTAATCTCCTCTCTGTGTCTGCCCCGATGAGAAGGTGCTGCTAGTCTGTGACTGGCCAATGCTTAAACAGTCTAGAATGATTGTTCTTTCTATAGACCAGTTACCTACCTAGACCCTAAGTTTCAGAGTTCCCTGTTAAGATGTGATAGGAATTGTTACCACCCCAGACTCTCTAATGTCCCTTCTGCTGTCCCTAATTTAATGATACTTACTGCTCTCCTGCCCATGTCGCCCATCTTGTACCTTTCTCTTCGGTACTGAGAAGTGGAAGCACCTGACCTCCAGCCAAGATTATGAAAACCTAAATCCCTTATTTTGATGGGAATAAATTTTGGTGGCTAATTAATGCTCCAGAGACATCCAGGAGTCATATTGAAGCTAAGGAGTGTCCCAAACACATCTTTTGTTCAACCTTAAGCTTTCAACATTCTGTCCTCCCTACTCATTCTGAAAGCATGTTTCTTATAGACCATTAACTCAGGAACATTCATCTTAGAGTCTGATTTCAGCATTGTAAGCTAAGGAAGATTGTCTAACCCAGATGTTTCCAAGTAGCACAGACCAGATCTGATAATCTGTAATATATATATGCACAATATGTAATTACATATGTATATATTGCATATATACATATATAATATATTATGTAAAATATATTATATATAATATAAAATATATTGTTTTTTAATAAATAAAATCTCATGTGAACCTGGGTAAGGGAAGGGTGCACCAATGATCCTAGCACTTGGGAGGCGAGAGTTTTATGAGGTCCAGACTAATCTGAGTGCCATAGCAAGATCCTGTATCAAAAACAAGAAACAAAACCAATACCAATACAAAACAACAAAATCACACAAAGAAGAAATTCCTAGTTCCAAAAGGTTTTTCTTAAGAACAAACACTAACCTCACATGATTTTGTATGTGAAAAGACAAATATCTCCAGATGACAAGACACTGGTCAGCAGTCACTCAGCTAAGAGGATCAGGACAAATCCAGGAATTCTTCCATCTACTTCTGTTCAGTACAATCACTAAAAGCAGCTGAGCTTGCCTAAGAATCCACCGCATCTGGAAAGCTGGTGTGGAGGACAGCGCAGTACTTGGCTGTGGTACTGATTCTGACTTCTGCTGATCCTCTCCATTATCCACTCCCTCCTGTTCTCTTCTCCCCTCCTCTACCCCACAAGGTCTTCCTCCTCTCTCTGTCCCCCTCCCTCTCTCACCCACTACTCTCTTATCTGTAGCCTTTTCTCCTTCCCTCCCCATGCTATTTGCTTTTGCTCTCCTGACCTTCCACTATCTCCTGCCCTGCTCCTTCCTTCCCTTCCAATCCTTCCTTCTCTCATCTTTATCACCCTTCCATGAGTATCGCCCACAGCCTCTTTCCCCTGAATCTTTTCCCTCATACTCATTTCTGTTTATTTCACAAGTGAAGACTTGTGAGCCAGCAATTTGGCAAAATATGCAAGTTTGAACTGACAGTCGTGAGTTGGCTGCTCAGAGGCGTTTCCGTCAGCCGGAATGCCATCCTGGAGATTCATGGCCTGTGAAACAGGGAAACAGCAACAGAAGCCCCTTTCTAGCAGAGGAATTTTACTGGCAGTGCTGCTCACAGATCTGCAAGGCCTGATTTAGCGGATGGGAGATCAATGTGAAAATATTGTCAAGCTTCTGAAACCGGGAAGATATTTACATTACTTGACTCATGGGCATCATAGTTTTATAGTTGTGAAAGGAAAAAGAAGCAGTTGGATTATAAATTAGAAAAGCCTACACGAAAACCCCATCTTTTCCAAATTCAATCATTTACAACTCTTCTTCAAAAAGCTGAGCACTACAGTAAAGACTCGCCTTCAATTGCCCCCCCCCCACCCCTAGTAAATTCTTCTGGTCTTTCAACAGCTCTTTCCAAAGACGCTGCTTTCAGGTACTGGACAGGGCTCCCAGAGTTCTGCCCAACTATTACTGCCCCTCTGTTGCAGATTCCCTGCCTGAGGACAGCCAAGAAGTTCAACACATAACACCGATTGGGAGCTGGTGGAAGCAGAGGAAGTTAAATCTTCTCACTCTCTCTCTCTGTAGATAAGGAAAGTGGGGCCTAGGAGAGCATAGCTTACACGGAGAATCCAAGAGATAAACCAAGAGCCAGGATCCCATGATGGTGGGTAAGTTGTCCTAAAAGTTTGTTCATTTTCCTCAAGCCAACTACTTAACATTTTGTCAGTCAGAATCACTAAGGATAAAAAAATGTCCACAATTGCGTGTGCTTCCCTATATCCACGCTCTGCTCTGGGAGCTCCACTGTGTGTCCCACCAAAGGGTGGGTTCCACTTTCTGCTGTCACCTTAGGCAGCCTTCTAACTTGCTCTGATCAAAGGCAGGTAGCACCCGTGACACTGCCTATATCCTCAGAGCTGGCCTCAGACACTTGCACAGGAAAGATGCCTCTGTTGAAACCTGCTCGGTCATCTTGGTCTGGGCTGGCTTTTCAGAGGTGGGTTCCCCATGCTGGGAGGATAAACCATGTGGCTGTGGTCGCCCTATCCTGGTCACTCTCAATTGACCAGGATCTGCCCACAAATGCACAAATTTAGCACAGAGTGACGAAGCTGTCCTGCTACACCCATCCTAAATTTGTTAGCCACACTATCATGAGCTAAGTAAATCACTGTTATTTCAAGTCAGTGACATGGGATGGTTTGTTACGGAGCCAAGTTTAGCTAACAGAGTCAGTTCTTCATCTATTTGCAAAGATGATGGAAGATAGGTTTCTTATTTTAAGAATTCATTTGAAAGAACCACATTCACAGCAGTTTAAATCCTTCTGAGTTTCTGCAGGGTAGCCATGTGGCAAGTTACAAGGCTGGCTAAGAGGACAGTGTCAGAACATGGAACCCACCTTTTGACAGGACACACAGTAGAGTTCACTGCAGAGTGTGGGCAGACACAAACGGTAACATTTCCTTATCCTTGGGTAGCCATGTGGCTGCTGAAATGTAAACTTACCCATTACAAGGAAGGAAAGTCAGAGTTGAGTTCTCAGGGCTGGCGAAATGGCTCAGTAAGTAAAGTGCTTGCTCTGCAAGCAAGAGGTCCTGAGCTTGGATCCCAGCAATTATGTAAAAAGTTGATTGCAGGAGCACAAGTCTGTGATCCTGGACTGGGAAGGGAGAAACAGGCAGATCTCAGGGGCTTACAAGCCAGGTGGTGAGCTCAAGTTTCAATAGACTTAAAACATAAGCTGGAGAAAAATTGAGGAAGACACGTAACTATGACCTCTGGTTCCATCCACCTACACGAATACACATATGCACTCACTCATATAAACATATATACAAACATACATCAAACACATACACACATATGCACGCGCGCGCACACACACACACACACACACACGTACTCATGCACACGAAGGAAAAAGATGAGATGAGTTCTTTAGCCATACTAACCATGATTCAAGTTCATACCTGTCACTGGCCACTGCACATACTAGCACAGATACAATGGCAAGCCTACCAGCAAACAAAGATGTTGTCTCAGAGCCACCTGAGACTGCAAATCAAACACCCCAGAGTCACCACCTCCTTGGAAAATTTCAAACCGATATGGGATCCTCTATTTTACATAAAATAACTACATTACTGGGGAATGTTTGGACTGGCTGTAGATTCGATCAGTATTGCAGGAAGAGAGGGTGAGAGTGGGGCTGTTAATGAGTTGGGTTAGTCTTTTCCATGTTGAAGGAGATCTCCCTCCTTCAGGGGATTGCCCTACATTTTATTTTAAGCATTTTTTTATGTCGATAAGGTTGATATCTAACTTTATTTGAATTCAACCCCCTAAAAGAACCAATGGAATTTTTTTAAAGTTTGACAGCTGCTTCTTTCCAATTCTCTTTCCAATATTTTCTCCTCTCCCTCTTCAGTGCAGCCTTTGACTTCAAAGAACTAGAAAAGACTCAGAGGAAAATGGGTATCTGACCTAATTAAGCACATGGATTGAAATTTTCTCTTAACTGATGAAATATTCCCTTTTTCTCACCAGCCTCATTCGAATTTCCTGGAACAAGGGACCTCGAATACTGTCCCCTTGCTGCTCCATGAAAACCTACAGCCCCTGCCAGGAGCATCAGACAAGCAGGCAGCAAACAGGGGACAGCCCATGAGAAAGTAGAGGGGAAATTATACAGTGCTCTGGTCCCAGCCCAGCCACCTTCACCATATGGTCTAATGATTTAACTTCCCTGTGGCTATATCTCAAATTTTTTATTTTTGCATAACAACTTTCAATGACTGGCAAGGATTTAGTGGCAGAAAACAAGGGGAGCTGCAAACAAGGGAACAGTGGCCTGCACAGGGTAGAGCAAGGATTCTATTGTGTGAGAGTGCCAAATGGCAGGCTAATGCCTTAGTCAGGTCTCCAATGTATGATTTCTACATCCATCTTCAGTTCCTCTGATCTGTGTTGCTAAAAGATGTACCTACAGCCTGAAGCCTATCTTAAGGTCACCCATTTCACCTGCAAGGACAGGGGTCCAAGCTAGTGATGGTACAGAAGCCCTAAACCCCAGGGCTCTTTCAGGAAGACCAAGAGTAAACATACTCTAGAAGGCCCCATGGGTCTTCATCCTAGTGCTAGTTGATTTGAGTGTGTTTGGTGTGTTAATCTTCATCAGGCTAAAGTATCTTACATGATCCAAAATTATTGCTATGGTTTAACTAAAATTAATAAAATGAATAAGGAAAATGGAACCCTTGCTATGTCTGGACCTATGATGGTAACAGTATTAACAGAGGTGTGATAAGCCTGAGATAAAGAAAGAGTTAAACATTGAACCAAGTCCTCACTGGTCTTCATTGCCCCAAACATGACCTACTATATTCAGTACTTATTTTATGTACTCGTTTGAATTTGCCAGTTATTAAAACTTGTGTTATGAAGACCTGCTATGGAAATAACTTCTCTGATTATTGACAAATATTCAACCTGACCTCTAATTTTCTGGTTCCTTCTTTTTAAAGCTATTTTTGTTGTAACAATTGCCTCTTATCCACAGTGTGAAATAACAGGTCAACTGTCTAATGAGGAATCTGACTTCCCAGGTTCCCTTGTTTCCAGGTGTGACTATGTGATCAAGTTTCTCCAGTTGAAAGTTAGTGGAATGATGGTTGGCTCTCATCTTCTGGATTTGTGATGAGGAAGCAATTTCTTCTACTATTGATTTACAAAGATACCAGGGTCCTATGGTTGGTGGATGGACAGAGCATGGTGTCAGAAATGGACACGTGGTAAAAACACCATCAGCTCTTAGGAAGGCCAGAAAGCAAATCCCAGGTGGTGAATCAATAGTATCCTATTTGGGAAAGTTGCTGAAATATACTTGGTTCTACTGCTCACATTACAGTGATTAATATGTTTTCATCCTATGGTTATTCATGCATCCATGCATTTGATAAATATTTATGAAACTCTCATCTGCAAGGCACTGTGCCAGATTTCAGCCTTCAAGGATCTTATCTGCTGGCTTAAATGTGAGGACAGACAAGTAAGGCTTATGTGCCTTATTAGGTGGCTGGCCATGTATAAGTTACTTCATACACAGAATAACAGTCAACTATCACACTACACTATAGATGGTACAGCCTGAAATGATAAATCGGAAACCTGAAGCTTATGATATGCATGAGACAGGACTTTGCACTTAAACACGTATGCCTTTTCAGCCCATTATACTGCTTCCTATAATAGGGGTTAGATAAATATGTGAGAACTCTTAAACTAGTGAAGAATACATGACATACAATGAATAATGTTTATATGTTGACAGAGACGTCTATTTTGATAAAAATTTCATGCTTTACACAGGCAATTCTCTGCACGGAATCATCTTTCTGTCAGTGGCCTAATGGACTTCATCCTTGTCTTCTCCATTAGACAAAACACTCATCAGCATCATCACCACCATCATCATCATTGTATATGTATGGAATATAACCTGTATGGATGGTGGCATTCTGTATGCCATGACATATGTGTACAGGTGAAAGAGCCACTTTGTGGAGTCGTTTCTGCCCTTCTATCTAACTTACACAGACTCTGGAGCTTTAACTTAGGTTACTCGATCTACTCTGTAAGTGCCTTCACTCATTGAACCATCTTAGCAATGCCGTCTTTGATGTCTTAGATGGTTATGTTTGGGGGTTCAGCAAGATCCACAGACTTCTCCAAAGTTCATTGTTACATAAAGCATTGTAAAAAGAAGAACTTAGTGAATCAGGAACTTGCATATACTTGCTTCTCTATTCTACTTGAGTTTTAAAACTCGATTTTCTTACTCTACAAAGTAGCAGGGCTATACCCTCTTCCAGAGAATGAGGGCAGGGAGAGAGTGTGTAAAAAATGCTGAAGACCTTAAAAAGCATACATAAATCTTTTAGTTGTTCACATTTATTTTATAAACAATAATGTAATGTATCCTGTTTTCCTGTTCATATACATAAACTTTCTACATATCTTAGTTAATTTCAGGCACACTCTACCTAAGAACATATTCAGCATCCTAACTCAGCTGTAAAATCCAAGGCTTTTCATTTGCCTCAGATGTAAATGCCAGGGGGGGAAATCACAAACAGTTAAGAGCCCACAAAATCTTCAGATCTGACACGTTTCTCAGCAACTGGATGGGAGTCTGAGGGAAGTGGATGACCCACAGACTTCAAGGCTTCCTGTCTTAGTTAAAAGAGATACAAATTGCTTCCCCAGTGCACCTTCTCAGGGGAGCTTCCAGGATAAAGTGCTGATACTGCATGAATCCACCTTCAAGCAGAAACCTGAGGGAGATGCCATTATTTTTTTCATGTCTTTTTAATGGACCTGATTTCAAAAGACAGGGATGTGTTTGTGCTGGGTTCCCGGATCCTTTATCCTGGGCTCTGTGATGGCTCTTTATGATAGCACAGCAAGCAAACTGGGACCCTGTGCTTCTTAGACATTTAATAGGTACTACTCCCTCGGTGTAGTTACTCACCCTGCTCTTCTCTGCTTTCTACCTGGTTCAGAAACATGTTTGTTTGCTCTCAAGTCAACAAGCATTATGGGGCACCTGTTTTATTTGGTGCTTTCAGCAGAACCCTGAAAATATTCATGCCATGGAGCCATTGTCACCCTCTGTCTTGTAAAGGGCTCACTTCTGCGGCCACACTATACCCATGGTGCCACATACTTCAGTTATCAGTACATCTCTGAGAAAGGGCTCCTAGAGAGGCTGGCTTGTACTGCGGGACAGGTGCTCCATGAATGTGTATTGAATGAACACTGAAATGTTTGTCAGGATAGTTTACACACATATTATGAAAAAAAAAAAAAACTCTATTTCATACAAGCACCTCTCTTCCAGTATCTTCTAGAAACTTTTATTTTAGTTCTATAAGATAAACATCAATTCTTTTATTCATTGGACAGCTCTTTGTTGACCACTATGTGCTAATACTATCTTGGTCAATATAAGTAACTATAGTAGCAGAGCTACTCTAATTTTTAATAGGGAGAATAGGATATGAGAAAAAAATCAATCAATCAATCAATCAACCAGTAGACAATGCAATTTGGCCATACTAAGTAACAGATAAAATAATTAAATGATGTTTCCATTGCTACTTCAAGTCACCCCATAAGACCAAAAAAAAAAAAAAAATCACCTATTGCTTATAGATTACATAGCTGAAGAATTTGAACAAGGCACACTAGGGGAAGACTGTCCCCAGAGCATTACCCAGGACTTCAGCTTTAGGCTGCTGTGCTTGATAATGGGTGCTTGAGCTACATGGACACATCTGGTGGTAAAGTTTGCTGTTACCTGTGACATGTATTGAGTGGTGACTGGAATATCTCCATGTGGAATATCTCCATTTCCCCCAGCACGGCAGCCTCATGCCTCCTTACCATCACCCCCACTAGCTCAGAGTTCCAAAAGCAAATGTCCCAACAGGCAATGTGAAATCTCTATAACACTAATACCTTCCTAAGTAAACCTGGAGGCTGTGGTGTCCAAGATCAAATCACTGGAAAATTCAGAATACTGCTCGGAACTTGGAAAAATGTACCTGCTTACTGCGTTCTCCAGAGGGGAGTGATGACATGTGTTTTCATGGCAGAAGGACAAGAGGGCCAAAGGCTAAGTAACCCATCTTTAATGAGGACCAAAATTCCACTAATGAGGGAGGAGGAGCCCTCATGACCTAAGAAGTTTTTAATGGTCCTCTTTTAATACTATCACATTGGTCGTTATGTTTGAACACAAGAATTTTGAAAGGAATACATTAAAATCATAACACACAGCCTTAGCAATGAGCAGGTCCAGTAATGGCATAAACTCTGTGGGTGGCCTTTGTCAATTGGAAGGTCATATGGTGCCAGCTGCTACATCTTGTTCTCACAGAACATCTGTGCTGCCATCAGCATGCATCCAAAGGCCGCTTGGCAATGGATGCTTCACTGGCTGTGGTCCAGAAACAACCCATGGTAACTGCACTAGTTATCTATTGTTATATAACAAATGTAGATGCTTCTGACATCAAATAGCTGCTGTGGTTATCGATGAATCTATGGGTTCATTGAACTATTCTGTGATCTGGAGTCAGGTCACCTGATCTGGGCAGGGCTTGTTCATGCTTCCAAAGGTTAATATGGCAACTGGAAAGGCCTTAGCGGGATGTCTTTTCTCCTAACTTCATGTCTTTCAGATCCCTCCATCAAGGTGGCCTAGACTCATTCTTATAATAGGCATTACAGAGCAGAAGTAATAAGTTCAAGTTTCTGCTTGTGTCTTGTTAATATTTGGATTTAAAATGTCATACATAAACTTATATTTTAAAGCATTGGTCTCCAAGTTGGCACTATTTTAAGAAATTTTGGAAATCTTAGTAGGTGCGTCTGGGAGAAATCTGTCACTAGTGGTAGGTATTTTAAGAGTATAGTCTAACCATTGGTTCTTGTCATGCTCTCTGCTTCCTGGTATTCCATAATGGGATAGACTCTGCCACAAGTTTCCCACCATGAATGCCACCATGCCACCATGTCTTTCCCTACCCCAATGAACTAATACCCTTTAAACTGTGAACCAGAACAAAGCTTTCAACTACTTTCCATATTTCTATGGATCAAGTATATTTTTTCATGACGCAAAGGAAACACATAGATCACACACACACACACACACACACACACACACACACACACACCAGGATGGCTAGAAGTAGTTCAATAATTTGAGACAGCCAACAAGAGACAGAGTTACTGCATAAATAACTGCCCTCTCTAATCTCTCTCTGAAACACAGCTCCCAATCCCCTAAGTGTGAACTCTACAGATAATATGATGATGGAGTAAGACACTGTCTGCCCCAATGCTTACAGATATGTCTTAGGTTAGGGTTAGGTTAAGAGACACCAAGACCAGGACAACTCTTATAAAGAAAAAATATTTAATTGGGGTTGAATAACAGTTCAGAAGTTTAGTCCATTATCATCATGGTGAAAAACATGGTGGCATGCAGGCAAACATGGTGATGAAGAGATAGCAGAGAGTATTACATCTGGATCTCCAGAAAGCAGGAAGTGATTGACACACTGGACATGGCTTGAGCATCTGAGACCTTAAAGCCCACTTCCAGTGACCACTTCCTTCAACAAGGCCACATTTACTCTAACAAGGCCACATCTCCTAATAGTGTCACTTCTTGTGAGCCTAGGGGATCTCTTTTCATTCAAATCACCATAATATCCTATTCCAGACTTGGCTCTGTTGAAAATCCTCTGTGACATGTCTGAGAGGGTTTTTTTGTTGAAGACACTGTGACCCAGGTTCTAGGCTAGTTTGATTTAAATTATTTAATATTTTCAGATTAAATGTCTTTAAAATTTGGGATCCAGGAAAGCTATAACTACCTTGAAAGAGACTGTGAAGATAGTAAGGCCATTTGCACAGTGTGGAGTAGTGAGAAAATAATAAGTTAGAGCATTTACTATTATATCTGAGGACAACACATATTTTCCCTAAAAGTTGACAGTGTAAGGAAGGCATATGTGGAGACTCCATCACAGTGATGGGTGTCCATAAAACCTCTACATAGACAGTAGAAAGGCTGCTATCTGTGAAGAAAGCATTTCTCAAGAAAAGGAAGAATCATGTTTGGCTGGTGATAGCTCCTGAGAAACAACCAAAACAACCGACTGGATAAAGTGAGGTGAATACTACCTCTTTCCTTTCCAGCCATAGTCATTCTCCTGGGAGAGGCTTGATGCAAAATAAACAGGGGCACTCTCAATAAGTGACTCTAGGCCCACATTTTTTCTTAGTAAGAAATGCTTTGTATTAGTTACTTCCCAGTTGCTTTGATAAATCATCATGACCAAAACCAATTATTATGAAGAAAGAGCTTTTTTTTTTTTTTGCTTAGATTCCCAGACAGAGAATCCATATTGGTGCGAGAGGTTTGGCAGCAGGCAGCTGGAGCAGAAAGATGAGAGATCCAGTCTCCAACCACAAACACAAAGAGGAGACAGGAAACTGGAAGAGGTCTGAGGCTATGAACTCTCAAATCCTTCTTCAATGATGTATATTCTCCAGCAAGGCCATTAAACCTCCCCAAACAGCACTACTAACAGGGGACCAAGTGTTCAAATATTTGACCATATGGGGAACATTTCTCATCCAAACCATCACAATCTTAGAACAAAGGACTGAAGCATAAGATACACAGAGCTTATTAAACTTGACAGCATTTCTAAGCAGTTGTTTAACAAATAACACAAGGGATGTTAATACACAGCTACCACACATAGGCTGATTATACACTGTGTCCATACAAGTGCAGGGAGATTCATTTACTTCACAGTCTATATGACCAGTGCTTTTGATATTGTGCAGTGTATATACAACACTGATGTGCAATACAGTGATGTATGTGGTTATTCTGCTTAAGCCAAACATTCTACATCATTGAGCTGAGATGGAAATTCTCAGACGTTCACTGTTACTCAGTCTTTATATTTGAAATATTTACAAACGCTTTCTAGACTAGACCTAACTCAAGCTTGATAAAAATTTGTTCACAACTTTTCTTCCTGATACTTAGATCTAAAATTGTGTATGACTTCCTATGTTCTATCACCACATTTCCATCCATGTTTGACCTCTTATCATAGTAGATTGAGAATGCCTCCTCCGTCTTCAGAGCTGAACCATGTAATATTATTGCTTCTAGTGATGTTGAATGTTGAAGCTTGATACATTTACTTATTGTTAAAATGAGTAAAGCGTGACTAACAGAAGCCATGAATACTTTGCAAAGATGTGTTTCATTGTTCTCCGTGAATCTACAGCATTTAACAATTGACTACTGGGGCTGGGTATAGTGGCACACAATTTCTGCACCCGAGAGGTAGATGCAAGTAGCTCTCACTGTGTTTGAAATTTAGTCTACATAGCAAGTTCCAGGCTATCTAGTGCTGTCTCAAAACAAGTGAAAATTTTAACTACTGAAAATATGTGTGTGTATTTGTGTGTGTGTGTCTGTGTGTGTGTGTGTGTGTGTGTGTGTGTGAGAGAGAGAGAGAGAGAGAGAGAGAGAGAGAGAGAGTTTAATTCTTACAAAAAAGTATTTAAGAATCTTAAAGGAATGGAAAGTAAGTTCGTGGCAAGTACACTTAGTATATGAATAACATTTATGGATATAAATACATATTTAACAGAAATCTTGACTGGAGGAAATATGGAGAAAATAAACTGAAGGAACATTTCAGAAGATGTAAATTAAAAAGAGCTCGAGTAACTGTCTACTGAAACGTGTAATTTCTCCCATAAGAGACAGTAAATTATATCTGAAAATTTAAGTGACCCTTTCAGCCTGTTGAATATTCCATAATGCAGGATTAGAGTCACTGATATGAGTTTCTTTGGAGTAAGCTCTCCTGCTATTCAGTCCTAAGATGCTGATTTTCTTATTAGTCACTGCCTTCGACAATCCTGTACACTCTCTTCACTTCCACAGAAGGTCCTCGGTTTTCGTGGGTGGGGAGGCACTACTTTAAAGAGAAGTGAAGTATTCCTTCACTGAATTATGGGACCATTTGTGTGTCTGTGTTCTAAAAATAAAACACCAATCCCACAGGCCCGGATAATGTCAGAATTGACTAGTGTTATCTGTAAGATCCAAGGAGGGATATGGGTTGTTGGCCAATACTCAGGAGTAAACAATATCATGGGAGCTTCAGTACTTTCCTCTTGTGCGTCTTGCCTTATTTCTCACTGTGTGTTGGCTTGGTCCTTTGGCTGGCTTCCCTCCTAGTAGGAGTGAAGATGCCAGCAACACTGGGGGCTCACATCTACTTTCTTTATATCCAGCAGTGAGACAAAGAGAGTCAATCTTCATATTGACATTTATCTTGACTCTGGAAGACTGCTTGCAGAAATGTCTCCAATTTTCAACACTTCTCTGAAGTTATAACCTTTATAATAATAACCTTATGGTTTCTATCGGCACAAAGTACAACCTCTTTCCTTACCTTTTGAAGTTTTCTGGTCTTACAGCTTATACTAGCCAACACAGGATGGCAGATGTGCTAAAGTGATTATTTGGAGCTTAAGCTTCAAGAGAACTTCATAGTCACTGTCTCAAAGTGCTTACTACCTTGAATATGAGGACAAACTAAAGCTATCCTGATGGGATGTGAGAGGTCACATGAAACAGAGATAAGTCACATCAACTGGGCCCAACCCAGACCAACCTATAGACAGCCCACCCTCAAACACAAGAGAGTGTCCTTCCTGGACTGCTGTCCACAGGCACACAGGAAAGGTCAGCTGAGAAGAGCTGAATAACACATTTATGGAGGTATGACTTATAACAAACCCTAAGTGTTTAAAATGGGGGTTCTCAACCTGTGGGTTGCAACCCCCTTTAGAGTCGCATATCAGATATCCTGCATATCAGATATTTACATTACAGTTCACAACAGTAGAAAAATTACAGTTGTGAAGTAGTAATGAAGTCATTTTATGTTTGGGGGTCACCAGAGCATGAGAAATTGTGTTAAAGTGTCACAGCATCAGAAAATTTGAGAACTATCAATTTGAAACATCTGAATACTGTGGTAGTTTGTTACCTGGCAACAGTTAACTGATTCATAGATTTTCTTAAGACAGTCTTGACTGCATGTTAAATCCTAGATTCTTCTGCAACCAATAAGACAGTGGACCCAATCCATATGATGTCATCTACCTGGAAGTGTAATGCCAAAGAAGAAATGAAGGCCTTAATGAACAGCGGGGAACACTCAGCAGGGTGTAGGAGAAATGTGGGGAGAGTAGATTATGCAGTCTTTGAGTGGATATTGTTTGTCCTCTTCCATCATGGCTTCACCAGACTTCCCAGGTGGATGAGGATGGAAGGAGATAGGTGTGTCTGAACAGCTCCACTGGACTGAGGGCCTCTAACTCAAAACACAGCATCCCTAGAACCTCAGAGGAAATGCTTGCTTCAACAAAACTGACAATCACTGGCTCTGAAGGCTCAAGTTACTGAAAATTCTTATCTACATCTCCTGGTACCATTTGTTAAAGTACTGACAGGTTCTCACACTCCGTGTGAAAACAGGCCAAATCTCACACCTTTGGAGCTCACAAAGCCTTCCGAGAAGAAAGATGCCATACTTCCTATGAATATCCAACAACATACAAGGCCACTACCACCCATGGTACTTTTTCTGGAAGGTTCTATAACAGATCAACCTCCTGTAATGGCAAGCAATGCAAGGAAACCTCTAGACAACTTTACTTCAAAACACTGTCAAGTGTTGCTTCAGTCTGTTTCCTAGTGTTTATGTACTATTGTGTTTCCTTTTAATACACTGGAAATAGATTAAAATAAGTTTAAAACCATTAAATAAAAATATAAAAAGCAGGAATATACATTAGATTCATTGTATCCTGGCAGGTAGAAAATGTTGTCTAAACACAACTCAGTATGAAATCACTTCTGGAGGCTCCATTTCAAAGGGCAGACATTGACCAGGAACTGAGGGGACAGAGGCACCTTCTAGTACAGAGAAAAATAATTGTGGGTTTCTGGTAGCAGGTGGTTTTCATCTTTGTTTCTCAGTGCTGCTCTTAGAAGCAAGCAGGAAGGAACTTGTGTGTGTTAGAAAAGTAGATTACAGCTCTAAGACAACGGTGTAATGGAATTTTTTTTTAAATCATATTTGTAAGTACTCAGATTTTATTAGCAGGTAGCACATCAAAACTTATGGAGAGTGTAGCAAGAAAACAACTCCAAGAGATTTTGATATGAATATTGGTGGGATGGACTGTTAAGGACTTTAAACATTATATGTACGGATTTGTTGATTGAAAATGAAAGAAAATTAATGATGGAGATATGGTTCTGCACTTAAGAACACTGGCTATTTTTCCAGAGGACCTGGGTTTAATTCCCAGAGCCCACATGATAGCTCACACCTATCTGCAAATCTATGCCCAATGCCCTCTTTCTGGGGTACAGAGACATACATGAAGACAAAGCATAAATACACATTAAAATAAACTTTAAATATTATAAATAGTAGAATAAATTAAATTGGATTTAACATCTATAGAAATTAAACAGTATCGATAACCCTAGTGTCTCAATTGCCCGCATCATGCCCTTGTGTATCTTTACCTCACCAGATGACTACATTTGGTCTTTTATTTTAAACAATGGGACAGTAATACATTTGACACAAGTAGAGGATTGAAAAGTGTGTACAGTTTCCTCCTCCTGTCTTAGACTCCTCTTGCCATATTTATGAACATAGCCTTTTATAGCCTCCTGAAGCAGAACTCAGTCATCTCAGCCTACTGGAATTTAAACCAATAAAAAAAATATGGAATTCATAGAATCTGGGAGAAGGCACATCCTGTCTGAGTTTATTTGGGTTACAAGGTCTGTATTGGTTATCCCCAACTGGTTGTCTTACTGTTGTAGGGGCTTAAATATTACAAGTTTATTACCCCCATACACTTTATTTGGGTCACAAATCCGGGTCAGGCTTAGCAGGGAAGTTCTTCTTGGGTCTCACACTAAGATATAGGCTAGGTGTGAGCTGAAGGTCTGACTGGGATAGAAAGGCTCTGCTTCTATGATGACTCACTCAAGAAGCTGGTAACAACTGCTGTTAACTGATAGCAAAAAAGTCACCTTGGTCCCTAGGTGAGGTGCCCTAGGGTTATAGATACTTCCCCTAGAACACCTTTTCAGATAAAGAATCAGAGAGAGACTTGAAGGAAGGTTAAGCAAGCTTTAAGGAAAGGGGAGAGCAGTAAGAGAGCAGAATATCAAAGAGCAAGGCAGGTTAGACCAGGAAAAGAAATTAAAGCCAGTTGTAACCAGTCTTCATCCATTCATCCCCAGAACCTTTTACTGAGGTGGGCATAAAGATGGCACACTGCCCTGGATGGCATGAGTGATAGGCAGGAAAACTGCTTCAGCCCTTCGACCAATCACGGAAGAAACGGTCAAAAGTATTAACACTGGTCTAACCATTTTGATCGGTTAAGAGTTTGTGGCCACAAACTCAAGATGAATGTCTGCAATACACTTCTCCTTATGAATTTATCTTTCAGTTTTACGTAGCTGTGAGTTAGGATGGCACGGCGAGTTTGATGGCCTGGATGTGGTTTACCCATCATCTTTGGGGGCTAGTTTAGGGCCCCAAGCTGCTGGTTTGCTTTAGTTCTAACTAAGCAACAATAAGCAACTTAAGGACTATTTGTCAAAATATTAGCATTTCAAAATTTTACACTGTGTCGTTGAGAAGCTGTCTTCTCTCCCAACTCCTGAAAGCCTTGCCTGGCCAACAACCTCACATGCTTTCTGGCTATTGGAAGAGGTTTCAATTCCAAACTATTTGCATCTTTTCACAGGAAAATTACCTTAGTCCTTTTGTGAGGATGGCTGTTGGCTTTCCAGAAGTGTGAATGCCGCCAAAATACAAATCACATGTTATGGTATCTCTTCTTACAGTTGCTAATGCAGCAGCATCCTATGACAGCCTATTAATGCAGACCATTCAGTGTGCAGGAAATCACATGGCAGTTTGAGTCCAGTGACACAAGAATCATCCCCTGCACACCATGTAGGGGGAGGGGACTGCTGGAATATCTTCTACATTTAGGCCTACACCTTAAACCTGAAAACTTTGTGTTTTCTTCTATATGAGTCTCCAATATTGCCTGAAATAAATGCTCCAGAACTTACACATTTATTTGGCAGGGACTGCTACTTTGATACCTTGTTCTGGATGCTACAGATTCAGTGGCTACCACACACAAATGACAGGATTCAGATCTTTCCTTTCTTGCAATTTCTAGCACTCACTCGATTTGTCAGAGGCTGGTGTCTCCTGTAAAGCTCTTTGTAACTTCTCCCTCAGCAATAGTTGCCTCTCATGCCTCACTGGCCCACATGGCTATTATTGGATAGCCCCTCCATGGGCTCTTCTTTCTAATGATATGGTTTCATTGGTATCTGAACTTGTGCCCCGCCCCAAATCCTCAAGTGGCCAAAGGGGTCATTCTGTCAGTGCCCAAGTCCTCCCTCAAGCTCTGATATGAATGAAAGGAGTGTTTCTTCACACATGTGCATGTGTGTTGTTGTTGTTGTTGTTGTTGTTGTTGTTGTTGTTGTTGTTGAAGTACTTTCCTAGGAAGACTCTAATAGGAAAAAAAAAATCATCTATTTAACCTATGGGAAGAACAGGAATCCTTCAGTGTGTGAAGTCCTGAGTGGGTGTGTGGCTTTAACAGGAGCTGACCATGTCAAAAACCTTCCTCCAGCCTCCAGCCTTCAGCCTCCAGCCTGAGTGCAAATGTTGCTAGTGTGTGTTGAAAATGTCTACTGTCGTTCCCTCATGCCTTCATATTGGAAAATGTATGCCCGAAATGCTACACACCTAGAGCTGCTTCCCCTACAGAGACTGCTCCCATTGAGATTATAAAAACCTTCCTACCTGATTCAGCTGTATCCCATCAACCCTGTCTCCTTCTTCAGAAGTTGGCAACAACCCCAGCTCGCTGGTCAACTCAGCATATATAACAACCTGAGCTTCTGGGTCGCCATGGCTTCTCTATCAGAGTGCTCTGGCCACTTGATCCCAGCTTTTCTGTGCCCACATTTCTGTTGTTTTTATTAAACATCTATCCTTTCTTTATTTCCTTGCCACCTCTAGACAAGGTTCCAAGACCCGCGGAGCCATGTAAGGCTGTGACATCACCTCAAATAGAGAAGGAGCTGGCAGATCAAAGAAAGAGCTCCTTCCAGTTCAGAGTGGCAAGTAAAGAAGGCTCCGGGACTCTTTCCAGGACCGTGGCTGACTCCCGAACAGTAGCACTGCTGACAGGTCCCTAACTCAGTCTAATTTCGTTCTCTTAGGCACTTCAACATTTTTAAGATCATGCTTAACTAGGAAAAGGGGTCTAGACTAGAATCTGGGGTGATGGGCTCAGTCTGTCTTCTTTCCATCCACAAGGGAGAGTGTCATTTCCATGGTCACACACTGAGCTGCCTAGTATGTATTGCTTATTTTGCTCTCATGACTGCAGACCAAGGTCTCCTATAAGTCATTACATCATCTTAGCTTCAAAATGGCTGCATATTATCAAGCTTTGGGGAAACATACACTAAAATAAGTGTGTGTGTGTATTTGTGTATGTGTGGACTTCTGTGCTCATGCATGTGTGTGGGCATTTGTGTGTGTGTGTGTGTGTGTGTGTGTGTGTGTGTGTGTGTGTGCTCAAGTATACATACTACTCTATTTTCTTTTCTGGTCATACATATTTTGTATGTGATCACAGGTTTGCTGTTTTAGTTTTTCTAGTTCCATGCCTAAGATTTATTACTATTAAAGGACTGCGGAAGTGTGGAGCAATTATGTGTACACCCATTCACTGAGCTGTACTGTCCAAACCTAGGGATCCTGGTGTACATTTCTTGGGTGCTGAATGAAAAGCATTCTCTGGATGTCAGGAGAGTTGTTCCAGCTAAGAGACAGTGCCAGGAGAGCTTGCATGCAGGTAGAGAAGATGTGGAGAAATGCACAGACTGGAGATCTATTTTTATTAAGGAAACAGCAGGATTTACTAATAGATTAGATATGGCCAGTGGTAGAAAAAGAGCCTTGCAACTCGATTGGGAGTCATGGCATTTACTGAAAGTCTAAACAGAAGCAGGTACATTCTGGTGGTGATGGTGGTGGTTTGTTTTGTTGTTTGGTCCAGGAGTAGAAGAAATCAATAATTCCCCTGGAAATTGATTTTGAGATGACCATTTGGACACTCAAATGAAGTAGCAAGAGGCATCTGAATGCACTAAATTGAATCTGAAGTGCTGAGCTCAGCATCAATGTAGGGGCTATTATTCGGCATTTCTCAAAACTTAGTGCAAGGAACACTGATGTCCTTGTCTGTTCAGAACTCTGTGAATTCATATTGGACAGAGTAAAAATATATGATGATCTCTGTTTCCTGATATCTGACCATTCAGCTGAGGAGTAACTTGTGGGGAGCCGCCCTCACATTCACTGTTACAAGATGGCACTGACATCCTGTGTTCTAAGTAGTATACAAATAATCTGCCCATGTGCCAGGGGTAGTTCTTCACTCCATGTGCTCTGCCTTCCCCGTGACGACAACTCGGCCAATGGGCTGCAGCCAATCAGGGAGCGACACGTCCTAGGCAGAGGATAATTCTCCTTAAAAGGGACGGGGTTTTGCCATTTTCTCTCTTGCTCCTGAAGAAGTAAGCAATAAAGCTTTTGCCGCAGAAGATTCTGGTTGTCCTGAGCGTGTTCTTGCCGGTGGGAACAAAAGCTCGGGCAATAGTAACTGGAATGGCTGGGACAGTAACATCTTGAAAGTAGAGAACCCACTTTCAAGCTGTCTTCTTGTCCATGTCTTGTTACTGCCCTAAAGGATGGAGTATATAACTGAATATAACATGTAGCTGCTCCCCACGCCCAACATAAACAACTGTCTCATCGTAGTTGTCTACCCCATTATCACTAATAGTTCTGTGGGTGTCTGAGGTCGACAGTGATCAAGACCTTTGATATGGTCTTCAAAGTCACAGAGCATCGCCATTACTTCTGTTGGATACTATGAACCAGCAAAGTTCAAAGGAGTAGAAAATGATGCTGCTTCATACTGACAGAGCAGCAAACAATTCGAGATCATATTTAAAACTGACACATCTCATTCATCATATCCTCTCGCTAGAATGTAAGTTCTGTAATAAAGGAATTTTTGCCTGTCTTGTCCACTCATATTTGTATTTCCATTCATAGACACTGTTCTTCAGATGAACAAGAGGGCTTATTGTTGAAATTGAATCATGTAATATTAGAAGTCAAAAAGTAAGCTGGAGGCCAATAAAGCCACTAGTATAATTCAGTCCAGGTCTTAAGGCTTAGAAGATGGGGCCACTGTTATAAGTACCTTATGGACACAATATGAATGCCTGAGGATACTGGCAGTAAGGATGACATGACCATGGATAGAGTGGTCAAGGACAGAAGAATGTGGGCATCTTAACTCAAGGAGAGAGGTTTTGCCCTTCCCCTCCCCTTTATTCTTTTTAGAGCTTTCAGTGTATTAACTGATCCATATTAGTGAGGGTGGATAGTGGGTCAGATTTTTAATGTTATTGTTTATTTAGTTTTATTTTACAATTTGATCTATTGGTTCAATGATAATAATTCCTTCCAGAAATACTCTCACAGATGTACCTAGAAATAAAATTTTATCACGTATCTGGGTATCCCTTAGGCTACTCAAATTGATACATGAAATTATCCACTATACCTTGGTAGCAAGAAAGATGCATATCTATTGAAAAAGAGAAAAACAAAGGCTATAATTATTAGGTATAAAATAAGAAGTCTATGAGGCTTGATAACAAGCCTGATGAACACTTAGCCTTTAAGAGTAACAAAAGAGAACGGAACAACATTTTCCCCACAGTGCCTCTAAGCCTCTTAATCAGGGAAGCATGACCACCTAGAACCCATGTGTCAAACCTCCGCAGCAGGTGGTATGTGGACTCCGTTTTCTGAGTCCCAATGGCATCGAGTTACTTTCCTCTTAAGGGCAGGTCATAGCACCAGGATGTTCTCACATAGGTGGCAGAGATTGTTCTTGGGCTATAGTGGACCAATCTCAACGTATGGGTAGTGGAAACCATGAATGAGTAACATGACGTCTGTTCTTCTAGGCAGAAACAAAATGGCTACAAGCTCGGCACATGGGCCCAGGATCCCTTAACCACATTCCTAGGTACAGAGCACTGCGGGGCCAAGAATTTGAAACTTGAACCTGACCTCTAGGCTGTTACAAAGAATGGTCAAAATGGAGTTATAAGGCATGTTTTGCTCAGCCGAGCATATGATAGTTTGTAAGCTTAACTAAGAATTCATGTTTACACATAGAGTGTACAGACAAGCATTTGTATGACTGTCCAGAGCACTGTAACTGTGAGGCACAGCTAAACAGAGTCTGTGCTGGAAGGCACTGAGCATCGCATTCAGAAACCAGAGGATCTGAGACTCATCTCAGATGCTCATAAACCTTTGCTGCACTTGCAATTAAGATTTGCTAAAATTAGATTATGTTGCCACCAGGGGAGCTGTGCAAATGCCCTAATGAAGTCATGATCTCAACTTCCAGGCTTCTCCTAAATATGATTAACAAAGATCAAGAATTTAGAATGCTTCTCTATTTAATTAGGAATTTTATGAACTGGGAACCCTCATTTTTAGCAGCTGAGCAAAAGTATCAATCCATACACTTAGGATATATTAGTTAAGCTTTAAAATTCAGGAGTATGGAAATCTAGTCTATATTACACAGTGCTGTAGTTGTGGGCTTTCCTATCTATTCATAAGTTCCCCAAAATAATGACTCTGAGACTTCTTCTATATGGATAAATACCTAGGTCAATAGCTTTGGCTCATTTCCACTAGCTCATAACTCAATTATCCCTTTTAAAATAATCTAAGCCATGACACGTGGCTGGTTACCTGGTCCTCAGTTTTATGTGACTATCTTCCTCTGTGTCTGAGTGAATCGTCTATCATGTGACTCAGTCCCAGAATTCCTCTCTCTCCTACTAGTCCCACCTCAGCTCCTTGGCCAATCAGCATTTTACTGATAGGTCAATACTTTTCCACAGTGCACAAGAGATTATCTCTACATATTGCCCCAGAAGAGTTGACCACAAGGCCCCTTTGTCCACACAAGAGTCTACAACAAGCCGGGTTCCCTCTGAAATCGTGTGTTTAGTTCAAGTTGTTTAGAGCACATCCTTTTAGAACCACAAATTAAATGTAATGAATAAGTTACCTCTGCCCAGGAAGTGCAACTTATTTATTAGCTCTGAGAACCTAAGCCTTCCTTGGTTTTAAATAATTTTTTATAATGGAAACTTCCAAATGCACAATGGTGGATTTTACAGTGAGGTGCACATCCTCTTGGGGAAGTTCAGGCTGTAAACCTTTGCTTCCGTTTGTTTTGTTTGGTGGTAACAAGTCAGGCCTCAGGAAAAACTTCCTCTGCTGTGGAAACAAGCAGGGGACGCATTTCTTAGTTTGTGTTTGCTTCTCTGCTTTTGTCTTGGTACCTGAATGAGATTCATGGTTCCACCATCCTGAATGATGGAAATATGCTCTCTTGAAGGACATCTCTAGATGATAAATAAACAGTCCTCTCTCAGTTAGAGGTTTCCCAGTGCATGCAGGGTTACTCTTGTCCACTGATGACTGCACAATGTTTTCACTGTGAACCAGAAAGAAAAGTGCTTGGGGAAGAAAGGGGACCAGTGACATCAATTTTATACAGACTTTCAGGGTTAGCACAAAATGATAGGTCAGCAGGGATTGGTCAAATGGTTTTCCTTGACCAAAAAAAAATCCAATGATTTTGAGAGCTGCTTACAATCAGGCATGATGTTGAGGAGACAACTCTAATAATGTCCAATGAGGGACTGGGTTCTGGCTGTACACAGTGATATGTCTGTCTACCTAGGATGCTGAAACAGGAGACTGGGAGACTAAATGTTCCTCATGTAATAGAAGTCATATATGACAAGACTCAGCAACTAGACCATTCTGTTTATTTAGGTTCTAAGAAGCCATTTGATAGATCTGGTGACACACACTAGCACCACAGCCTAATTCTTACCATTGTCCCAACAGGGCCACTGTAGCCTTTTCTATCAATCTGGCCCTTCTTTATGCTTCTACTTCTGTGAAGTGACCATTTGATTTTGAGGTATTAATGTTTTTTTTTTTTTCACGAAAGGAAGTTTCCTTAATCTTAAATTTTTGCTAATGACTGAGGTGAGGGCCAAGCAGGGCATGGCATTAACTGGCCAAGGTCAAGAATTAGAGCTGGCTTGAGCTGAAGTCATTGAGAAAAGAAGGAAAGTCATAATAGAAGATGTGGGGACACAAAAGGACCTCTGGCTTCCTGTGTGAGGCTGATGACAGTCCGCCAGGGGCAGAGCTAGTAAGAGCAGTAAGGAGATTTCAAGTGTCTGCTGGCCTCAGGGTATACTTGAGGCTGTCAGGGTCAAGGCCTGGCTCTTCCTGGTGATCAGGAAGCTCACGAAGCTCACGCATCTTTTCAGTCTCAATGTGTCTGCAGGGCAGGATTCTGTCATAACCTGTCAGAAATGGCCTTATTTCTTGCCTCATCCCTTGGCCCTGAATGGGTCATGGGTTTGGCTTGCACTTTGGACTCCCTTGGAAGTCCAGAAGAGAAAAACAACACCAGGCAAATGCCTGGAAAAGGTCATCCATTCAACTGTAAGCCAAAGGCTGAGCAAACCCACAAACAAATCCTTACAGGCTTTGGGAGCCAGGGCAAGAAGACCTAATAGAACCACTTTCAGTAATCTTCATAGTATGGCTCTAGGCCAGAGCCATGCCTGCCGCCAAGGAACCTGAGCCATTCTTTCATCCTTCCAAAGTCTTCCCATTTAGGAGGATAGTGTGCCATGTTGTCTAAAATCTCTCCCTCCTTCCCCCTTTTACTTCCCTACCATCTCTATCCTCCCCATTTTACTTGGTGTTGGTATCCTGAAGACTCCCCTGCTTATTTTTGGAACTTTGCTACATCAGAAGCCAAAGAAAGTTGCTTATATGGATGGATAGAATATATGCATCTAGTCATTGTTCAACTGAGAAGGTGGGCATTTCTTTTGAGCTCTGGGGAAGAGCTTAGTTAATTTGTATTGTCCTTTTGCACCATGCCTTCAAAATGAGACATTAAAGACATTAAAGAGTGATGAGGAAACCTACTATAAATGTTTAATAAAATAAACGCTTATACAGTTTTCTTGCCCATCTAGTTAATTTGTATATTGGAATATTAGAATAACCATTAGAGCTTAGTATAGTGGTCCCTGCCTTTAATCCCAGCCTATGCAGGCAGAGACAAGCCTTGTCTACACAGTGAGTTCTAGGACAGCCAGAGACACACAGTGAGACCCTGCCTAAACACAAACAAACAAATAAACAAACAATAAATTCTACTAGAATAGATGTCGTTTCCTCTGCTTGGCTAGATTGTTTTGAACCATGATCATTATGAGGAGGCATTTTCTTCCTGTGCAGAGAAGATAGCTAAAATGGAAACGGGAGCTTTACCGTTCTACAGCTAGGAAGGTTTCACCTGGTGTTCAGCTGTGGCCCCAGTTCCTCCATCACCAGTGAATAACTTTTGGAAGCCACCGGCTATGTGGGGTTCTCATTCAGCTCAAATGCTATTTTCAACCAAACCAATACCTACAGCCCTGGGCTTCTAATAAAGAGTGACAATACTCATTAAATATCAACAAGCTCTACATCATTGTTCTATTTTGGTGTTGAACATGACCCTAAGTACCCATCACAGAGCTTTCCATGTTGGACACTGTGGCTCAGGCAGGAAGTCCTGAGGAAATCAAGAAATGGGTACAAGAAGCGGCAGCTAAGCTATACAAGGCTTCATGGTAAGTAGAGTCCCTAACTTCTCCCTCCCCAGGCCCAACCTTTGCCCAGCTCCTTCTTACAGCAATTGGGTGGGCTGTTAAGGAAAGCACAACTCCCTTCCTTCTGACTCTCTTGAGTCAGAACTGAGTGCGTCCTCATTATTCTGTACCTGGACGAAGCCTAGGAACATGGGAGATCTTCAGAGAGCAATGCTGTCACTAAAGATGGGCAGAGAAACACAACAAAACTCCAATTTGTTTTCACATCTTCTTATTTTGGCTTCTTAAGGAAGACGGAACAGTGGGGTCCACAGGATTACAGTTGAAAGTCAAGCTGTGACTAGGAAAAAATAAATATGTCTGAGGTGTTCATGGGCTCCAGGTAAAATAGGGATCTGAGAGTGATGGAAAACTTCGCCTGGAGGGCAAGAACTGAGAAGGATGGCTTAGCAGAGCCCTGTGGAGAGACAAAGCTGCCACACCTGTATTGGGGAACTGAAGTCATGGTGGAGACTTTACCTTTCCCCTATCAATTCTTCACCATTGGTGATTTTAGTAGGTAACTCTATGTGAATCTAGTATTAGAATCAGAAAGACCATAAAATCTATTCATAGGCCTATGTCAAACCAGGTGGTGGTGGTGCATGCCTTTAATCCCCGGTAATCGGGAGACAGGGGCAGGTGAGTCTGAGTTATGATCAGCCTGGTCTTCAGAGGTAGTTCTAGGATAGCCAAAGCTACACAGAGAAACCCTGTCTCCAAAAACAAAACAAACAAACAAAAGACCTAGGTCAAATGCTACGTCCTGGTGACTGTGCTCATGGCCCAATCAGTCACCCTGTTCTGAATCCATGACCCTAGTCTTGTATCTCTGAAGCATTCCTCAGTAAGGGGTAAGGCACTTAACTCCCCACATGTAGCTGAGTGGCCTTGTGACCAGCTTTGACCAACAGAATGCTGTAGAAATGATGATTTCCAATGTAAGTCTTGAGAGATGAGAAATGGTCCTTCCTGTTGTGGGTCATTTTCTGGTGCCATGAGAATGATCCCCCAGGAGGATGAGAGACAAAGTAGAGCTGCCTCAGCGCAAGCAACCCACTTCAGGGGCTCTCTGCTTGTCAGCTGCTCTGGGATTCCGACCACTCCTCTCAGTACCACATAAATCAGATGCGCTCCGTCCACCTTCTAAATACAAATCTCTGGAGAATGAATTCCTTCAAGGATTCTTCTAGAAAAGAGCAGAGAATCTAATCTGAAGGAACAAAAATGGGAGGGAGGGGGCTCATTTCCAGATGTCAGTACCCTTGCGAAAGAGGTCTGGCTCTGGCTGGCTGGAGTGTAGACATAGAAGGAATGGAGGCACTCCCAGGCAAGGTAGACATTATTGCCAACAACTGTGGGGCCAGGCTAGAATTGCCAGAATTACTGAGACACCTGTGGTTACTCAAATGAATGTAACTCACCATTAAAATTCTGATACCATTCATATCCATCTCGGTAAAAGTCAAACCTGCTGCCAACAACGAACAATAGCAATGCTACAACTAGTTTTAATCACATAATGTTTGCAGGAGTCATATCCCAAATCCTCCAAGACTGCATTATGAGAAGAGATTATTTTAATTAATAAAGAATTAAAATAAAAACCTTCAAAACAGACTTGTGTTGGAAAATGCCTAAAGAATCCTTTATAGCACCCTCCTCCAGCTTTTACAGTCATCTGAAGAATCCTAGCAGAGAAGGCATCTGATGTGTCAGAACCATCCACACCAGAATAAATCATTTCTGTATCTCATTAACATGATAAAATTAAAGTTCGTATTAGAAAGCTAATTAGAGTATGAGAATTCCTCAACAATACAGCCCATTGTAGCTTTACAAACTAGGTGGCTACTGAGTGGGAGGATTTAAAACGGCAGCACCAAGGCTTTGTCCAACTCTCTACATTGACAACTCGCTAAAGGAATGTGTAAATTGAAAGTGCATATGCACACATGAGGAACACTTATGGTTTACTCTGTGACTTTTCATCTCTGGTTTTGCTGAGCACTTATAGGTGTATTTTCTGTTCAACAAGCATTGCCACAGGAGTGTTGGGATATTGTCATCGCCTATCTCTTCTAGGAAGGGATTATCGCCATTTTCCTGGAAATATGAGGTTTAGAGGCAGAGCAACTTGCTTCAGGTACCATGCAGATTTAGTCAAAGTCTAAATGTGGATGACAATCCAGTTTCAGGTTGAGCCACTAGCTGCTATATCACCTCTACATTTTATTTCAGTTTCTTTAAAGAATGGAAGGGGAGAATCTCAAAGGGTTTCTCTAAGACAACTACTTAGTTAATGCAAAACTCCCTAAGAATAAATGTAAGGCAAGAGGTTTCTCCATCTTCATTAAGTTGCTTTATAACGGTTATTTCAAAACTCAGCCATACCCTGGGGATCTCTCTATGCTTTCAAATATTCATCCTTTTAACCATTTCCTAGCTGTTTTAGTCTTCACTTACATTATTCTTTCAACCCAACATTCTCCTGGCCTCCAGCCTGATCCAGTCTCTCCTGCCCAGAGATCTGTGCCTAAAAGAAAAGCTTGTCCTATCTATTCTCAATCCTCTTCGGTATCATTACCTTATTTTGACTAAAAAGCCAGATAAATGAGTCTTACCCATAGAATGCTTGCTTCCTGCTCCTGCTAGGTCAATGTCCTATTCCAAACCCAGCACACAGGCTGTGGCTTTATTCTACATGGACCCTTTACTGTTGGCACACTGGGATGTCTCAGTATTTTTGTTGTGGGATTTCTTCTGTAATAGTCCACACTACAATTGACTATTTATGCTAGCAATCATTTTCTCTTCCAGGCAGAAGGTAATGCTAATCCATGTTAATGATTTGCTAGGAGTTCCAGCCTTCCTCTCAGCTCTGCTGCTTCGTACTCACATAGCCCTTTGTGGGTCAGCGATACTTGGTGCTATCTGCAGACAGCAGCAGTAGCATTGGGAGGAAGCCTGTTGGATATAGTCACTTGGACACCATTTTGGACTGACATCAGAACTTCTGAGGGAACTGGGTTCAGTCACCCATGATTCTTCTATATCCAACATTAGAGCATCCTTGACTTCAACCACAAGTTCCCAAAACAATGTAGCACTCATCTTCCTGGCCTGCCTGCCTGTACCTCTGACTGCTTGTGATTAAGCAAAGGACCAATAAAAGATCAATGACTGAATGAGCAGTGGGTTAATCCTCTGAATGACTCATTAAACCTTCTGTGTCTTATTGGAGCCAGAAAGACATTGATCTCCAGTCCACTACTGTCTATAACTATTCTTAGAAGTGGAATTTTTCCTTAAGAGTAAAGATTGATGATGACTTTCAATTTCAAATTAGTTAAGGATTCATGCAGTTTCAACACTGTAATAAAAGATGCTGAAATACTTTAAGGTTTACAGTTTGGGAAGCACAAAAATAAGAATTCCATTAGATGCATAGAATGTCTCAAAAGAACATTCTCAGGCATTCTGCAGGATAACAGAAGGTGGTACTCTCTTTGAAGGGTATTCACATACCCTTAAATAGTCATTACCATTCTTTTGAGAGGAAGGCAAATGCAAATTGGATAGCTCTTGTAAAGACTGGCATATATCAAAATATCTTAGATTATTCTGGTTTCACACAAGCCTTCATGTTAAAATTAACAAGGTCACTCAGATGACTTGTTTTTATTTAGCTTTTTTTGTCAAAAGTTCTTTCTTCTAAAATGACAGATGAAGTAGTTGACATAAAAGGAAGTCTCTTAAATATAAAACTTTCCTCAAAATAATAAAAACCAAAGAATGTCCTAACTTAAGTCACTTTTTATACTACTATGGCCTTAGTGAAGGAAGAACTCCCATAAACCTTTAACAAACCACTCTGCTCATCACCAGCAGCTCAGAGAGATGTGTAAAGAGCCCTACAGAAGGCCGGGCGGCCTTTAATCCCAGCACTTGGGAGGCAGAGGCAGGTGGATCTACAGAGTGAGTTCAGGGACAGCCAGGGCTATACAGAGAAACCCTGTCTCAAAAAACCAAAAAAAAAAAAAAAAAAAAAAAAAAAAGTCCTACCGAGGGACCCAAAAAAGCAGATATGGCAGGTCTGTTCAACTTAGCTCGAGATTTGGGGCTTTTTAGACTTAAGAGCATTAAACAGTCTTTGAGCAAAAATGCTTTCCACTGGACATCCAGTTAACAGACAACTAGACAGTAATCACAAGGACAGAGCCTGCATAGTGGAAATCATCACTAGTCCACTAGAAAGGCTCAGAAGAGGCAACCGAGGGAAGAGGTTGATGTGAAGGAAACAGGGCCCGATCCTCAGATGCCCCATGGCAGCAGCCAGCAGCATGCACTCAGCACCGTGGCATCCTCAGAGTGGCAGTCTCAATCCACTTTTACAGTTTCATCTGGGTACAGATTCATTGGGTACAATGCTGGCCCATTTTCAGCTGGGAACCTTCCCACTCACCACTGTTGGTTATGGAAATAAACGCATAACCTCTGTTTTGAAAGAAAATTCCCCAGAAGTGGTTTTATTGGAATATATATTATAAAAGGTAGAGGGAAGAGTTTAAAACAAGAAAAACAATTGGTCAGTAAGCGGAAGATGCTGCTGCGAAGACCATAGGAACGTCATACCTGGAAATGCAAAGGTGTGATGAGCTTCCACTGAAGCTTCTCAAAGACTCAGCAGATCCTTATAGCCCTAGCTTCTATGGGCCCCTACATTTTATACTAGTTTACTTTGCAGTTTTCTCTCAAGTTTTGGTCCAAAGTCTTCCAAGGCAATGGAGTCAACCCAGAGGGTGTAATTTAAGTGCCATGGTAATCTTGGGTCCCAATGATGACTCTGGATCTTTCCCAAAGGTCTTGGGATAATGAAACCAAACCTGCGGATTAACTTTAACTAGCAGCAAAGAAGAGATAAAAGCTGAGACTTTGGTGGATTAAAGATCTTTGCAATTCAGGTTGTAGCTGTGGTTAAGCAGTTGAGGATGGGGTGGGGTGGGGTGGGGTGGGGTGGGGTGGGGTGGGGGGTTCTAGTTCTCATACTTAGGAGTAATTCCAAAAATCTTTTGAGCAAGTACATAGTACAGACTGAACCTGGATAGGTGAAAGATTCATAATAAAGTCTACAGAACAATTATTGGAAAGGTACAAAGAAAATATGTATGTGCATAACTATGTATATAATTACGAATGGTTATATGGCTGTGTTATGAGCGAGATATACGTGACACAGGGATATACATCTGATTGTTATCCAAAAGGCCAAAGAGCCCTAAGGCTGGGAAGCAGTATGGGAAATGAAGTGAGTATATAACAACTACACTAAAACTCTTATTTGGGAGTTTATTTTATTTCTGGATCCAATTAAGACCTTGGCAAACAGCAATGCAGGTCCTGTCAGAAGCCAGATGAGGTTCAGTACAGTACTCTCTTAGTACAGTGGGTACATAGAGAGAACTATGGCGACTACAGCTCCGAATGCCAGCCAACCAGGAACTCCATGACAGAAATATGCACGCATCCACTCACTCACTCACTCACTCACTCACTCACTCACTCACTCACTCAATCACTCACTCACTCACTCACTCACTCTTATTTACTGAGCAGTCAGGCTTCGAACAATACAATTGATTAACACATTCATTGTCCTCTCATGCTTTTGCCTCAAACTACACCTTCTTTAGGAATCAAAGATATTGAACACTTTGCAAACAAATGTTCCCATGAAACAATCGTAAATGCAGTGGCACCAAAAGTGACAGAATTAATTACTATTTCAAGGGCAACAAAAATACTAAAAAAGCAAATCTATGAACCAGTTTTATTTTATTTGCATTTAACATGATTATACACATTCATGTGTCTAACAAGATCTGCACTGTTACATTAAAAATACAGTACAATAACATTCAACATGAGGTACTTCATATTTATATTTTCCTTCATAAATAATGCGGTAAGCTGCTAAAGTCAAGCACACTGATGCACGGTTGGATGCAGTGTCCTGAATTAGCTGAGCTTATTTAAACACCTTAAAAAAAAAAAAAAAAGACAGTTCAGTGCAATAATTATGTAGAAATTAGACCATTTACTTAAATACTATCTTAAGATATGATTAAAGAATGTTGCATTAGAACTGCTAGCCTAGTTACCCTTATCCCCAGTATGAACAATGATGAAAACTGCCAGGTATGCTGGGCAAAGCATCTACAGCGTTTTCTGCTTAATGAAGTTGTGTTTATACACTAGAGCTGCCAGCCCTGTCAGAACAATGATTTTTATTCTTACAAACTACAAGTTCAAAATTACCAAAGAAAACCAAAGCAAGCGCATTATCTTTCAGTTTGCTGAAAATGCATACAGGAGAATAGGTTCAGAACCTAAAATTTCTTACGTTAGGTACAGCTTTTCAATCTTACCCACAGTTCTTGGCATAGGCCAAGTCAGAAAGTGGATATATCTTTTTGGAAACATAATAATGATTAATAGAAAGTTAAGTTCTTCCATCCTCAGTGAACTGCACTTGCCCAGCCACATGGAGGGTGGCTCAGTCACAGTAAGAGTGAGTTGGGGATAGACACTGCCCCTTTAAGGCTATCACACCCAGCCCAACTATCTTACAGGATGCAATCTGTGCTAAACAAAGTTCCTTCTCCTCTGGCTTAAAAGTAAGTGCCTTCTAGTCACTCTGCATGTACCATACCAATTTGTATGGTAGCTATGAGTTACTGAAATGTTTAACCATAATTGTAAAGCAAAAACCTTTGTTGAAGTAATTTTAATTGACAATGTACCTTTATCTCATTGATGCTTTGCCAAAACTACAACCTGTCATCCCCTTTATTAGGAAGCAATTAAGAGATAATTTTGGAAAGTTGTCATCAATAACAGCTTTTGGTCAACTATGTTAACAGATGTATGTAATGGCAAAATGATTAAAACATTTCCCATAATCCAGTGCTCTCCTCCACCAGGGAAGCTGGCCAAAGGCCACAAGCCCATATCTCCAAGGGAAGAAATGGCCCAGAAGCCCAGAGAGTAAAAGCAGTCACTTCACTGGGCATTGCTGGTACCGGCAGGGGGTGTGTAGGTTAGTTCTGACACACCCACCACTAGCCAGGCAGGGAGGAGGCAGTTCCTGAGTTGGCAAGCACATTTGCATGCACATATTGCGCAGGCACACACACCCCAGGACTAGCCCCTGCTCCAGATAAGTCAACTTTGGCTTACAGAGCAGGAGAAGGAGGCGGCCAGGGACCACACTCTGGGTGGCAGGGAGCCATCTCAGGATCACACTGAGCAGAAAAGCTGCCCAGAAACACATGGATATTTCAGCTTCAAGTGACTACACTGGACACTACCAGGGCCACAGGCACTAAGCCAACAGGAGCCATCATGGAAAAGGAGAAGTTGTCTGCGAGCTTTTCCCTCTTGGCGTATGGTATCATGGACAAATAAGAACTGCATGTGATGCTGATGAGGTGAATACTCGGTATAACCCAGTGTCACTCCGAACCATTTTTCAAAAACCCTGCAGTCATATATTGGCACTTTAAGATGGCCAGAGGCCAGGTTCTAGCAGTCCAGAAGCTTGTTCATAATCAACAAATAAGATCGTCTATGGTCAAACATCAGATAAAGAATGTTTCGATTTAAAAGAAAAAGCATAAAAAGTACTTTATCACACTGACAAGTAGTGCTACAAAACCGTTACTCCATACCATACCTCTAAAGAACTGTTTGGTCCTCTTTTAACAGGGGAGGGGGGAGGAGAAACGGGAGTCCTATGCAGTAAGACTTAAGAACAAACCAATAGTGTGTGTGTGAGTGTGTATTTGTGGGGGGTCCAAAACTACCAGGCCAGAGTGGCTTTTCTGAATTGTATATCCTTCTTTCTCACTGGTAAACTGACTGCTGGTTGTATAGGCATTTTCAGGCTTCCCTTTTACCCATTAGAGTACAAATTAGCAAGTTTGCAACCTTTCTTTCTATCAACAATGACATTTTCCAATTGCATCACTTCTGAAGGAAGCGGTCTGCATTCTGGTATCTTGTCTTCTAACCTGAAAGAATATAAGTCTGCTTTGTAGTTGGAATCATGGCCTAAACAAATATCTAATTCCTTACATCAAGAGTCTGAACTGTTTAGTGAGTAACACATATATGAACTTGAAATACAAAGACTATAAAAGCAAGGCCCAGAAATAACGAATGTAAAAGAACAGCAGCAAACTTGACTACTGGCCTAGTGTTTACTTTCTAAGTTTACTTGGTACAAAGCAAATATTCTTTCAAATTCGTACACTGAGGTTTACCTGTTCTTTGTTTTTGCTTTTATTTATTTATTGAGAGAAAGGGGTTCTGTTTAAAAATAATGATACTACTTTAGGATACATAATTCCATTCATCAAAGGAAATTCAAGTTGATCCAAAATTTTCTTCAGAGGTACAGAAGTAGGAGGTTGGTGGGCACTTGGAAAAGCACACGATCTCCCTAGGCGTACAGACGCAACTCGAAACCCACAAAGCCTGAGTAAGAACTTGGCTCTTCTAAGCATAGAGTTAAAAGCGGAATGTTGCATTTTAGCCTGTACATAATTAAAAGGTTCAAAGACATTAGAAACTGCCTACTGCTTCATTCATTACAAATTACCTGTGCTGACCACATATCTGCAGATGAGCTAAGCGTCAGGCAAGGAGGGCCCATGTGGGCACCTCATGCTGCATAAAAGAAGAAAAGTTCAGGCGTAGAATATGAGTTCGGGGATCTGCCCTCCCTGTACACCAGTGCCATTGGTGCTGTCTGAGGAGCACTGGAACTGGACAGTCACCTTGCCACACTGAACTTCCGTCATGCCTTCCTGCCCAAAGTAGCTGAGTTCATTGCCGTCCAGCACTACACTGGCTGTGTAGAAGGTGTCCGGCTCAATCTGCACTGGATACTCAAACCACACAGGGAAGGTATTGCTGGATCCGTCTGAGAAGTACTTGCTCAAGTTCTGGCCCAGGACAACGCCCTGCCGTTTGAGTTCGATCTTTGCGCTGTACTCGGCAGAGCCACAGCTGGAGCCGTACAGCCCAAAGCCTGCGATGAACACCCTCTTATCAACAGCAAACTGGATGCTGTCACAGCGACCCCGATAGCGCCACTGGTTGCTCCGATAGGCACATGACTGAAATCGGTGGCAACGCTGGGGGACCAGGCCCTTGCGGGCTTTACTCACAAACTGCAGCTCTGGTTTTTTGGATGCAGTGTACCAGAGGAAGATGTCATTGGTCTCATTGAGAGTCAATACCCCAGACTGTGCAGCACCATTTGCAAAGTCATCCAGGGCCATGGTAGGGATGCGGATCAAGTACAGGGCCTTTCCTAGGACCTTGCGTTTATTTTCAATGCTCAGGGCCAGATCTTGCCGCTGGCATTCTACCTCAGCCCAGTTCAGGGCTGCCTCAAAAACCACTATTTCTTTGGCATTCAGAGTTTCCCTGCGGAGGATACTTTCGAGTGTCTGGAAGTCGATGTCACAGAATCCCTCAGACTTGAGCGCTAACTCGGCCTGGGCATCAATCACCTCCCAGCAACGCTGTGTCAGGTCCGGCTCCTCAAACAGGCAGCTCTGGGAGAGGAGTACGCAGGCGTTCTTGGCGCTTAGGCTGGTCTCCAGGAAATTAACACAGGCTCTGGCGAGGTGAGGAACTATGTACTTTTTGGCAGCATACAGTGTGGCCAGCACTGTGTCTGCAGCCAAGTCAATTTCATCACAATAGATGTATCTGAAAGAAAGTAGTCAACATGTAAGCAGGTTTCCACACAACGAGCATGAGGAGCAAGGAAGGAAGCCACTGCTTTCAAGCCTGTCCAAGAACATACTTTCATGTGACAGCTACTACAAACATGCTAAAGAAGCCTCTGAAATACAGTCATAAGGTATTAGGATTTCAGCTCATCAGTAAGCTTATATAATTAAATGGATTAACTGTGTTGCTATTCATCTTCTATCTTATAAAGACAAATTCAGTATATTTTCAACAAAATAAGAGATACTCCAATTATCTAAAAGATTACTGTATATCAGAGATAAGATTACAAAAACACAGAAAAAGTCTATTATACTGTATTAAATGTTAAAGCACTGACATTCCCAATCCTATAGCTTAAAAATTATTTATTAAAAAATTATTATTAAAAAATTATATATGTGTGCCTGCGTGTATGTTTGGGCACCTGGGTACTCCAGGAGTCCAGAAGAGGGCACTGGCTCCCTGGAACTGGAGTTATGGGCAGCCGTGAGTCACCTGAGAAGGTGCTAGGACCCGAATCCTGGACCTCTGTAGAAGCTGCACTCCTAACCCCTGAGCCATCTCTCTCTTCAGCACCAGCAGAGTTTAAAGTAGACATATATAGCTCTATTCCACTTTCTGTTTCAATAAAAACAAATGTCTTTTGAAACTATAAGGTCAAAGTTAAAAATCTTAATGATTTGGGACTTTTCTAAAACACAAAATAAAACCTGATATTAAATATTTCTGAAGTGGTTCCAAGTTTAAGAAATCACCACATAAACTTCACTACTACCTTTTCAGCGAACTCCACAAATCTTGTGAGTATTAAAGTTCTAAACTCCTATTTGTCCTATTTTCAGAACTAAAGCAAACATTACTTTCCCCTGTATCTATTCAGAGACAAAGCAGAGAGCTCACACGCACACTGATTCAGTGCGTTAGGGAGCTGTACCTATCTTAGGAGATGAAATACTTCTTGTTGTTTGGGGGAATGGTGGGAGTTTCTTGAGACAGTGAAGGTGGAACCGACCTGCAATCTTATATTACAGGACAAAAGGATAATCAGTGACAACTCTGCCCATGACAACACTGAGAAAATTTATCAAAGTTTTTAAGCTAAAGCAGTGGGTACTTTGATTTTTTTTATAGTAATTTTATTTCATGTTTGTAAAACATACCTAACTTAAGAAACCAAGATTAGCTTTCGCAAGGAAAAAAAGAAAACATAAACACACATAAACAAGCCAAAAGGTTCCTCAGTAATAAACACTTTCTTCCAGGAAACTGTCTTCTCTATAGGCTAAGCCGGTTACACCGGCAAGACCACTCGACAACACAGCTGCAGTACAGTTGTGCTTTGCCTAGGGCCAGGACTAGGAGAGCATCCAGAATATGGGCTGGATTTGTAGCCTCACCCTGGAACTCAGGGAGCTGCCACTCCTTTTCTGAGTACAGCTACTCCCCTAGGACACAGGAGGGGAAGCCTCAGTTCCTACTGCTGTTCCCAACAAGGCAAATGGAACCTCACTCACGCCCTGTTCTTTCCACCCCGCCTGACTCCATAATTTTTAAAAACTGCACTAATATGCTCTAGGTAATACATCTATTTACAAGAGAAGATATTTGGCAAACAATCAAGATGTAACTTTCCGACATTCCTGCTCCTGTTTCCTGACTGTACATGTGTCTGGGAAACAACACCCTACTGGACTTCAGTGAGGCCAAGTTGCTAACTAGGGCTGCATTCTACCAACAACAGATGGCACTGTCACACGCAGAGCGGACTTCACAGGCAGTGAGGAAGGGCATGGATCCAAGCAGGTAGAGAGGTTTCTCGGTGGTGTCTCTAATGGACTGATGCTGAAGGTTAAGAAGTGACGAAGCAGTTACTGTTATGGTCACTCACACGCTCACTGCCTTTAACCTCCCTGCTCCCGCTCCCCACTGGGAACGGTCTAGTTCAATTAGGCTTCAATGTCATTACAGGACCAGGGAATTACATACTTAAAAACTCTGAAACGGACTAGAACTTATTTTTCAGTAAGCAGTAAATAAAAAATAATGATTGTTTTAAAAATTGTAAGAATATTGTCAAACTTTTTGACCCACTTGGCAATTTTTCTTCAAAAACATTGTTTTTTAAATTTATTCCGATGAAATGAAATTCCCAGATCAAAATATAGCCTTGAACAGTTAAGAAAAACCTTATAAATACAACTTATAATAACTAGGCTTAATCTCACTGTTTAGCATTAGACCCTGGTAAAGATGATTCCCAGGACCCGATTAACATGCAGTAGAGTCTGTAAAGTATCTATAAGATATGAAAAATTTTAAGTAAATATGTGACTACCCCAATCTTTTTTACGTTTTTATATTACTAATTTAAAATTGCTTGTATTAATCTACAGACAACTATAGGAAACAATCCCTTCAAAAATCTCTTCATCAAAAATTTGCATGTCCAATTTTGTGGGTAAAATATATGTAGTCAAAGATGAGATACTAAGTTCCACTTCTGGTGGCATTAGACAACACAGAAGGCATGTGTCGTCCTAGTGTTGCTAGCTAAACAAGGTACATCACTGCTCTCATTGTGAAGTAAAGGTCTATTTCTCTGAAGCCTCCTTAAAGTGTCCTGCTTTCAGAAGGAGAACATCCCTATTAAACAGTGTTTATTCCAGAAAGCTATTTTTCTTTTAAAATGTCCCTAAAAGCAGCTCACCACGTGAGCTCTTTGCCCCTAGGCTCTAGGCTAAGGAATGGCTCTAACTGCCTGCGACATTCCATAGGACTTCCCCGAGCACAGAAGAGCGGTTCTAAGACCATTTACAAGGCAAGCAGCACCCCCTCTCTTTAGAATCTCTCGCTTACAGGAAACTCAGATCTGACTGAGAGGCCAGCAGAGCAGGAACACAGCACAAGAAACTCTTTCCAAACACACACATCATGCTTACTTCAGCATGGCGAGGAAGGCAGCAGGTTCGACGTCTGGGATTCGGATTTCATCTTTGTCCTCAGCGAGTTCTCCGTAAAACATTGCATGGAACACTGAGCTCCCGACAGCGAGGACGTACTGTGGAGAAAGGGAGAGCTCCCTTCACACACTACACTGAAAGCATTTGCAGAGTCAATCCCCAAAACCACTAGCCACTGAGGGCCGGGGGCACGTAAGGTACATAGCCCACCGTCGTAAACAGCCAGGCTATGGTGCACTGGACAGGGAGCATGAGACTGTCACACAAAGTGGGCTCTCCATCAATATCTCAAAGCTTTGACATTAATATACACCCCCACCCCACTGGGAAATAAATCAAACCATGGGCTCTTTATCGGATTTCTATAGGTACAGTAAACAGAGGACTTTCCAAGCCAGTTACAACATTTCCTAGCCCTGGAGAGTGAGAAGCGCACATTTCTGGGTGATATATACAACCGTGTAGAAGGAAACAAAGACAAAATGAAGTGTGGCCAAAGGTCTATATTCTCTGTAACTGGGCGAACCATGCAGTGGCTGCCGGCGGGCTGCCTGCCCACACCAAGCTCTGTGCTGACAGGGTCCCTCTATGTAAATCTCAGGACTAAACCGGTAATGCAGCTGTTGCTTACTTTGTGTCCTGGCAACCGCTGAGTCCCACCTGGTGGCCCAACCACAAAATGTACGTCTGCCATCAAGTCATTATTGAACATCACCGCATTTCTACAAACAAGAGGCGAGTCATTAATTCACAACAGCCTGTATTCTTAGCAGCCCTTTCCCCAACATGCAAAACTTCAGAGTTAAGCTAAGCAACAACAGCTCAGCGTTCCACTCCCAGCTAAAGAGCATACAAAGGGTCCAGCCACACCACTGCCTGAAACCACTGCAGACACATGGCAAGGAACTCAAGTTTTAAAAGTTAACTAAACTTTTACAGGGCTTAGGACAAATGAAGGGTTTCCTGTCTCTGTGCTCCACAGACACAAAGCTGCTGCTTAAATGTTACAGCTTGCAAAAATATTTTTATCTAAGAGGAAAACAGCTGTACTGCTTTGGAAAAGATACAAGGCAGCTTTCCATTACCAGTAGAGCCTCTGGGGAAGAGGAGCAGGGATTCGTGGTAAACTGCATTACAGTCATGAAAAAGCAGAGACTTCACCACCGGCAAACTTTGAGAGTAAACACGCTAGCCTGCCAGCAAGGGCGCTTACCTTTCTCGGATGGTGGGATAAAGACCCTGCCAGTTGGGGGCCGGGATGAGGTTGTTGTTACAGAGGTTGTGCTGGTGTTGCTGCTGGACAGTGGTGCTGCTGGAGTTGGCTGGCTTCTTACGGGGGAATATATCAGCAGCCATCTTCTTCTTCTTTTTAGTCTTCAAGGTAATTATTTCATAACAAACTGGGGGCAACTTGCTGCTCCCACTGCCAACGCTGCCGCCGCCGCCGCCGCCACCGCTGCTGTTGGCTTTCTTTGAACCTTTTTTGGACCTGTTCTTTACTGTCTCTGGAAGCATCAAGAAGAAGGTGAGACATTTCATGTTCTTTTCTTTATCATCTACCATGAGTACAGGATGTCTCTCTTTAGAGCTAGATCTCGCAAAACTGCTCAAACATCAAGGCAAAGAGGCTAGCCGGAGCTAAGATGTTAACAGAGACCGGCAGGCTGCTTTCTTCCTGCTTTTCCCAGCCAGGCAAGGTGACCTTTTCACTATGTTGAAGAGAAACTGGCTTTAAGTTTTATCCAGGACCGGATCTGTTAAATACATTCCCATCATGATTCCTGGTTTTCTTACTTGCGCATAAAACCAGCCGTTCTCTGGATCACCTGCAAAGCTGAGCAAAGGAGGCAGGCAGAGAGAGAGCTGAGGCGCTTGCTTTCTGAATTAGGTTAGCAAGATGTGGCGAGCCCAGCGAGTCAGTACGGCCGCGGCCGGCCGGTGAAGTTGTGTGGTGAATGGATCGGGAGAGGAGAGTAGGTATTACAGCCCTGCAGACGGAGTCAGACAGCCAGAGCTCCGAGCCAATAGCTGAAGCCACCAATCAGGATTGGATGAAGCCAAACAGTGACACCTATTGTAGCATGCACAGCTCTGATATTAAAGGAGCAGCAGTTACATTCTCTTTTCTACTGTATATTTAATTAAGATAAACAGCAAATGAAAGACATTTGCAAACAGGAAGGGAGGGGTTTATTTCTCTTTAGTACAGGAACATTTTCATTTCAACCAAAACAAGCAAAAGCCATTAACAAAGAATGGGAACACATATGTCTAATCTCTCTTCCTGGCAACAATCTTCCTCCTAGCAGCATTTACTTGCAAGTATTTTGAACAGGATCTCCTAGACTATAAAGCCAAAGGGAACCAACGTACTGAAATTAAACCAAACACATTTAAGCCCAGCCACGGCAGGGGAGGGGAGGGGTCTTTTTTTAGTCTCTGGATGTTTTGCTAAGGCTCTGCATTTAGCTTGCTTCCAATGTTTTCTAGCTCGGCACTGATTTTGGACCTGTGTCCCAGGTCACAAAACACAGTTAATTACGATGAGCTTCCACCAGCACACTTAGCTGTACTCAAGCATAAGGCAGACTGTAGATATGACAATAGCATTCATTCAAATGAGACAACTCTGATAATTAGTGCTTAAACCCTGTGATTCACTGCAGATAAGTCAGATAGGGCACTGCTCAGGATCTCAAAATCCAACTCAACTCTTAAGGCTACATTTAATCTTGTCATACAAATTTTAAAGAATCCGTAAGCTCTAGCACAGCACCAGTAGAAGGGCTATTTAAAATGATCAAAGTCTCCTATTAACTAGTTAAAAGGCAAAAGATCTCTTTGCTTTAGATGAGAATAAGGCTTCCCCGGCAGCTGCCAGTAAAACAGCATCTACTGGAGCTTCATAGTTTGTAAAGGCAGACTAATGACTAGAGTGACTCCCGCCCCATCTATGGGATTACTCGGGTTTGTTCAAAGTAGAGAGGCTATCTGCTGCCTCTGGTCCCTGATCCTTCAGAGTCCTAGCCCTGTGTGCTATGTAACATTCGCCTGCATGGAGACTCCTCAGCAAATGAGAACACTGTTACTATAACTAACAGTATTGCATACCAGAATAAATTTTTAAATCCCCTAGCATCTTAGTCCTAAATCATTCCAAAGGCGTTCCTTTGTATTGTCATTATTTAAAGCCATTTGAAAGCCTCTGCGAGCACAGAGTATGAGACACAGGCAAGGTTACCTATCCCCATTGTTGATGGAACCAAGTTGCTGCTTATTTATGACAATTATTGTATTCTAGACTGCAGGGCTAAGACACTGCACATCAATACCCTTGCAAATCACCTTCAGCTGTACTTTGAGGATAATGTTAGAGATATGATAACCTGTTATATGATAACCTGTTGGAAAGCATCTAGAAGGCCAGGGAGTGAGTAAAGAACTTGTAATACAAGAATGGAAACCAGTGTTTGGATCCCCAGCACAGGAAGGAAGGAAGGAAGGAAGGAAGGAAGGAAGGAAGGAAGGAAGGAAGGAAGGCGAAGCCCAGCCCAGCAGCCTGTACCTATAACCCTAACTCTAGCAGTAGGTAAGGGTTATTAGTAAGGCCTTGGTAGCCAGTTAGCCTTAGCTCATTGGTGAGCTACAGATAAATGAATAGACTTTGTCTCAAAAAATAACAGAGAGCAGTGGAAGGTCAACCTCTGCCTCCCACCACACACACACACAAACTCGTGCACGTCTATATACATTACATATATACATCACACACCACACAAACATACAGATACAAACATCCACACCCACTACACTCACATATCACACCACATACAAACATCCCACATATCATACACATAACACACAAACACCTATGCCCAACATACACACACACTCTCATAGAGAGACAGGCAGGCAGGCAGACAGACAGACAGACAGACTCTCACTCACCCGCACAGAACACCGAGGAAAAGGCACTAAGAAAACCAGTAGCCCCTGAGTAAGCTGCCTACCAGGAACAGACGGCCTCTCTACTGGCTGCTCAAGTTCTCAATCATACCTGTCTGCAAAGCCCTTCTGATAAGAGGCACTTCTGAGCATAAATCCCAAACATATTTCTAACAGACCCCGTATCTGGCTTCTCAGGTCAGAACTAATCAATTAGAATGGAAGAGGAAACCAGCTGTTTTGAGGCCATCATTATTAACTGGCAACAGAAGAAGACTAAACAGAAGAAGCAAAAGAACAACATGTAAGGATTTGTCTTTACTTATCTTACATAAGGCTATGGCTAACACCACAAAAAGCCTCCAAAACTACAGCTTCTGCATCACTAAGGAGAAGAGGGAAAGTGCATGTAGTAGTTTGAGAAAGGAAATTACATAAGGCTTTAGAAAACCCTCTTTTGAGCCTAAAGAACCCAGGTATTTGGAAAGAACAAGCTTTGTAGAAAAGCTTGAAAAATGAAAAGTAAGAGAAGGAGAACTGAGTTCTATGGACGCCCTAGAACAGTGCTTGCTGTAGAAGGCCACTCTTGGCTGGTTAGGTGGCTGTTAAAAGATACACACACACACACACACACACACACACACACACACACACACACACTCAGAGCTGCCTCTCCTCCTCTGAAGACATGCCACACACTGCTGCTAAACCTGCAGTCCCAGGGCCAAAAGCAGCATGTCCCAGGAGCCTTCAGGGAATTTGGAATCATAAGATTCGGGATCACAACTGCATTTTCACAAGTTTTCCACAGTGTGCACAGCACTGAGTTTGAGAAAGACTTCCCCAAAGATCCGGGTTCTAGGCCTGCCAACATAGTATCTTCAAACAGATGCCCAAACAACTCAAGATAATTTATTCTAGTTTGAACCAAGAATTTAACCTCTCCTATCTTGTTCTAAAATTCTTCTGTTCTGAGTAATGGCACCATTCTAAGATCCAGGTGAGCGGCCAGGCAAGTCAGAGTCTATAGTGTAAGGTTGTCTGGAAGAGATCTAGTCCAGATCCTCAGATGTAAACAGCAGGTTTCAAAAATACCAAGCAGATGAAACAGCCAACCCTTAAATAATCAACTCCCTAATTCTGTCTCAGAAAGCTAGCTGTGCACACTGGCATCAGCAGCAACCAAGAAACTGTTCCATTTTGGCTAAGCCACTTAACTGCCAGAGCACGGGAAGGGGGCTCTGAAATCCAATCAGTCTCTAAGGGACCCAGTTTTCTCAGCTGAACAGTGAGGTTTGTTTGGAAAAGCGTTTCTCCAACCAACGATGCTTAATCCAGTTAGAATCATATTTTATATTCTGACTTAGAGCAGAGCATACATATAAGAGTTGAAAATATAAAGTTCAAGCTGATTTTTTTCTATTTTATTCTTTATGTTTTGATGTTGCTCTTGATACAGTCAAGCCTTTTAAAGACTGATTTGAGAAAGTGAATTATTTTCTGGGGTACTTAAAGCTTTATATCCAGGGCTCCTTCCCATCAATAACTGAAGACTAGGGACTTTCAGAAAGAAAAGATGGTTAGATCCCATGTACTTAACAGAGTGCTCACGAAATCCACCAAACTGCATGCATGTGCGGATGATGTTTCTGGAAGGACAACAGCTGTCAGCTGCCTTTCAGAGTAATGCATAACCCAAGATACAGGAAAACAGAGCCACGGCCCTTTAAGGTACTTCCTCATGCTGTGGTGACCCCAACCTACAAGTATTTCCATTGCTACTTCATAACTGTGATTTCACAACTGTTGTGAATCTTCATGTGAAATCTGTGCTTTCCAATGGTCTCAGGCAACCCCTGTGAAAGGGTCATCCAATTCTCAAAGGGGTCATGGCAGGTTGAAAATAACACCAGTAAAATGTTATGAGGGAAAACCAAACAAGCTAGCATGAATCCCTACATATGTGTACTCTGCTTCTGTTTCTACTTTGCTACATTAAATACGTTACACCCCCTCATATAGATATAAACAGAATCTCATCTACTTACTCTCCAATCCAGACACAGCACCAACAGTTTGGAAAACTCATCGACAACCTCGTCACTACTAGCATTGTTTCACTTGCTCCAAGACTTTCTCATTTGTAGAGCATTTTTGAGTCATAGTTAATCTCCCTTAGTGAGGTAACTAGGTCAAGAAGCCCTCCAACCTTTAAAGAAAGCATTTCCAAAATACACAGTGCAGAGCCTGCACTGTACTAGGGAGGAGCAGAAACCTGGGTCCAAAGGTTAGCGAATCACAGCGGGGTTTCTATTGATTTTATAATTGTTAGAAAGTTGAATCACCATTATCTATCTTCACTGGATTCTGAATTAATGAGAAAATTATCAGCAGAGCTTAGACTCTCGTAGATCATGCTTTCTTCACAGGGGAACTCCCAGTTGGCTCATCTCAGTGCAACTTCCATAGGCAGCTTGGGAAAGCGACTCTTGGAATCCCGGAGAGCAGCAGTCTAACTGACAGACCACTTGCATTACAGAAGTGTGAGGGATTTGTAAAGAAAGGTTCACAGTAAACAGGAGGGAGACACCTGGGCTGCAAGGCAGGACTGCTGGCCATATTCCTTCTGTCCCACACAACCCACTGTATCACTTACAGCAACCACACCACACATAATCCTCTGTTTGTATTTCTAATCTACTATAAGAGAAAAATATATGTGCAGAGTTCACAAAGACAAAAGCCAATAACACACATGGTTCACACCCCAGTTGGGCATTTCAGGCAAGAAATGGACAGGATCTAGAAAGTCCTTTCATGGGAAGGAAGAGCCTTGGGGAAGTTGCTGATATTCAGGAGGCTCTCCACGTAAACCTAAGGTCAGAAAACCAGATACTCCAGGTTAACATGGGATTTTGTGTCCGCAACAACAACACTGGCAACTCTAGTTTAGCTTGTTCTAACTCTAGTCTCGTTGTCTGGACTTGTACGTACGTGGCTTACTACAGGACAGGTAAAAACCAAGGCAGTGTGGTAGACTGAGAGAGTGTCACTCTCAACCCCGAGTCACAGGACGTAACAGGAAACACTTCAACCTGATGAGTTGGGCTAGAATGCTGCCTGGGATTGGCTTATGTGTCCTTTCAGTACCAAGCAAGCATTATGCTTGTGGTCTGGGAGGTTAGAGAGATAAGTGGCAAAATGCCGGCCATCTCTAAAGATGGCAGCAGCTGCCAGAAAACATGGGACATGCTTTCTAATTTTGGAGATAAATGAAGAGCCGACCAAGACAGCATGAATAGTGAAAAAGCTAAAAGCCATCAACAAGTGACTTGAAGGTTGGTTACTTAGTATCTGAGAGCCTCATTTTCCTCATCTGCCAAATAGAATAATTACATACGGCTCAGCCCCCTCACATTTACTGTGAAGTCAAAATTACATGTTTGTGAAAACACTTTGATAAATGTTAAAGTGGTCTACAAAGGTAAGCTCTCACGGTAAGTGGCAATTGGACTCACGCAGAAAGCACCAGTTAGAGTAAACTCAACCAGAACATAAGGCTCTGCCTTACCATCCTCGCAGCGTCTTCAAGCAGCATAGCTGCGGACATTTCATCCTCCAGGCGTGTTCTGGCCCCACCTGTGGTTCCAAGTTACTTTATAGCTTGCTCTGATTTTCAAGTCTGGATAATCATGACTGTGAACTATGTGTTTAGAACAGGGCCTCAGCAATCTCAGAATCCTGCATGGCTACCACCAAATCTACACCTGGAGCCAACACCGCAAGCCACAAACAAGGAGGTGGCCAATGCTGGCGGCTAGTGCCCTGCTGTACCTACAACAAAGCCAGAATCTGCAAGCAGTCATCTAGCCTCCTGACCAGCAATGCTCACAGGAGCCATCTCTAACTGGAATCTTTCAATGAGCCATTCTGAGCTCTAGCACCACAGTGATGATACCTAATACAAGCCTTTGGGCAAGGCATCCCTCAGTTGTCTGGAAGGGTAAGCAAGGCTGATGGTGAGTTTACTAAGTCGCCTCCTTTACTGCAAACAACTCCAGCTAACCTTGAAATCAGGTGGGAAGCATTCAAACTCAGAACACATCAATTGTCAGTAGGCATGAATAATTAATTCTTTAAAAAAGCCTTTGTAGTATTTTATATACCCAATAATTACAGCTCTGTAACACACTGTACCTCAGTACACACCTTGTTTAGAATACTAAACAACTCATTTAAATCTCAAATTATTCATCCAGACAGTAAATGAGATGATCTTGAAAGGGAGTATTTAAGATTTATCAAGTGATACTCAATACATAGCTATCTAAGGTTTAGATACCCTGATAAAAGTATTTTAGATTTTTAAATATTTAGATGAAAAATTTTATGTACCCTAAATCATCTTATAAATAATTTCCTCTCTGGGATTTTTTAATTTAAAAAAAAAATCTACTTCTGGCCTGGCACGTATGGGCATATACAAAGACATGTATATAAACACATAGTTTAACACTATGATTATACATAAATGTGTATACAATGCTTTACTAAGTTCTCCCACAAACTAAGACTTTAATCTGGACTGTAATGATTCTAAGACATCTAATGTTTGTAACCATTAGTTTTCTTGTACTCTATAAAATAATGGGATAAATGGTATAAAATAATGAAGTCAGTGAAATAATCCAACTCAACTCAAAGAAAGAAAGCCATCTTTTTCTCTAGGTTGCTTAACTATTACTCACTGAGGCAGACAAGATGAGGACTTAGAATTCTGGCTGACCCGCATTAGAGCAACAGCACTTCCATCATGCAGGCATCTGATAAAGTATATCATCACAATTCTCAACTAAGGGTGCTACTATGACAACCGTCGACATGGTAGAAAATGTAGGTGGAAATCCTGAGAATGTCCATTGCCAGCCTCAGCAAAGCATCCCACTTCCGTGATTTTTCTTACTGCACAGGTAAACGTGTAAGGAAAAGAAATGAGTAGAGACCAGTAACTCTCTGAGTAATAGCTGCTAGAGAGATTTATCAAAGACTAACTCTAACAACTGTGTAAAATAAAACTGGGGGCCGGGGGTGGGGAACAAGTCCTTGAAGGATGCTCAGTTACACTGCTCAGAGGTTAAGAGCACTGTCTGTTTTTACAGAGATACCGAGTTCAATTCCCAGCAACCACATGGTAGTTCATAACCATCTATAATGAGATCTGGTGCCTTCTCTGGCCTGAATGCATACATGCAGTCAGATCGCTGTATATAAAATAAATAAATCTATCTTTAGCAAACAAACAAAGATGATGTGTATGGGCTAGAGAGATAGCACAACCCTTAAAGGCTAGGCCCAAGACCAAAAAGATACTGTGTATATTCAGACAAATAGAATAACGTATATTAACATCTTAGTTTAAAAGTGAGAAACATGATTATAATGAACACATACCCTCTCCCATATGACTTAGGATATACTTAAAAACAATGAATCCAAAGAAAGTTCAGGCCCTGAGATCTCTTTGGAAGATCTCTGAAGGGAAGCTGCTTTGATCCAACAGGGAACTCTAATCCTACTGGGAATGGCCACAGTGGAACAACTCCAAACCATTACTGTGACCTTTTCTAGATCATCTGTTTGCTTTAGATGACAGAGACAGAAAATTAATGTGCTTTGGTAAATTATAAAAAGAAACAAAACAGCACATAAGTGTACCACAAAGATGGTGGTTTATTTTGGTGGACTCAACCCTTATTACCCATATTAGGAGGAGAATCACCAAGAACATCACAATCAGATCAGATCACAAAATCTGAAACACTTGTCACTCACAAACTTAAATTACGAACATCTTACTCTACTGGGAAAGTGATCCTGCTCCAATGAGCACACAGAATGGGAACAAAGAATCCAGCTGAGTCCCAAACCACTTGAGATTTATTCTGCACCGCTTTTGATCATTAGTGGGATTCCAAATCTGTCACAGACAAAATGATACGGCACTCGTAACTCTTAATGAAACGCTTCTAAAAAGTAAGTACCCTAAACAAATGCTACCCAAATATCTGATGTTCCCCTATGGAAATAACCCTTTATTTACCACTATCTGGTCACACCAAAACACTTCATCAATAAAGATTATCAAGACCTTTTCAATTTTATTCTTTAATGTGCCTGATTAGTATTATAAGGATACTATTACTGGAATTGAATTTTTGTTCCAATACCTTATTTTCATATAGAAAATTCTGTGTTTGGATTCACCACTATACATACATCCATATGGTATCAGTTAACTACTACTTAATGAGGCTTCTTTCTTCATTTTTATAATACATATAATTAGAATAAAATATAATTTCCATTAATTGATTATGATACAAAGCTGAAGGGTTGGATGCTCAGGGAAGTCTAGGAAACAACAAGAAAACAGCAGTGACTGAGATGACAGAGCTCCTTCACAGCCTTCTCTTGCATGCTTGCCTGCCTGCCTGCCTTCCTTCCTTCCTTCCTTCCTTCCTTCCTTCCTTCCTTCCTTCCTTCCTTTCTTCCAATGGGGTCTTGCTACATGGATTGGCTATTCTCAAACTCAGAGGAATCCCAGTGCCTCAGTCTCTAGGTACTAGGATCTGAAGTTTGTAACCCCCATGCTTGGTTCTAACATACCTTCTCTGAAATATACACTTTCAAATGAAAGTTTAAGAAGATATATGCATTACCAAAATTATTAACAACTTTCCTTGCAAAAGAAGCCTATGATGGGGATACTGTAAAAACTAACTTCCAGCAAAATCTCTTCTAAGTTCAAATTAAACATGGCTTATGCTACTTTTAATTAATTTTAAGAACTCTCTCTCTCTCTCTCTCTCTCTCTCTCTCTCTCTCTCTCTCTCTGTGTGTGTGTGTGTGTGTGTGTGTGTGTGTGTATCCATGTGTCTACATGAGCTTATGTGCACCAAATGCATGCAGTTACTCATGCATGCCAGAGGATGGCACTGGATCTGCTGGCACTAAAGTTACAGGCAGTATAGCAAGCTGTCATGTGGTTGCAGGGACTGAACCCATACCTTCTGCAAAAGCAGTATGCACTCTCAACACCAACTGCATCTCTCCTGGCCTGGGTTTTTAATTAGCTTTAAACTGCAATTCCTTAGGTGTGATGTGAAAGATGTTATGAAGGTACAGTGTACTGTAAATTTTTGTTTAACCTTAATGACATCAACACCAAGAAACATTGAGAGACCCTCCATTTGCCACAGGAAACAGAGTGGCACTGGTAAAGCATTCCTTTGTTGCCCCCTTCTCTTGCTGTTGTAAAATGAACAAATGTTGAGGAATGTCTACACTTACCCTGGGTTCTTATAATAGAACAAGAAAATAAGGTATTGAAACACAAGTTCAATTCCAGTAATATGCTCAGTAACTTTTATTTTTTTTGTCATAAGGTTACTATTTAAGTAGGTCAGTGCTTGTATTACTCACAGGTAAAAATAAAATAATCTAACGGCTCTTAAAATGTGACTCTTTTCTCAAAAACCTGTTATTAAATCTGGATTTCCCAATATACGTCACACAATGCTCAGACACAGCATGTGCTGTGGCCCTTAACTGTCACTGAAGTTAGCATACATCTTTAGAGGGGGTAACTCTTAACTCTTCTTAATAACACATGTTGACACAGTTTACAGCTGTGTGGTCTCATAGGATATCCACGTCAGTGTGATGACAACTGGGATCAGAGCAAAGCCAACCTTAGGCTCCAAAGACAGAACATAATTTATATCTAAGTCAGCTAGTTCTCTTTACATAGGCAGCTGTGGGCATGTCATGGAACTAGTAAGGATTCACTATTTGTGTACACTAATATCCTCTAGTAAAATTTAAAATAACATCAATCAGAGAGAGAGAGAGAGAGAGAGAGAGAGAGAGAGAGAAGAGAAGAGAAGAGAAGAGAAGAGAAGAGAAGAGAAGAGAAGAGAAGAGAAGAGAAGAGAAAGAGGTTTATTAAATGGCAGGTGGCCAAATATGAGCTGTACTGAGATACTCTCCATCAAAAAACAAAAAACAAAAAAACCAAACAACCCTATCACAACACAATGGGAATGGACTCTGCTGCACTCCAGGAGAATACACAAATATCTACGCAGGCAAAAGTGGCCCTATCTTGCTTTCACAATCAGGAAAAAGCCACAGGACTCACAATGTGCTCTGGGTCTCTATGACCCCAGTGTGACTCCCTCACTAGAGCTCTCCTGACTTGTCCTCTTTTTTTTTTTTTTCTCGTAGTACAGATGCTCTGCTGCACCTTGTCACTCTCACAGCTCCCCTTTCTCATGGGCTGATTACAAGCAAGCCCCTTCCTTCACTCTGCAGTCCAGGACTCCTTGGCATTTTGACTTTCCACATCCAACTGCACTCCCTTGCTTTATGTACCAGAGGAGAGTGCATTCTCTGGGGCTGCATCTCATATCTCTATGGAGAGCTAACAGGCCACACCCACACACCTGGCATTCTCTGGTTACATAAGAGCAAAGTTCAAGCTCAACAAGTCCAAGTCCAGTTAGCAGCCTATATTAAATGTAAGCAGTGCAACTGATCCGAAGGTAAAATGGCCTGAGACTGGGGTCTAAGTGTTTCCAAGCGTCTGTGGTGCAAGCTTAGACTAGGTGCAGTGGCAAAGAACCTAGAGCCATTAAACGTATCCCGAGGCTCTCCCAAGCAAGTCCCAGCACACATGCAGTTTATAATACTACATTTTGCTTGTAGCTAAAGCAACTGAAAATACTAAAGCTTAACCTAAAGCAAGTCCCTACATGCGTGTAAAGTAGGGCTCTGGTGCACTAGAAGCCTAACATCTAATGCATGCAGACATCCACAGACAAGTGTGGGTTAACCAGGGGCAAGCTCACTTACCAGGACAAAGCTGCTTTCAACCAAACTCAATTCATGGTTGCGCATATTTATTTATAGCACCAGTAGAGAGTTTTAGTGATGTAATGAACTGGAAAGGATGATAAGTTCTGTGATCCACATGAAAAAAGCAAGGCAGTCATATGAATAACTCAAAAAATTCTAATTAAAAAGACTTTTCTGCGGCTCTGAGAGATTTTTCATCTGTATTTAACATTGAATGGATGAATTTCCACTACGTTAGACAAACCCTATCTTTAAACGTATCAGTAAAACAGGTGCGTGTGAATAGGGCAGCCCAAAGCCTCATGCCTTCCCAGCAAGCCACTACCAGCACACACCTAGGTTTGGATCACTTCCTAACAGAGGAACGGTGCGCTGCTTACATCTGTTGTGTCTTGTTCTAGGCCCTTGTGTCAATCTGTCAGCCATGTGAATGGGGATCAAGGCAGATCTACAACAGTTCAGCTCTCATCTACACATTCCCTCACAAGACTGGGATAAAATGGACTTTATTCTGGTGAATAAAAAAAAAGAAAAAGAAAAAGAAATCAATAGTAAATTCTCCTGGCTATAAAAAAGTAAGTATTTCTGGGAGGTGGTATAATGTAAATATATTCTGTGTGGACCTGTTTAATTAAAAGTATCATGTATCTTAAAGACTTCTGGACAGCACTGCTTGGGGAAGTAGCTAGAGAGGCACCGGCGAGAGTCTCCCAGAGCAGCATCTGGCAGTAGTGATGCAGAACTCAAATTCTCCACAGGAGAGCTCTGTGCCACAAACAGAAAAGGAAGGGATCTTCTTCCCAAAGTCAAGGGAAAGGACTGCTCCACAGCCTGACTTTTTTCACTGCCATGCAAAGCCCGAGGAAGGCCACCCCAGCGGATGCTCGCTAGTGTGCAGAAGACTTACTGAAGGAGGACTATCACTTTCCTTCCTCATTCCCCCAGCCACACCAATAACGGGGCATTTACACAACTGGTGAGCAGCCCGCAGGACTGAGGAATAGCCCATCTCCACACTCCTTAGCTGTCACCCAAGTCATGTCTCACAGCACCTAAGAGAAGCCGCAGAAAAGCAACATCTGCCTTAGTAAGCCCAACGCTTGAGTATACACCTTAAGAACCAAGAAGCCCGTACAAGGCATTTCTGATGAAACGGAAAGAGAATGGTTGCCTCAAGTGAAGCTTTTGTGGAATTTGTGTGAGTCAAACCTGCAGCATTTGTAAGCTATTGCTACCTGAGAGAATTAGCAAGGTGTGCTTATCAAGACTCTTGATAGACAGTTCCTCAAAAGAAGGTAAGCCTGGCCTTTCAAGAGAAATGGACAATGTTTACCGCCGGTGGTGCACTTCAAGCCTCTCAGGAAAAAAAATCAGAAATTTTGGAAACCATGATAACGAAGTCAGAAAATTTCCCAGTACTTTACATTAACACTGTTCTGATGAAAGCGGCTATAGTATTATCTGACTTCTTGATACTGTATAATGAAAAGTGCCAACATTTGAAAGGTTCACACATCTCAGTGAACCAGTGTTTTCTAATCACAATGCTCAGAATCACACACTGCATAAAAAAATGAAACATATATCAACAAAACCGTACACTGATAAAAAAAAAAAAATCCATCCAAAGTACAAGAAGATCTAACAGCTTTTAGCATGACAGAGGTACAAAAAGGTCACCAATACCGTTTTGGAAATCTACATGGCAATTAACCTTTAAAAAAAAAAAGTCACAGCCACATCCTGCCTGATGGTGACCTTGAGGCCATGCCAGAGCCATTTGCTAACAGGGCCCAGGACAGACGCAGGCTGTGCGGAGATGCTCATTGGCAACATGATGGAAAGAAACCAGCTAGAGACTTCAGGGGAGACATGAACGGATCTCACACAAACACTTCGTGAATGGGAAGTGACAAATTAACTGGAACTTATACTCAAATAAAGCAGCTATATGCATTTACTAATTATGTGCTGGCGTCCTGTGGCGTCATGTGGGGATGGCTCGACTGCACACCCTTCTCTCCACTCCTGGCCCCGTTGAGAACAGTTCATTTCCAAGACACTGCAGCACTTCAAGCACGCAAGAGTCTTGCGGCCCTGATCTACCAGGGAGGGCGAGGGGAAGCAGCAGCTCTCAACCCAGTCTTCACAGCAGGACAGGAAGCAAGGGGAAGGGCAGTGGCTGACATTCGCCAGCTGCCATCAGCTCCTTGAAGCCTGAACCCTCCTCCTAAGAAGGTGCTTCTGGGAACCTTCTCCACATTTGCACTGTTGATAGTGAGATTAAGAACTTGGTGGATTTCCAGGCTATTTAGGCAGGTAGCTCAGCCTAAGTCAGATTCAAAGCATTTGACTTTAAACTACTTACATTTTCCTTTAACAAACATTAAAAAAGTGGGAGGTGGTTTTTATTAGAAACCCTTCTCTATGCAGAGACTTAAAATATAACAGCAGCCAAGGTCCAGAGTTAGTCCCTCAGTAACGAACAGGAATATGACATAAAAACAAAACAAAACAGAACAGAACAAAAACAGCTGATACAGAGAAGTGAGATAGCAATTCAAAACAGACAAAACAAAACAAATAAATGAGTACATTAAAAAATAATAAAACCAAAGATTTTCACAGGGCTTAGGAAAGAGCAAACAACCTAAAGGAGACCCTCAACAAGGTAGAAAAGGGTGTATTTTTCTAAGGCATGCCTATTAATGGCTGAACCTACAGGAAACAGGATTCACCATCCAGGAGGTCAAGCCTTTCTTTCCTTTTGGTTACTGACTACTGAGAACTCAATATAAAATGAGTTGAAACTGTGCTATTAAGTTTTCCTAATAACAAACTGTGGATCCAGTGAGCTTCAAAGACAAGGCAAGTGCATGAGAACAATGCTTCGCTAGCATGCAGTCTCTGTGTGCAGATCATGGCTGAAATGTTTACACTATGCAGCTCAACATGCAGGTTACTCTTACCCATAAAATCCATACACATAAGGAACTAAATACAGAGTGAGAGAAAGATTAAAAAAAATAGAAAAAATCCTTAATTTTGGATTTAGATATGAGAGCTACTGGTTTCATGTATGTCTAGAGAGCACCATCATGATTTAAAATTAGTCTCTCTCTCTCTCTCTCTCTCTTTCTCTCTCTCTCTCTCTCTCTCTCTGTGTGTGTGTGTGTGTTTGTGTGTGTGTGTGTGTGTGTGTGTTTCATCGGATGAATCTGAAAGTCAGAGGATACTGTCTTCCCATAGAAAAAGGAAAGGGGGTGAGTTTTTATTGCATTTTTAGAGTTGAAGGACCCAAATAGAGGCTACAAACTAAGCAAAGTAAAATGACAACTAGTGACTAAAGCAGAAGGACAGCAATGCCCCTTCTCTGGAAAACTCAAGGTAAACAAATGAGACCCTCTGCTTTTGTAGATTTAATATTACATCTACTAATGTGCCTCTGAATGGCTCTGCAGGGACAAAATCATGTCACTGAAGAGATTTCAGAAAGAGCATCAGATTTAAGGGACACATAAAAGATGCTCTGATACCAAAATCTCCAGTTGGAGAGAGAGAGAGAGAGAGAGAGAGAGAGAGAGAGAGAGAGAGAGAGAGAGAGAGAAGGAAGTGGGTCTATCTTAACTTTAGAAGCAGACACAGATGGGTAAAGAACCAAGCAGAGGGAAAGAACATCACTGAGAGCTACCAAGGCACTCAAGCACGTTTTAAAAAGATGTCTTAGGCAGTGCTACTGCCTACCTTACAAGACTGACATCCAGAGATTCTAGAACCTACATAATAAGATGGGAATAGGGAGGCCAAGGCAGCTTTCCTGACAGCTAAATGACCTGGTCTCACACATGTGTACGATTTACTACTTCACAGGTAATAATCCCATTTACTCCTCCGAGCCATTCTGCATTACAGCTCACCCTAAGCTACAAGTTCTAGAACTTCATCCTTGCTGGTAGGATGGTCAACCATCAGTGTTAGGCCCACAAGTGCCAAAGGGTTATGAAAATACTATTTTCTTAGAAATGCACTGGAAAAAAGGAAGTAAGAAGACTATACTTACAAAAATATCTACTGTAATCCTCTATAGAACAGCCATTTGGGACAGTCAACAAACTTCAATCTCACCCCCCCCCCCCGGAGCCCCAAGAGTATAACAGGAATGGGGGGGAGAAGCAATTCACAAAGTCAAAATAATATCTTATACGTAATTTCTAAGGTAAGTTATGCTATAGAAAAGGCACATGCTGCAAGGAGTGTACCTCTTACCGTTATGTTCGGGTTAGCGCTCGCTAAGAAAGGTGGAAGGGTTCGGAGACTTAAAGGAGTCGAGGAGCTCATGGAGGGATCTGCATGGCGGGAGTGTGTAATATTACAGGCAGAGGGAGGGAAAGTCCAGCACGTAGACTTAACATGGGAATGTGCCTACGGTGTTCAAGGGTTAGCAAGGAAGGATGGACAGCTACAGTGGAGAGTAGGAGAGGACAAACGAGAGGCAAGGTTAGAGTTAACGGGACAGGATTGTGTAATCGATGTGAATCGGAAGGAACTGGCTTGTGCGACACAGAGGGCTCTGGAGAGTTTTAAGCCTATGCGGATTTAAAATTTGAAAAGACCATTTTGGTGTGGAGGAAATAGATCAGTGGTAGACAGAGCAGTTTTCTGGCAAGAGCAGAGCCCTGGGTACAACAACTAGGAAAAGTAGACGAGGTGACAGCAGAGGCAAAGCAGGAGAGAAGAGAGAAACCATTCTGGTAGTTACGCTGATAGGAGCAAGTGAAGGAGAGGAGTCCAGTTTTCCCTTGGAAGGCCACTGCAATAACACCAGCAGGGACTGATAGGAAAGAGATGCTAAGAGGAGAGGAGAGGAAAGGGCTACTTTCTGGTTGAAGGCACAGTTCTGAGTAACCCCAGATGTAGGTCTAGGAGAGAAAAGGTAAGGTCACATCCAGGGTTTTAGAATGAATAGCCCTAGAAAGGATCAGGGTTACAGAGAAAGACCATTCGGTGGTGGGCTTGTTGAGACTGTCTTATAAAGCAATTTAGTGAAAAAAGTATTTGGAGCTGTCTGAGCAGGTAGCAACATACATTGGGAAACTGCAGGGAGATGCACTATACTATATTAAAATACTGTGAGTACCGCATCAAGGCTGGGAGGAAGCAAGCTTTGGTCTAGTTCAAAGTAGCAGGTAGGTAAAAAAGAGAAAATGAGCACGCATCAAGAAAATTTGAGTTAAAAAATCAAAAGCCTATACAAATCAACCACAGAAGTGACTCAAGAAGAGATGGCTGATTATTTCCAAAGCTGTCAACAAACGAAGGGAGAGTTCAGTAAGCAGGAATATTTTCTTCCTAAGAACCCAGAGTAAATCGACTCCTGTCCCACATCACAGAAAGCACGATTGTGATTGACTATGCTACAATTCAGTCTTCTGGTGAATTCAACTTTCTAAAGAATTATGCAGAAATGGAATGGATCCAAACTGATAACTTGAAGCTCAAATCAGTTCAATACTTTAAGAAATGCCAGTGGTAAGTGACAAATGCCAATGGCCATTTGCTAACGTTCAAATACCATTCTTTCAAATATTAAAACGTCTTAAATGTAAATCAAATAGGATAAATTCCCTTGTCCTGATATGATACCATGACAAACCAGAAGTCAAACTGTTCTCCTCTTCTGTCTATCAAAATAAAACACAAGTTCATACAGGAACAGTTACTACTGATCATGGCCCAGAACCATTTTATAAGACTGCAAAATGCCAGTGCAACTCACCATAAGGTAAAATTTTGAAATGTAATTATTATGAAACAGCAAATACAAGTGTCATTATCTGCAGCCAAGAGAATACGAGGCAATGCTTTTGGAGTAACAAGCAATCATAAAATGCATATGCAAAACCACCATGCCTTATACTGGCCAGCCAGTTTGATAGATAGAATACAAGAGGAACAAACGAAGAGCTCCAGCAGAGAGGTCAGGGCCTTGTTGAAGAAACTGAATTCTGCTGAGGCAAATGGGAGGTCTGAAGAGCCGCCTTTCCTGTCTCCCAACAGGAACACTGACCACTCTACAGGTGCATGGGGCTTGCCAAATGCAACAGTGATTTCTAGTTCTCAAGATTCATCGAATCACGTCCTTCCCATATACACTAAAGCAGCAGCAGAGAGGCCTTTCTCCAAAGCACAGATGCCCTCCCCACCTCCTCACTGTGCGACACTGAGAGTTCTAGAACCCAACGGTACGGACGTGTTCTTCAACAAGTAAAGTAAACACACTTATGAAACTACGCAAAGAGGATGCTGAGAGTCAGCCAAATTCCTCCATAAATTCTAGACCCTCCTTCAGTGGAGGTCATGGAAAGACTATTCTGGTCAGTCCAAGAAGAACACCTGGCAAGTAGAGTCCTGGAAATATGCAGGAAAAAGCAACAGCCCAAACTGGTTGCTGTCTGGTCTCAAAGAAACCTGGAACAAGTCTCACTCAGTACCTGGGCAGTTCCCAGCTCTTCTCACTCTGTCCCCAATCCTAAAACTCAGATCGTCATTCTGGCCACATGGTTTCCTGGCTCCTCTCTTGGTTCCCACATGCTCTTTTGATCCTCTCTTCTCTCCCTGTGGATCTCTCCCCAACTTTCTCCTCTCACGGGCCACTTTGCTGGCCCAGTTCACTCCGGACCCTTCCAGATGCTTCTTGTCTATGCTCTCCCTCATATCTATAGTAAACCCTTCCCCCCAACTATACCCGGGAGGAGTCAAGCTCTTATTTTCATTCGGTTACCACTTGGGAGACAGAATACCAGACTGGGATAGAAGGCCACAGATACAACAAGTCTGGGAGACCTTTACAACTCTACAGATTAATTTAAATCTAGCATCTTTATCTGAAAGGACAGGTAAATAAACGAATTTCTTAAATCACGTGACCTGGCCTACTCAATTTCTATGTGTTCTAAATGTAAGACTTTGGCATAAAGGTCTGGATTGGTGTACTGATGAAAAAAGGGCCAACAGATTCAAGTCTCCAAAGTTTTTGCTTAGTTCACTTTACCCCAGACTTGTGAAACACGACCTTTTAACAGGAAAAATCATAAAGGACAAAGAGACAATTGGACTTAAAAGCATGGAAGTATAAAATTGTGATAATAATGTACAGTGCATTATAATATAAAATGGGTTAAATATTATTTTAAAGAAATGGAAGTATTTTGTTGTCTGGAAAATATTATAACATAAATCACCAATGAGTAATTAAGAGACTGGGAAGAGCCCATGTTAATACCTGCAAATAAGCCTTTCTTCCTGAGTATCTCTCCTCTTAAACCTTGTTCTTAAAATCTATATGCAGTTTTCAATAAATCTCAACTCCACTTCAAAAGACCCAAAGCCAAAACAAGTAATGAATAATTAAAAAATTATATATCATGTATTTAACTCACTTTAAAAAAATCACCATTTAAAAGCAAAGCAGGACTGGTACTAGTACAGACAACTCCCAGCAGCAGTAAATCACCAACTTCAATAGATATAAAGCATATTAAAACTAAATCAATCTTTACAGAAGACCAGAATGGACTAAACACGTGGGTGCTGGAACATCTGAGCACAGTGTAGGTCAGGAAGGGACAGGTCACTGCAAAAGCCAAGTTAACAAGCTCAGGAGCCATAAAGAAGTTCACCTAGTTCTTGGGCTGTAAATCTTGCCCAACAAATCATAGACGCTAGGACTTCCACACAGGGCACTGACCGAAGTTGTGCCTGTTTCCTGGACTGTACTGAGCCCATAGGCTCTGCCACCACACTGCTCTCCCTGATCCTTCATTCCATTTCCCCAAAGCTCCACACCACAGTTGTCCTTATCCTAAGAAAAGATATTTAAACAGTAAACAATTAAGACCACCCAGCAAGTAGCCAATCTAGGCTTTACAACAGTATATTCTGGGAGTTGAAACTAGAAGCACTATTTAAAAAACAGAACAAAAAAAAAAAAAAAAAAAAAAAACCTCTAAATAAATAAGACTCAAACAAATGGACCTATTCATCATAAAAACCTTTGTTCATATGATTTAAAGGCAGAGGAGACAAGTGTGATATAATGCTAATTAAAATGTTCTATTTAAAAGCACATAAAGCCAGGTATGGTGACACATGCCTATAATCGCAGTACTCAGGAAACTGAGGCAAGAGGATGGTTGGAATACACAGTGAGCTCCAGGCAAGCCTGGGCTATACAGTGAGACTGTTTTGAGTAAGCAAACAGAAACTTTAAAAAGCCAACTTGTGTCTGACCTTTTATAGGAAAGCACAAAAAGCCAAATAGAAGGGAGAAGCAGTTAACAGATGGTGACGGCCAAGGGATGTGACTATGATTTTAATTTCCTTACTATCTGTTGCAGTAAGCCCCCAAAGTCTGAAATAAAGGTAAATGCTATTTGCTTTAAGATGCTTTAAAAACCCTGGAAATGGCAGAAATACTCAGCTATAGCTGCAACTAATTTTTCAAAACAACCTATCAATGAAGGCATATTAATACCTGTTCTCGGGGATCTTTTATTGTTCTAGACTGGGGTTGGTAGTTATTTTAATGTGTGGGGAGAAAAGCTGTAATTGGGTTAAAAAAATATAAAAATCTTGGTCCAGACTACAGATCCCCAGCAACATTTCCTTCCCACAGTGCAACGGTGCAAGCTTAGGTTAATAGCAAGTTAACAGAAACTGTATCAGCACACAAAAACAAAAGAGGGCCAATACATGCTCAAATCACTGCACACTTGAATCCACAACACCCATTACTTACAGTGAAGTCTTAAACGCATCGGCAACATATGTCTAGCCTGCTTTATTGGGGTCTTGGTGGCTTGTTTTGTTTTGTTTTTAAAAAGCAAAAAAAAACAAAAAACAAAAAACCTTTGACTGTGTGTTGCTAGAAGGAAGGAGTTCCGAGCCTCTCTCCCTTTGCCATTTTTAAAGTATTATATTACAAGTGGTTTTGAGTTTTGTAAATAGTCTTGGAAAACACCTTCTAGGAGTGAAAACAACGTAAAAACGCTGACAGTGGCATTTTCCCCTCACAAATTGTTAAGAGAGTCATTTTCCTTTTTTCAGTTTCCTTTTTAACTTTGCCTGGCTGTAGGATATTTCATGTTTATAAATTGGTAAAACATATATATTTTTTTAAGTGCTTTAAAAAACATTGTTCACAATTCACAGGTTTGTATGTGTGTGGAAGGAAAAGCGTTAGGAACTTGGAACTTTGCTTAATAAATCAAGTGTGGACAGATGAGTGTCTGTGAAAGGGGTGAGGACCACTCAACTCTGAGAAGTATCCTTCCATGGAAATCTCTAATTATCTCAGAGACAAAAACCTGGAATCGGACAACCTCATCTTTACCTGCAATGAGGCTGAAGAACTTACAATGGGGAATGAAAAGGAAGAGTCCTGCTTAGAACCCAATGGTAGCAGGTCCCGCCCACTTCCCCTAGAGGACCCGTTGCTATGGAAACCCACAGTAACCCTTTAGATTCAAGAAGCCTAAGAAGGGATATTCTCCCAGAGACTGAGTTATATTAAATATGAGGCCCTGTTAGAGGGTTGGGAGGAAAGGTTAAACTGAGATAGATAGCCTCATGGCTGTAACAAGGGGCCAAGCGGGAGGCAAGGGGAGAACCGTAGTTCCAACAGGAATTTAAAATGCCAGAGTCATATAGTTTAGCTCAACTTTGACTTTGACTGTTAGGAAGTTTTTTCCCTCCTCTGCTGAATACAAACCACTTTTGTGCATTTTCAGTCGCCCCCCCCCCCCGCCCCCCTCAGTGGGAGACAAACCGCTGTTCTGTGTTCCGGACAAGGAGATTCATCCCAGCAATTACAAACCGAATGCTACTACTTTGTAAAACCTAAAGACCTGACTTTCTCTTACCAAACCAGTGTCTCTGAACTTCGAATTGCATGCAGATAGTTTTCCAAATAAATGCCTTGGGTTTGAATTAGTCAATGGGAGCACGTGAGATTTAAAACTCTCCGGGGAACCTCCCGCACAGACAACTATCCTAGAGCAGGAACTACGGAGGAGGCGGGAGTATTTCGAAAAGAAAAAGCCCACTTATCTCCACCGGCCTTCTTTAAAAATAAATAAATAAATGAGCAAATAGAATGAGCTAGTCTTCTGCACGCGCACATGGGACAATAGGTTGCTTGACACACAGACTATGAAGCACGCCCTAACAATACTTTCTTTGAGATAAAGGCAGTAAGAGTCTTTCCTTCCCGAGGCAACGAACAACCAAGAACAACCAAGCCACCAAACTTCAACCTCTAGGTTAGAGCGAATGGGCCCTGCAAGGCACTGGGAACTTGGAGGATGCACTTCTGCAGCAACAGGACCCCGGCGAGGGCGCACCTGCAGGGATCGGGGCGGAAAAGGCAGGGCGTGGATCCCCAGGATCCCCAGCCCCCGACCCCGACGGCCACGCCCCAATAAGTTTCTTGGGAGAAGTTTGCTCGGGCCCCTAGGTGCTCTCGGTGCGCTCGGGACGGACTCGGCCTTGCACGATGCAAGTGGCCGCCACCCCGTCCCGGACCTCCGCCCCCACCGAGGTGGTTTGGCCCACGTCGTCTGCCCGGTCGCGGCCAGGTTCGCCTCGCCCCGTAGGGTCCCGTGGGCCGTCCTGCTCCGCACGCACGGCCCTGTAACCCGCACGAAGCTCGGGTATCTCGTCGCCCCCCACGCCCCCGCGCCCCTCGCCTGCAGCCTCCCGAGCCCCCTCGTTCGGCCACTCCCGCCTCCGGGCGCGCGCCCACGCCTCGGCCCACGCCGCGCACGCGCGCAGCTAGCAGCCACTCGCCAGCACTCACCGTCAGCTTTCTGCGTGGCCACGGACGCTACCGCCTCTCGCAGCTCCGACCAGGTGCCCGCTCCGCAGGCCCGGTCCAGGAACTCAGGGATCCAGAGCCCGGCGGGCGAGGCGGGCACCCGCACGCAGGGCACGCTCCCCGGGACCGTGAACGCACACCCGAGCGCCAGGAGGGGCCGGGAGGCGCTCCCGGAGGCTGCCCTGGATACGGGGCATGCGCAGAGCCCTCCCCTTCCCGGGCCCTGAGAGTAGTGGGCGGGGACTCTGGAAGACTGGCTGGGAAAACTGGAGAGGCGCTTTAGAGGGAATCTTACTGGAGCTCTCTGTGTCCTTGTCCCACAAATTGCAAACTTCCTCCTCTAGTTCACTCATTACATCAGATAGAAAATATTTATGGAGCATCTATTTTGCAGACTCCAGAGCAGTCTTCGGGAGTAATAGGCACGTTGCCTTTGAGTTTAGAACTCCCTTTAGACTGATGAGACAGGCATTTGAAAGAGCAAACATTAACTACAATCTTTAATGGTAGAAGGAAGGAGAATGGCTGGAGTGCTAAAGAAAGCTTAGTTGGGAGATGTAGAAACAGGCAGCGCTGAGGTGAAAAGACAAACTCACCTGCTAGAGAAGATAAACATAAAGGCAGAAGCTTTGAAGGGAACTATGAGCTTGTGAACACTCAGAGGCAAGAATACTCTGGATGCTGCTTGGAGAGTCAAAGTGGCAGCTGGAAATGTAGTTGAAACTCCTCTAGAAATAATCTTTAACCCTTAGTCCAAGATTCCAGTAGTGAATAAGTGGGAATTGCTTAAGATGGGAGACAGAGGAATCCTGTGTTGGCCTTTTGAGGTACAATGTCTGAAATGCTTAGCTATCGCCTGTGGAAGAAGTAGTGGGATCTTGAGTTACTGGTCAGCAAGGTAAAGTAATACAGACAATTGTTGTTCTGTTGTTTGCTGAAGAAACCACACCTGCTTTGGTTACAAAACATAAAGAAACCAAGCTGGACTATACCAGTACAGGCTGCTGAGGGAGAAGTGTCATGACCAGTCTTACTTAGTTGTGGAGCCTGCATGCTACATCACTAACTTCCCAGGCAAGATGAACTCACTGGTGCAGTACTGGCAAATCTGTTAGGGGGATAACCAACCCCTTCTGGTCTTTTGTTTGTTTGTTTGTTTGTTTGTTTGTTTGTTTTTAATCTGGGGCTTGCTTCCCAGGAAGAAATCTTTATCTTCGATCATAGACTTGGTCAAAAAACTGTGGCTAGAAGATCATGGGCCCATTCTGCTAACTGGATGCGATGTGTCATACCTGTCAAGTTGCTTTCTGAATATTGTTTTATGTCCATAGATTGATGCTATTGTCAGCTTTGGTCAAAAAGACTTGTTTGGGTCAGTAAGCAGCCATTACTTCAGACTCATAACTGTTGAACATGCTGAGAATAACTGTTGAAAGCTGAACTCTAAATGGAACATCTGTATCATTCTCCCAGAGGGCTCAGGAACATTATGAAGTAAATCCAAGAAGACTATAAGAGATGAGGAAGGAGTAACTTATTATAGAATGTGGCATGGTCTCACATCCTTGACTTGTTAGTTACTATGGTTATCAGCACAAGTCCTGCTCAAGGCTGGAGCCATCAACACTCTGTCACGAAGCAGGAAAGAGCTCAGCAGGCCTCACAACTCCCTGAGGTTATGAATTAATTCCTGGTTGCTAGGGGATGGAGAGACCTTCCTTCAGTGATATAGTCATTGGTACAAGGCTATTCCAGGAAATAACCCTTACCCATGCTCCTGTGAACAACCCTAACTGAACTTCAGGGATCACAAGGAAAGGAAAGGAAAGGAAAGGAAAGGAAAGGAAAGGAAAGGAAAGGAAAGGAAAGGAAAGGACAAGACAAAGAGGCGTGTGGCAATGGAAGCAATTAGCCAAGAAAGGATTTTGGTTGCTAAATATGATTAAAATGCATTATGTATGTGTACAAAAATGCCATGCCCACTAGTATGTATAATTAATATAGGAAAAATAAAGAGAAAGAATGTAAAGTACAGATGGAAAAGTTCCAAAGATTATAAGAGACAGAATGTCTTCTAGCTTTGCTTAGTTCCTCTTTGAAGTAGAGACATATTTATCAAGGCAGGCAAGTTCCATATAGCACTGGACCAGTATCATCCTTGGCAAAGGTTGATCAGCAGAAAATGACACCCAAAAGATATACAGACATAGGTGCTAAGTGCTCATTTCAGTGTGAGTTTGGCCCTGTGAAAAAAAAATTTTTTGTTTATTTGAAAAACATTAATATGAAAAGGATGTATATAAGAAAAACAGTTGGGCTTTCCAAATCAAAACCCTTCAAATAGAATGCACATGTCATAATAAACAGCTTGCTAGTGCCCCAATCACTTAATGTCTCTGAGCCTTACCATCCCCATCTGTGATATGGGATTATAATTGTTATCTGAACGTAGTTTTATTGTGGACTTTCTTGGCATAAGTTCTCGACTGTAGTTATTTTTCTAAATGGTTCAGATAGGGTGTGTCTGAGATGTCATTAACACGTTTGTAGCTTTGAGAAAAGAACTTTACTATTCACTGTTGTGACTCTCATCCAATCAGCTGAAAAACCTCAATACAAAATCTGACTTTCCATAATCAAAAACAATTTTACCATCAGACAGCCTTAGGCAGTCCTTCCCAGGGTCTCTCTCCCTCTCTTTTTCTCTCTCTCATCTCTGTGAGTGCTGCTGTCTCTATCTCTTTCTTTCCTCTTGCTCTATATCAAACTCTAGTATATGTGTGTCTATACTTGTGTTTTGTTTAGTATGTACACATATAAGCTGCATATCTAACATAGACAAATACATGAAATTTTTTTTAAAAAGTGGAAAATTTAAAGTTGAGTCATTCATAAAAAAGTTTCACATCCCCAAATCAAAACAGACAGAGCTCTTTACAAGTAAGATCAGATCTTTCGACAAATAGGGATAGAAATGATGACTACATCCCCGTAAGCTAGCAAATTAACAAATCTGTGCTATATCTTTATAATAAAAATGTCCTTGAAGCACGCAAACTTCTATTTGTTTCTCGGCCCATCTTTCTTCCATCTCTTCTGCCTGTAAAATTCGCATTCTTTGTTTAACTCACTGAAACAACTCTCGGTTTCATAGACTGGATACTGCTTGGTTCATGGACAAAAGCCAAATGCAAGCCAATGGACGCACTTTAAGCTTTGTGCTTTGGCTGACATAAATAACACACATGCACATACACTCACAGTACTCACCCTATTGGGTCTGTGTCTTCAGACAACTCTGGCTAATACAATTTTTAACTTTCTCAAGAATATTAAGTAAATTAATTTTAATTAAAAACCAAGCATTATTATCTTTAGCTTGCTACTCTGTGAAAAATCAAATTTAGGTATGTAAAAGCCCAATACATAGTAAAAGATGATTAAGTGACAATTGCTATCATCTGTTAATGAGTATCAAACATAAAATAAAAGCAGGAGGGGTGGATATTTGCACCATGAAAATACCTTTTTCCATTCACTGGGTAATAAATTCTTAAAAGCCAGATTTATGAGGTGAAAGAAAAAGATTGATATCCATAGTTCCAACACAGGAAAGGGGGTATATATATATATATATATATATATATATATATATACATATATGTATATATATATATATATATAATTAAAAATTTTCCTAAACAGATACTGATAAGAAATGGATGCTAGGTATATGATAAAACACCAGACTTACAAAGATAGACATAGAAGACTACATTGGCACATTTTACTTTAATTTCTGTTCTGGTTCTATTCTTTCTGCTTGCTCCTAGGATGGGAAAAACCCAGGAGCTTACTTCTGACAAAATTCCCAACTTCCCAGAGTGGCTGCATGCTGTAGCGCTCAATCTATATCAGCGTTTTTATTGATTTCTTTTTGGAGAGTCCAACAGCTGAGGGAGCATGCAAAAATGATTAAAATATTCCATTTAGTCTACAAATAGCACAATTTGTTATTCTAGGCAATGCCTCTATCTTGAGGGAATTTATTAAATAGTCCAGGAAAAAGAATCCTGACTATAATTTAGAAGAATGTGACAGGTACCTTAAGAGGAAATGAGTGATTTAGCCAATTATGCTTCATCAGATAGTTAATGCCAGGGGCTTTCTTTCCTCATGCTGGCCTCACCATGGTTCCTAACTTTCCATTTCAGGTTGGTAAAGCCAATGAGGGATGACAGAATAGTTTAAATAGGTTTCATTTGAGGATGATAAGTCTTAGATAACTTAATATTCTCATTTCACTGATTCTCAGCTTCTCAGATGACAGGACACTGGAAGGTGGGGTGAATCTGAAGTACAGCTTATTTAGGTCTAAAACTGCTTTCTTTTATCTTTTCTTGTTGTCTTGATTACTTTTTTAAAAAGGAGAATGCAAGTGTAAAGTATAAAATAATAATTCTCCTGGCAGAATGGAAATTTGTAACTCAAGTACATGAAAAGCAAGTATAACAAAAGGTTTGGTTTGGGCTGCTAATGGGGCAGTGGGTTGCTCGCTATTATAAGGTGGAGCAGGATGATGTTGTCATACTTCTGTGACCAGCCAGCCACATTATGAGCTAGCTAGCATTCTTTTCCTTTTCAGCAAAGCATAAAATATTACTCTATGAAGTACTTCAACACCCGAACTCACAAAAACAAATGATCAGGGGAAAAAATGTTTAAATCATCAGGATATGTTCTTAGGAGAATTTGTGAATACCTTCATTTTGTGAGCATGTCACAACAATTGGAAATAAATTAATCTGGACAATCTGTCCTAGAAATGGAAGAGTTTTAACAAAATTGATGGGACTGGTCTCAAACTGTAAATGAAAATTATCATTTGATGAATAGTAGTGGTGATCATAGAAGCTGCAATATATATCATGAGGCAGATTGTTCAAAGATTGTTAAACCTTGGAATGATGTCTTACAAAGTTACATAATGTGCTACCTCCTGATTCCTTAAAATTAAACACAACTATCCTGCCTTGAGTCACATGCAGCCCTTTTGCATGGTCTTTCATTATACTAATTCTATTCAAAACACCTTATTACATAGGGCCATATTACAATAGAAGGTTGTGTCTTTATTAGCAGGCAATGTCACTCTAGAGGCTTCTTAATGTGAGAGTATTTGGCCTTGAAAGGACTAAAATCTAACTAAGAGGTCAGCAAGCATGACAGTAATATTTTCAAATTCTACTTCCTCTTCTTATTCTTTTTTTTTTTAAGGTTGTTGTATAGACATATGTTGAAGAAGTATTTAACATGATGACATTAGGTTTGGTGACACATGCCTATAATCGCACCACTTGGCAGGCTGAGCAAATAAGATCCAGAGTTAAAGTCAAGCCTTGACTACATAGTGAGTCCCTTTTCTCAAATAAACAAAATCCGAAATCTCCCAAAGCAAAACAGACAAACAACGCCCCACAAAAGCAACAAGATAACTTTTGCACATCTTAATTATTCCTGTATCTTCAATCCTATGTAAACTTTGTGTGGTAGTCTGAATGAAAATGGTCTCCATAGATTCTTAGTTAGTGGCATTGTTGGAAGTGTGGCCTCATTGGAGGAAATGTGTTACTGGAGGTGGCCTTTGAACTTTCAGAAGCTCAAGGCAGGACCAGTGTGACTCAGTCTTCTTGCTGGCCTGCCTATTCAGATGGAGAACTCTCAGCCCCTTCTCCAGCACCATGTCTGTCTGTGCACTGTCATGCATAGTAACAAGGGACTAAATCTCTGAACTGTCACTCCCAATTAAATGCTTTCCTTTATAAGAGTTACTGCGGTGTCTCTTCACAGTAGTAGAAACTCAAACTAAGACACTTTGTATTGGTGTTATATTTAAAATATTAAATATAATGCAATCTTGAAAACTAAATTCTTGTAAACCACTTTGTGTTAGCAATAATAGAAGTTAAAAGTTATACCTCAAGCTATAGTTTCCTTTTTTATTTTTTTTCCATTTTTTATTAGGTATTTAGCTCATTTACATTTCCAGTGCTATACCAAAAGTCCCCCATACCCACCCACCCCCACTCCCCTACCCACCCACTCCCCCTTTTTGGCCCTGGTGTTCCCCTGTTCTGGGACATATAAAGTTTGCGTGTCCAATGGGCCTCTCTTTCCAGTGATGGCCGACTAGACCATCTTTTGATACATATGCAGCTAGAGTCAAGAGCTCCGGGGTACTGGTTAGTTCATAATGTTGTTCCACCTATAGGATTGCAGATCCCTTTAGTTCCTTGGATACTTTCTCTAGTTCCTCCATTGGGAGCCCTGTGATCCATCCATTAGCTGACTGTGAGCATCCACTTCTGTGTTTGCTAGGCCCCGGCATAGTTTCACAAGAGACAGCTACATCTGGGTCCTTTCAATAAAATCTTGCTAGGGTATGCAATGGTGTCAGCGTTTGGATGCTGATTATGGGATGGATCCCTGGATATGGCAGTCTCTACATGGTCCATCCTTTCGTCTCAGCTCCAAACTCCGTCTCTGTAACTCCTTCCATGGGTGTTTTGTTCCCACTTCTAAGGAGGGGCATAGTGTCCACACTTCAGTCTTCATTTTTCTTGAGTTTCATGTGTTTAGCAAATTGTATCTTATATCTTGGGTATCCTAGGTTTTGGGCTAATATCCACTTATCAGTGAGTACATATTGTGTGAGTTCCTTTGTGAATGTGTTACCTCACTCAGGATGATGCCCTCCAGGTCCATCCATTTGGCTAGGAATTTCATAAATTCATTCTTTTTAATAGCTGAGTAGTACTCCATTGTGTAGATGTACCACATTTTCTGTAACCATTCCTCTGTTGAGGGGCATCTGGGTTCTTTCCAGTTTCTGGCTATTATAAATAAGGCTGCTATGAACATAGTGGAGCATGTGTCCTTCTTACCAGTTGGGGCATCTTCTGGATAGTTTCCTTTTTTAAAGACAACAACAACAACAACAACAACAAACCAACAACAGCAACAAAAAACCATTAAGCTCTAAGGGGAATTTACAATATTTTCTTGACTGTGAGCATACACTTTATTAAGCCAGTTTCTCTAAGATCACATAAACATTCGAATACTTATTTCCATGTCACACTTCATTATGGGGTGGAAGGCAGTCTAAACCAGGAGTATGTTGCCATCAGCTGAGGAATTTGAAATTTTTCTTATGTCCGTGTCATAATCCCACAGTTGTGAATATTTGGTCTAGATATCATTTAGGATTTTATAAACTCTTTGAGTGATTCATATATATATATATATATATATATATATACACACACACATATGTAAAATTTGAGACAAATCTCAAGTGCTTGGTATGAATGCATAGCAACTGTGTAGTTACATGTATTCACTTGCATCAGCTTATAAAACTTATGCTGAAGTATACTCACAATGCTGTATATTTAACACCCATTGTAAGTTAGTATCAGTAATATATCTTAAGATTACTTGCTAGTCAAGGTCTGATACTTTGGTTAATATGGCCACATTCCTTTACAACATATTGAAATTTAATCTTGTACTTGTCATAAAACTGTGCAACCTCTGTAGAAGATTTGGCTAGAAGGAAATTATTTTCCTCTACCCTCTTAGTGTCCAGGGTTGGAGCATGTGAATTAAAGTCATATTTAAAAATGAGTGGGTAAATATAATTTATGAAACAATGACTATCTAAAGATGGGTGTTATGAGCAACACTTTATGAGAGGGTGAGAAGAAAAAATGATTTTCAAGTGGAACCAGGCAAACAATATCATTTCTTCTTAATGCTATTTAATGAGTGTATTTAAGTATTGAGACAGGATCCTGCTTTTTTCCAGGCTATATCTTAACTCCCACATTCAAGTGAGGCTCCTGCCTCAGCTTCTCAAATAGCTGGGATAGCAGGTTTGTGTCACTGAGCCTGGCTATTAAAAGATACAGATTCATGATGCTGTTTTGTCTACCAAGGTTAAAGTTGTCTTTTCCATGCCTTTAAAATGGTAAAACTTTTCTGTTTTAAATCAATCACAATCAATCTAACAGGCAAGTTGAAACATACCAAGATACCAAGTCCAAGAACAAAGAGTTTATTCATGCCACAATGTGAAATGCCATCAGGGAGAAAATAATAATTCTCATTGTCTAGAATAAGTGTTTCCAAAGTGGCTCCAAAGGCTTTTGGGTTTTATAAATAGAAGAAGAAAGAGGAGGAGGAGGAGGAGGAGGAGGAGGAGGGGGAGGAGGAGGAGGAGGAGGAGGAGGAGGATTTTGTGCAGTTGAGCCTTCGTTCAGCACAACACAAGCAGCAAGAACAGAACAGGACATCCTTGATCCCTTACACTACACATTCCAGGTTAGAAATGTAACAAACAGGAAAAGACTCTTGCATGGAAATTCTTTATTATCTTTATGGCATCACTGAGTTCACAGAGGCATATTCTGTTGGGTCAGGATGACCTGAATGACCATGGCCCCATGTTTCACATGTATCCCACATTTATCCTAAGGCTAAAGAATGCATGACCTCACTGCTATACCATTTGAAGTCTCTTTTCTCAGCGTTTACTAACTTCCTAGTCTATTTGGTCTGTTGGGTGAATCTGCTCTTAGGAAGGCTGCCAGTAAATTCTCCTGGGCTTTTTCCAACAACTCCTCTTAGATGGTGGGTTGCTGGAGGCCAGAGATTCTAACCGAACCTTAAATGAGACCACTCAGTTCTGCTCCTGGTGATCTCTCTTAAAATCCAGCCACAGAACCAAGAGCAAATCTACGCAATGATTCTGTCAATAAAAGACTGGGATAAAGCACAAGCACGTTTTCAAGATTCTGCATCAAGCTGCTCCTGTAGAAGTGGCCAAAGCAGTTCTGTGGGTGAGATGAGCATCAGGTGAGAGGCTCTGCAGAGGGTGTGGACTCATCAATGCATCAGGCACCATGTATACAAACAGCGTTTATGTCATTAATCCTGTCATGTTTTACTATGTTCCCTTCCAGTGTTCTTGCTCTGCAATGTTACCATAATTATCACAATGCCAATTATTTAAAATTAGATGTCTCCTTCAAATTTTATTTATATTCCCTTCAAAAAGGATTATATATATATATGTGTGTGTGTGTGTGTGTGTGTGTGTATTTCAATCATCTTTACACTTTTACAACCCTCTTTTTTAAAATGACTATATGGATAAATAATAAAAATGAATATAATCTTTGATCAGGAAACCATAAAAATATTAAATAAAACAAAAAGGCTTCATACATTTTCTTGAATTCCAAAAAGCCTATAAATGCTGTACGCTTTGTCAAAATTCTTGTCTTAGTCAGGGTTTCTATTCCTGGGCAAAACATCGTGACCAAGAAGCAAGTTGGGGAGGAAAAGGTTTATTCAGCTTACAATTCCACACACCTGTCCATCACCCAGGAAGTCAGGACTGTAACCTAAGTAGGTCAGGAAGCAGGAGCTGATGCAGAGGCCATGGAGGGATGTTCTTTACTGGCTTGCTTCCCCTGGCTTGCTCAGCCTGCTCTCTTATAGAACCCAAGACTACCAGCCCAGAGATGGTCCCACCCACAAGGGGCCCTTTCCCCTTGATCACTAATTGAGAAAATACCCCACAGTTGGAGCTTATGGAGGCATTTCCCCAACTGAAGCTCCTTTCTCTGTGATAACCCCAGCCTGTGTCAAGTTGACACATAAAACCAGCCAGTACAATTCTGAACCTGATTTCAAAAAATTAAATATATGTTCATTTGCATATGCTAATGACAACACGATTTTCCTGACTGTTTTTGGGCTGGAACCTTTGTTTTTCTCCGAACTTCTTTGGAATTGATAGATTGGATTGATTCATTATGTAAAACCGTTTTTTGTTGTGTTTTGAGGCAGATATACACAGATCCAAGCATTACAGTAGAAGACATTGTGTTTTACCAATTGGCAACATGACTAAGCTTTGGTTTAAGACTGAAGACAAGTGTGTTTTCTTCTGTAGGAATACTTATTTGGTGCCTGTCCAGTTTCAATCCAGTTTCAAACTGAATCCTTCAGATTCAGAAGTATATATGTAATGAATACATATGTGTGTATGTATATATGTATAATGTATATATGTATGTATATTCCTTTTTAATGCCTTTAAGCATGTAATATAAATAACCTTGTACAAGTAAATTGCACTCCATGCAGCTTTGAATTGCCATGCAACATTTTATGCCAACATGAGTAAATAACAAAAAGTAGACAACAGCAGCCACAAAACACCACCTGGACATGCTCTGTTCTTTGTCGTTTGAGAAGGTTTAGCACTCTTTGCCTGCTCATGATGAAGGAAAGACTCAATATTCTTGTGTGTAGCTGTTCTTCCCCGCCAGATCATAACTTGAACTGGACTCCCCGTGGTTCCAGCTCCTCCCAGGTTAGACTTCCCAGGGTCCAATATGACAGCAAAAACAAGTGCATACCACTCGACTTCCTAGCTTTGGTTTTCTTCAGAAACAAACAGAATTCACAAATAGAATTCAAATGAAAGTGGTTTGCTTGGCAGTGGTCCATGGGAAAGCTGGTGGTAAGGGAGGGAAGTGAAACAATCAGGGAGAAGCAGCCAAGTAAGGCTGCAGGCAGCTGGAGCTGCAGTGTGCTGGGGACTCTGGGAGCTAGCATAGAGCACACACACACACACTCACTCACACACAGCTATGTTCCAATGAAGGGCCAGAAACTCAAAAATCATTACTTACTACCTCCTGCTGATCAAGTCACTAAAGAAGTAGAACCATTAGCCAGTAGGTGTCATCCATCAATGATTTGGGGTGTTCTCAGAGACACTAACTCCCTAGAGCTTTCCCTTATCAGTTCCTGTGGGTGAGCTGAAAAGAGTTCTGTGGCCAGAAAGAAAGGAAATGAGATTCAGTAGCTCATCATTGAAGTCTAGTGATCTTGCACTTGTATTAACAGAACAGAGCCAGGATGTCCTAAACATGGAGACACAGCAACATCACACAGTCTCTTCCAAAGCCTATCTGAACACGGTATTCATTCCTCTGAAGGCTTATCATTTTTCCTATCTTTATTGCTGCCTCCTCCATTTCTCTCAAAATTCAAAATCTTTCTTACAGCCATATTCTAGCGATGCACACAGTGGAGAAAGACTCTCAAGACTACATGACAACAAGCCCAAATCACCAGGTGGTAGCTGCATACTCTGTGAAGATATACTCTGAGCCCACTGCCTGTTTCCACCAGAGAACCACCACTCTCCCTGCTCACCAGGAATTCACTTGACCTGCATTTGAATTAAATATAGAGGATGTCTCAGGGGATGCATTCCTTTTGGTTCTCTTGATTGTGAATGTAATTGTACATTTTAGATTATCAATGTGTACTGTATCACAGGCTTTTTCTAAAAAGTCTAAGAAGTTTGTTGTTGTTATTTTATTTTTATTTTTTATGATGGCACAGATGTCTTGAAGGATTCTGAAGGCAAAATTGCAAGCAGCTCTCCCATCATCTACCTCAGAAGGAAAATTTACACTGTTTCGCTTTCTTCCTACTTCCGAGTTGATATTTGGCTGTGGCAGAGTGCTACTGAGTTTTGATTGTCACAGGTTACAGACTAGAACCTCCAAAATTGAGAACCAAGACAAACCTTTTCTTCTAGGAAGTTGATTGCCATAGGTGTCTGTTATAAGTGTACAGAGCTGACCAACATACAACCAATCAAGTGTACAGAGCTGACCAACATACATCCTACACCAAGCATTGTTCTTCATTCCTCAAATCATTGTACATCCTCAAAGTTCTATTGAGTCCCTATAGAAGAACTGAGAGACAGATGGACCTTATCAATGGGAAAGGAGGGTGCTCCAGGCTATGCGTCCCAATTTTCTTTGCTAACCTAAGCTTTCAATTTTTAATCTAACAAGTAAAGTTCCCATTGGTTTCTAAAGGTGATTCTAAGAATGTCAGCAGGCACAAGGAAGCTCATTAGGAATTTTGAAACTTTACTAAATTGACTAACGGAGTAGCAACCTGACCTTTTCAAATGTTTCCAGATGCTGAGCACTAGACTGAAATCCTAAATCGAAAGAACCGACTCTTACTGATCAGCAGCGCTATAGCAAAAAGAACCTGTTTTCATTTGATGTAGTGAGTCATGAGGGATGGAAAGACTCTGACACTCAGTGATTAATTTCTAAAAATGTGGTTGAATGAATCAAATTATGTATCATTTGATGCGATTAAATGTGAGTCCCTGCACTGTATGCAGACCTTTCGCTTTGCAGGCATTGCCAGCCTGTGAAATTAACTGTGCCATTTACAAGCTATCATGCAATTTTCTGTTTCCCGAAACAAAAGCAACAATCTGGGTACATTAAAGATCGTTATATAATTGACAAACCTGCTTTTATAAAACTTGATCTAAAACACTTAAATGGCTATCATTTGCAAAGGGAGCTACTCATTAACAGTGCAAAATCATTTAAAAATTAGAGTGAAAACCACACTTATTTTTGTCCCCCAGGATACTTCCAAGTCTACATTTTTTTTTTCAGTTTACAAAGGTTACCTCACTCGGGCCAGTGACCTCACCTGATTTCTTAACTCATTCAAATGAGGAGACAGAAAAGTTACCTGTGTCCCTATTTTTAAATACAACTAAAGGATAATTTTCCAGTAAGAATAATTTTCTACTTCACCAACTGGAAAACATGTATTTCTGTCAAATCGCAGTAGTTTGGAGTTCAATTTCAACTCTTAAAATACTTTTTGGAATAGGTGGATATGGAAGGGTGTACACTAATTACAAGCTCTGTGACTCTTCACAACCTGAAGATACCAATGAAGCCACTACTCCATTGTTATATCAACAAATGGAGTAAGGCCACTGTGGCTCAAGCCCTGAGCCCCCTGCCTGTTTCCACCAGAGAACCACCACTCTCCCTGCTCATCAGGAATTCACTTGACCTGCATTTGAAGTGAATATAGAGGATGTCTCAAGGGATGCATTCCTTTTGGTCCTCTTGATTGTGAATGTAATTGTACATTTTAGATTATCAATGTGTACTGTATCACAGGTTATATTTAAAAACAATCGATTTGATTATTGACAAAAACAGCTTATTTCCAGTTTTTTCCATTATAAACATTGATACTGTGAAGCTCCCTCTACACAGTGAATGTAAGTAAAATTTGATTATTGACAAAAACAGCTTATTTCCAGTTTTTTTCCATTATAAACATTGATACTGTGAACCTCCCTCTACACAGTGAATGTAAGTAAAATTTGATTATTGACAAAAACAGCTTATTTCCAGTTTTTTTCCATTATAAACATTGATACTGTGAACCTCCCTCTACACAGTGAATGTAAGTAAATTTCTGTTAAATTTATACTTAGGAGTAGTGATGATATATATATATATATATATATATATATATATATATATATATATATATAGTGCTTTAATTGACATTCTCCAGTAGTGCTTGTGCGGACTTACAGTCCTATAGTATTGTCAGAGAATTATTACTTCTTATTCTTGTCTATTCTTGGTATTATCTGTAGGTTCATTATGGCCATTATGTGTCATATGACATACCATTAGGAATATTTTGTTCCAGTTTTAACAACTGGAACCTAAATAACTTGGTGTTGCTCACCTGTAAGTTAAAAAAATGCTTCAAAAAACAAATACCAAAGTTTTCTGTTTGTAGCCCTCACCTTATATAGGTGCAGTGACTTAAGTCTGTCTTATTTAAGCCACCTATTTGTTTCAAGGTATCCACAGAGACTGCAGAAACCTGAAGATCATCTCTGTTTACTTCAGTAGAGTTTGGTGCCCACGAAGCAGAACAGGTGATTACATTAGAACCATAAGTGTGAAGCCCAGTGAATCAATATTATGTTTACACCAAAAGAGATTTTGAGCAGTACTCCAGAGCCCTGGCAAAGTGCAAGAGCACTAAAGAGCATAGCATGAATTCAGCCTGACGCACCCACAGCCATTCTGAATCATCACCACCGGGGATTGCTCCTGAGTAACCCTAGGCACTTTTTCCTACCTAGCTGCCAGCACACTGTAAGTAAACAGAGCAATTAGAGAGGCGGGTGAAGCTCTACAACCTTACCGTGGTGCTAGGAATGTGCTTGACCCTGACAGCAGCTTCAGATAAGACAGGTTCATTCGAGAGAGGGTGAAATAATTTTTGTCCTGTCTGCTTTATAGGTCTCTATCATTCTAACCCACCTAATCTTGACATCACCAAGGACTGTCCTTTATCTGTAGGACCCCGTCAATTTGCATTCCACAGAAACCTGTATCTTTTTTTTTTTTCAGTCGCTTTCTTCAGCCTCATAGCACCAAGGAGATCATTCTCCAACCCCGAGACCAACTTGCGCCAGGAAAAATCATTGTATTCTCATGTCATGGAGCCATATTCATGTTTTTAGGATTTTTCTTTGTTAAGCTATAAAATATTATGTCTTCCTCTCCTCCTGTCCTTACACCCTAATTCTGTAGGCCAAACTGTACCCAGTTCTGTATTTTAGTTCATGCCTCTGGCCTTGTGACCTTTTTTGAGTGGCTAATTGTCTTTGATTGCTTCTGACGTCTCTGCCCAGCTTTTTCTCTCCTGCCATTTCTGACTTTACCTAACCTCCCTTGAGAAGTTGCTTCCAACTAGACATAGTGAACATTATGGACATGTCTGCCCTGTCAAGTAACAATTATTTCAGATGGAAAAATCTCCAGAAAATGAATAAAAGAACAATTTCGGTTGGATATATTCAAATTTGATGTTTACTATAGGTGTTTAATGCATTATATACATCTTCATTGCAGCCAATGTCTACAGAAAAGAATTCAACAAGAAGACTTTGTTCTTTATCTTCTTTACATTTAGCTTTGATTCTTGTACACTGGTAGATTATTGAAGTAACACTTTATAAACCACAGCCTCCAAATATAGGGACGTAAGACAACAAACATATAGTTACCTCATGAGTCTGAGGATTGGCAATTTAGTCAGTTCTAAACTGAGCAACCTTTCCAGTCTTGGTTGGATTTTACTATATGTTTTCTTCCTAGCTGTCTATAAAGCCTTGGTTGGGATGACAGAGGTAAATGGTATCTGTTCTAGGTGTTTCTTTCCCCTGCTTCTGGGGTAGCAGTCTAGACTAGTCAGGTCCCGTCCATGGCAGTGATGAAGACAGGAGGGCAAGTGTGAGCAAGTCCTGTCGCCTAAAGGCTTGTCCTGCCATCTGAAGGCTTGTCCTGCCTCTGAATGTCTACACCCCTCACATCCCATTAACCAAGACAAGTCATGTAACTGGTGTGACAGTCAGACTGGGAGGTGCAGCAAAGTGCATGGCTAGGGGCATGAAACAGGTGAGGGTGAGGAGCAGGGTGGTTTTGTACTCTATCATGGTAGGTCATCTCAGGCAAGTTACCTAATCTTCCTAAACTCAGGTCTGTTGTCAATAATTAAGGGATGATTATAGCCCAGGAGACTCTCCCAAATTTTTATAATGATTTAATATATGAGATATGTATTATACAATGATAAGTGCTTCAAAAGTGGTTAAGTTATAAATGTATGAGATGGCATTGTTATTATTATGTTTACATCCTTGGCTTTAAACAGAATACTGAGGTGAGTGAGCTTGGCCTTCAGTGCCTCTGGCCTCATAGGTGGCTTCAAGTCTTACTAGGCTTCCCATTTCACTAGCTCATTGTAGTAGCCTACCCATACTCAGGAAGAATGTAGTCAGTGAATGAGGGGATGAACTAATTTGTCAAAGACATGGGTATTTGATTCTTGTCTTATCTTTCATTCAACCAAAATGAACTAATGACTTACCTGCACAAAACATGTTCCACCTGTTACAATCAAGTTTCAGAAATGTGAAGAACAGATACAGTGACAGAGAAATTCCATTACAGAGAAATTCACAGCTTAGAGGTAAAGAAATACTAGAGGAAATGCTGTCTCAACTTCAGAGCCAACATACATTGGCAGTTGAAGTGGGGTGATAAACTAACTAAGACTTAGCGCAAAGCTTTAAAGGAAACATTTTGAGGCTAGGAGATAAATAGGAGTCACTTAGACACTCTGGCACCTGTGAGAGGGACATTCCAGAAAGGGGTGGGTGATTATGTAAAGAAACTGAGAACTGTCATATAAAGTCATTGCTTATTAATGCTGAAACATATAATAGAATCATAAGTGTGAGAGGAAATGAACTTAGGGAGGTGTGAAGGTGAATACAAAGACTTGAGTTGAGCTCAAAGTTGAACACAAAGACTTGAGTATGAGAAAGACCAGAGTGAGGAGAACAGAACAACATTGGAAATAGTCAGCAGTAGACAAGAGTTTCAGATTGTAAAAGTTGAAGCAAGAGATGCTGTGTCCTTTACCTTGAACTATATCAGGAGAGCTAAGGAGGAAAGGATGGATATGACAGATGATCACTGATGTTCTCAAGACTTTGTGATTAATGATGGATGAAAGAGGTCTGCCCACCGACAAGAACGTAAACAGGAGATTCAATTCATCACAATACAAGTCAATCAACAGATGATTATTCACCCAGAGGGTACCTTGGGCAGACCAATACAAGATGATGAAGACACAGACACAATGCTCTGACAATGAGTAAACAAGTAGCTGAAGTAAGTCACCACATTAGAATAAGAGCCCCTATCAAGGAAAATATAGATGCACTTTGAGATAATTGAGAAGGGGTAACAATTTGATTAATAAACTTTCTTGTCATGAAGCTAAGAGATATTATTCTAAGCCTAGATTGTTCTTGTCTCTATTAATTGTCATAACAGATTCTGTTTCCTTAAGAGGAGGGAGGCCTCATGCTCTTCCTTCTGTTTTGCTAATCATTATAAAACGAGTAAGACTCAAAAATCAGAACTCTGGGCTGGAGAGATGGCTCGGTGGCTAAGAGAACTGGCTGTCCTTCCAGAAGTCCTGAGTTCAATTCCCAGGAACCACATGGTGGCTCACAACCATCCCATCCCATCTGTAATGGGATCTGATGCCCTCTTCTGATGGATCTGAAGACAGCTACAGTATAATATATATACATATATATGTGTGTGTATCTATATATTTTTACATATATAAATATATGTAAAATAAATAAAGAAATCTTTTAAAAATAATTTAGAGTTCTTTTAGAATTTTCTTACAAAATTGCTGGACCAGAATCACACAAATATTGATCTTTGCTCAATGATGATTGTCTCCCTGTCCTAGCTTGTTTTCTGTTGTTATGAGAAAACATGAAACAAGGAAAACTTACAGAGGAAAGTTTATTTCATCTTACACTTCCAGGTAACCTTCTAATCACTGCAGGAAATCAAGAGTAGGAAGTAAAGGCAGACACTAAAAGCTCGAGCCTATGGAGGATTTCTACTTACTGACTTGCTCCCAGGCTCATGTTCAGTGACCTTTCTTATGCCTCCCAAGGACAACTTGCCCCAGAGTGACACCAGCACCATGGGCTTGGTCTGCCCACATCCATCAATCATCAGGAAACCGCCACACAGACATGCCTATAGGCTAATTTGATGATGGCATCTATTTCCTTGAGGTTTCCTCCTTCCACTTGACTCTAGTTTGTGTTCACATGACAAAAAACTAATCTGCACACACCCAATGACTGCTCCATCAAGGTTGCTATATACCTTACATTGAGCAGGTGTCTCTAGGGAAGTACGAGATAAGAATTCAGACACTCATCCTTAGTTTTGTACAGGGCCTTTCCTCAGAAAGGTAGCAAGGATAGTGGGTCTGGGAAACCCTTCCTCACAGTCTTACCACTGTGCAGAAGTGCTTGTTTGACTTTTCCTAACAACTTATGTTGACTAGTACAGAAGCAGACTCTACAGTCTGTAACCAGGTACAAGGGATAGCGAGGGAGAATTAGTTTGGAGATAGTTAAGCAAGTAGGGAAATAAAAAGTATGATTTTAGTAACCCTTCTTATTGCTGAAACAAAATAACCAACAGAAGCAACTTATTGGAAGAGGAATGGGTTTTAGCTTAAGATTTTAGAAATTTCACTTTATCGTAACGTGCTAGGTGTAAATGTTTATGTCATGGTGGATCTGCTTGTATTAGTGAGATCCATGAAACTTGGAAATGCCTTCAAAGGCTTCTAGAGACCTAATATTGCCAGCCAATCCCCAAATCATATGGTATCTACATCCTTCTAAATAGCACCATAAACTGAAAATAGAGTAGTCTATATGTGTGTACGTAGGATGGGGTCAGGGTGGTGGTAAACTCAAAAATTTAAGAGCACAGGCAGAATGTAGCCAGACATGGTTTAATTGGTTTTAACCTTAAAATGTTTTAGAATTTTAAATGTAATAATTAGATTTACATTATCTCAAATCCTCTTCAAACCCACCCATGTCTCTTCTCCACTCCCTCTCAGATTCATGGTTGCTTCTGTAATTATTGTTGTTATATATTGGGGTGGAGCATTGTGAAACTTCCCCTACCAAAGTTGGAATGTTGACAGGTGTGGTGATTATTGGGTCTTGTTTAAGCAACCATATTGTTAAGATCTCGTGTATGCAACTTACCTGACACTTGTAGGAGACATTACCTAAAAGCAGGCAGCTACAATCTCTGGCTTTTACAATCTTTCTGCCACTCTTACCCATAAGGTCCCCTGAGCCATATGGATACGAGTTGGTTTGTAGATGTGCCAGATTGGTTAGAGACCTCATAGTCGCCAATTCTCTGTATTTTGACCAATTGTGGATAGTGATAATGGCTGCATTGATAAAGGAAGAGCTCCAACTTTGATAATGGAATTTTCACAGTGCTCTTCCCCAATATTTAACAATAATAGTTATGGAAGAGGTCATGAATTTGAGAGGGATTGGGAAAGAGACATGGAAGTAGTTGGGAAAGGGTTTGAAATAATGTAAATATAGTACGTATATTTGGAATTCTAATGCATTTTTAAATTTAAAATCTATAATAGTCATTATATGCTGCAAGATGAAGCTTTGGTGAGGGATGAGCGATACACTAATCTATAGTTGTAAGCATAAGTATTTAGAACACAGGGAAAAATATTGCTTCAGGGAAAAGGTAGTAAAAAGGTTCTCCTCTAGGGTCTATGACTTCTGTAGCTATGGGGAGTTGGCTGGATTTACAGTGCCAGGTATTGATTCCCTCCTATTGAATGGAACTTAAGTTCAATTAGACAACTCCCCACTTCCCCAGATATAAAGTGCCACCGTTGCACCGCTGGGGAATATCTTGCCAAGCATATCACTACTGTGATTCATCGATAGCTTTTCTTCCTTGGAAACATTAGCCAGATCATTAGTCAGACTGCACACAGATTACCTCTAGTGCTGTCTCTTATAGGGGTCTAATCTCATGTGAAAACCCACGAATGATGTATTGATTCACTGTTGGATTTCGATCGGCGTATTAGACATCACCACCCACTCCATTGTCACCTATCAAGCTCTGATGACAGAATCCTAGGGCTTCTAGTCTACATCTTCAAATTCTTCCTGAAAACTAACCCAAAAACTTCATACAAATGTGGGAAAGCTTACTCATTGCAATGGCCCCACTCTTGCTACCTATTTGTGATATCAGTTACTTTTTTTTGTTGCTATGCCGAAATATCTGACTGAAGCCATGTCTTTATTTTAGCTCCTGGTGTCAGATGTTTTAGTCCATCATGGTGCAGAAAGAATGACAAATTGGCTCACTGTGGTTCTTCCTGTGGGAATCTGTGGTGATAAGTTCTTGATACAGACCAGGAAGCAGAGAAAGCAGATGAAAATGACTAGCTAGTTTAATCCTCAAAGGTCCATCTCAAGTGACATAGCTCTCCTTGTAGTAATCACTACTAGTGGTATTTGTACAACAAAGTTTATGGGTTTAAACTCTTGGAGTGTGTGTGTGTATGTGCTTGTGTCTGAGTGTGCGTGTGTGTGTGTGTGTGTGTGTGTGTGTGTGTGTGTGCATGTGTGTCTGTTTCTGTGAGTGCTTGTGTGTGTGTGTGTGTGTGTGTGTGTGTGTGTGTGTGTGTGTATGTGTGTAGATACAGGGATGACCTTGCGCTGTCTTTGTTTCATTAGAAAGAGAAGAGCATAGGTAACAAAAAGAATGGGAGAAAGGCAAGGGAGAAAAGGAAAATACATGGAAGTTGAAGGATGAGGAAGGATCCTGTGAAATCAGGCATGAATCCAACATTAGCTTGAACGCTTGGGAATTTCAGTGTCCTATCTTAGTAAGATTAAGGAGGACAATAATTCCCCTAACACTATGACATGTAAATATAAATAGCACACATATTTTAATTATTGTGGATTGAATCCAGGGCCTTGTGCATGTTAGGATAGAGTCTTTATCACAAAACTATATACACAGCCTGGCTCTGTATGTTTGTAGCCTGCTTTTATCGCCTTTCTTTAAAGGTTACATAGATAACTTGAGTGGAAGGGAACAAAGTGTTCCAGTTTCTTCACTTTTGTCCACTTATTTAAAGCATACATTTTAAGACTGTAGTTGGAGATAAGTTAATTCTGAGCCTGGGACTTTAGAATTGGAGTTGAAATGCAGACTCTTCCCAGGAGAAGTTGATATTTATCTATAAATATTGAGACTGGCCTTGGACAGAGGGCAAACTTTCTTAGCAAAATGTGACCTGATACTTGCATGGTTGACAAAGGGACAGTTTTTCACTCCAAAACAGTTCCTGCCAGCCATATCTATTGAAGTGTTTCTTTTTGGAGTATGGAAAATTCTGTGGAAATCTACACCACCTCTAAATCATGATTTTATTCAGAGTGGCTCAGCATTGCATCATATTTTGGGCAGGTGGTTGGAAAGAACCAGGTAGAACAGAGCTAAAGGGGAAAAAAAAATCATTTCCTGAAATAGATTGTCCGAATATCACAGTAAACTTACTTTGCTGTCCCTTTGAAGTATAATTGATGTACTAATCAGGTTTATAATGCATTCTCATTTCTTTCACCTTGTAATATAAAATTTAAGGGAATTCAAGATTGATTTACTTTCTTAAGCAGGAGGCAGGCAGGCAATAATGAATGAAGGAGATGAAACACCTGTGAGGCTTGCCTTTTGTAAAAGAAACAATTACTGCACCTTCGTGTAGCTGCCTTGTGAGAACGGAAGATTTAAGCTGATCAGACCTTTGAAGACCTGGAAAAATTGAAAGTCTAAAGCTCTCTCAATATTAAAATTTTATCAAATTAAAAAATTAAAAATTGTGCCACCCAAATCTCATAAATAGCACAATGCCATTTCAAAATAAAATTAACTACAAAGTTCTTACTAGACTTTGAAGTTATTACTAAGTTAAAACAATGACTTTTAACTCTGACTTTGGGATAAAGTTGATAAGTTTGTTATTTTAACTTATGTTAAGTTGGGCTATAAATTTTCCCCCAGCGTCCTGTCTAGTCTCAGTGATGATATGTGTATGTACTGTAAATCCCACCCATTAATCAATATTCCATAATCCCTACTTTATCTTCTGGGTTATCAGTGTTGAAAACACATCTAGCACAGAACCTATCATGAGCAACTGAACATCTATGGCAAAACAGAAACAGAATCAAAAACCTTTGCCCTACTTCCTGAATAGCCCCCATTTTCTATTCCATAAGACTGCAGTAACACTTATTTCCATAAAACAATGTCTCTAAGATAGATAACCTTAATTTTGCCATGGTCTCTTACTGGTCTGGTACAAATTCAGTTCAGTTCAATAATTCAATTAAAAATGTAAAAGTTTATTTATTAGGTTAGCAAACAGTAAATGTATTAAAAATGCCCAAATCTAAAGTAAATTCTGAGCACTGGGATTTCTTTAGCCACAGGGGGGAAAAAATCAGTAGAGCTTTCAGAAGGCAAGCTCTGTAATGTTTGTTCGTATGTACCAAGTTTAACATTTAGACATACATAGCCTGCGATTCTACAACTCAGTTTCCAGGACTCTCACTGCAGATAAAGCACCTGAAATATAGACTGGAGCGGGGGGAGAGGTTGTGGTCTGAATAAATGTCAGCATAGCCATAAAGAAGTAGTTTTCACTCACTAAATCAAGATACAATTCCGTTTGTTGCATGAAAGTAATGCATTGAATAAGCATTAGAAGGGAAGATTCAAAACATTTTTTTATTCTGGTTATATATTTGTTTAAGTCTATTTAAGCTGTTATGAAAGTGATAAATAGAAGAAAGGGATAAAAAAGAGCAAAAGATGCGAGGAAGACAGAAAAACGCCACGTGATGGTGGTAGTCCTTCTGTTATGTTTGAAATAGGACAAAAGATGACCTTGCAAGCTGCTTGTTATCGTTTCAGTATATACATAAATGAGAACTTGTAAAGCTAATATCTTTTAATATCTGCTAATATAAAATCACCTGAAAGCACTGAGAAATCAGGTGGTTTTACTTTTGAATAAAAATGTCAGTGAGAGCACTTTGGTGTACGCCAGCCTTCACATTGTTGTATCTTGGTGCAAACATCGTTTCCATTGGTAAATTGTCATACTCCTTTCAAACTTTCGATTAGCTTTCGACACAGTTCCCTTTGCATTCTCAATACTGGAAAATACCTCTTAGTATTTTAGTGAGAGTGTGACTTTTATTGGCACCCCTTCCTGTGGGACTTTTCCATGTTCTCATCTCAGTGTTTCCCATTTATGTTAAAGATTGCGATCCACACACTCCCTTCAAATGGCAGCCACTCTAGCATTCCTGCAGTGGGTGGCCTCTGTCTTCCAAGACTCCATTTACACTCTTTGAATCTCACTTTCTATATGATCACAGCATCATCATAGTTACTTAGAAATATCCATTGGGGCAGGACTAATTTATTCCTTCCTTTTCTGATTTTTGCAAACTTCAGTAAGGATTTATCTATAGGAGGTAATGTAACACAGTCATAAGGTTTGCTGTCTATGTGTGAACTCCATAACAAATGCACTGGAGACTTACAGCTAGTGGGGCAACTGAGCTCCACACCACTGAATTATTAGAAAAGTTCTCATTGGCCAAATGAGCCAGAGGTAAGATTTTTTTTTTAGTTTGTATTATTACAGTTAGTACTACTTGGTAACTAAAAATTGAATCATTTTGTTGGAGAATAAAGGCTAAGTTCTGTAACTAAAATTTTTACATATCACAGACATTAACCCAAATAACCTAAGTGTAACAACGATGGAAGAGTATTGCTAGAATCTGCAGGGATTGCCTATCTTTGCACGATTGCAGTTATTAAATTTTCCTTATGAACGTTTTAATCTTTCCTACAATTAATGTTTATTGTTAGAAAATAAGTAATATTGAAAAAATAGCACTTTCTATCTTTCTTTGCAATCTATTTTTATTTATTCCATTCTATTTTGTTTTGGTGCTTAGGAACTAACCCAGGGCTTACCACACACTAAGCAAGCATTTTATTTGCAATTTTTTTTACTACTGCAAAATCTAATTACATTTTGGTGTAAATCAATGCGTTTAATTTGATTCTGGTGACTTGGGGATTCTTTAGCTAATAAAAGTGTTTTCTTTTAGTTATTCCTTTAAATTCCCTCTAAAACCAGTATTTATTCGAACAAGTAACCTTGATTAAATTACTTTGAGGAAAAAAAAACTCTATTATAATATTTGTCTTTATCCCAAGAACATTAACCGATGTGTTTTTTTTTTTTTTTCTCTTGCACATGTCTATTTTATCCTGGTCACTGGTATTTTATGGTGGCTTCCAATGCACTCTCTCATATTTCATATTAGAGGTAGGAATTTTGTCACGTGGATGCTATGAGTGTGGAGTCTCTGAAATAGGGAAGCTATTGATTTTTCTACATTTAATAATATCGATTCTAATCATAGAACTCTTGTTAATAGAACATACTCAATTTCAGGTTTTTGTTTCTGCTCTGCATTGAGTTCCACCCTTCTCTTCCTCTTAAGTTTCCCACTGTCTTACATGACTATATTTTTCTCTCCTCGCTGTGCTATTCCTATAAGCATTCACACACCCTGTAATCTCACTTCTACTAAAAATAACACACTATGTTTCCTCCACCTGTCATCGGATTTCTCTTCTCCCCTTTACAGCTACCTTAGTGAAGGACACGATCTTTGCTTGCTGACCTCCTCCGGTTTTGCAGCCCAGAGGTGGCATAGCAGGTCTGACTTGAAGGTCTTCTCACAAGGAAGGGAAACCAGAGAGTCATCACTAAGTGGGAGTGGCACTGTGAGTCTAAACTGTTCACCCTTGGAAGCCGGAACTTTTCTGCACATCAGTCAGATGTTACCTACATGGTGCACACCAGTCTGATGCTGCCTATATAGCTGCCCCCCAGGGAAAAAAATCCTGGGTTCTAATGCTGTTGTGAACGTGGCTACTTGGCAGGATTTCTCACAGTCTCTTCTGGCAGATTGAACAAGTATTGTGTGAAAACCAAAAAAAAAAAGTCTTAAAAGAATTCAGCTGGTTTACTCTACAGCTCTTCCTCTGCATCTGATCATGTGGCTAATTCAATTTTGTATCTTTCTAGTGCAATGAATCACAGTTGTGGAAATAATAATAATAATAATAATAATAATAATAATAATAACAATAATAATAATATTCCTTAACACCTCTCGGACAAGAACTGACGAGGAGGTGCTCACAGGTACGATGCTACAGACCTCACTTCCAATTCTCTCTTAGATAGCCCCTATTAAAGTTTTTACTCTACTGTTCTCATAAAATCCACTCTTGCCAAGGTACCCAGCAAACCCTTTGACACTGAGTCCCAAGGCCATTTCCCAGTCCTCATTGAATTCTCCCTTTAGTGGCTTCTGAGTCAGATTATCATGCTCTTTTAATTACTTCCTTCCTTGGTCTCTAGAACAATACACTAGTTTGGTTTTTGACCTTCCTTGACGCATTTTTCCATCTTTTTTACTGGATCTTGTCTCATTCCTGAGCTCTATAGTAGAAACAACACAGGAAGTAACCATTTCCAAGCATTCTGTGCGTGGTAGGGAGGATAAACATCTAAGTCTGATGGCTGAAAAGAAAAGAGGAGATGAGAAATTGAAGGTAGTACAAGAGACAGTAGGAAATTTTCTTTCACAAAGCTTTACTATGAAGGGATACATAACAAAGATGCTTTCTAGAGGTGAAAATAGAGCCTATAAAAGATGTTCAAGATAGGAGAAATGACTCCTGAATAACCCGAATCCTGATGAGAATGACCTAGTGGTGGTGGTGGTCGTGGGTGCAGATGAGAGGTGGATTCGGGGGCAGTGTAATGGTTGTGGGCACCTATTGAGCAAGTCGAGGGCTTACTCTAGCTGGAAATAGGAGAAACATCTTAACCAAGAGAAGAGAAACAAGTAAGCATGGGGGCATTTGCTTAGAGACTTCTTGGTGTTGTGGGCATGGAAAGAATGCTACAGGGTGCTTTAATTTTCGAAGTCATCTTTGAACTGGAGTGTGCTGAAAGGCATTTGGGAGTCTGAAGAACAGAATTCGGATGGAAGTGAGAAAAGCAGTTGGATATGATGACGAATGAAACCTGAGGAGTAAGGACTGTGTAGGTTTCCACTGACCTTGTACAGGGCTCCTATGAAACTGCTTTGTGATGGAGACGTTAGTAATATAGTTCATAAACATCACTAATATAATTTTTGGTTTTGTTGTTTGTTTGTTTGATTTTGTTTTTTGAGACAAGGTTTCTCTATGTAGTTCTGGCTGTCCAGGAACTCACTATGTAGACTGGGCTGGTCTCAACTCTTGACCTGGAACTGAGGGCAGCAAATCTGCATATGGATTCTAGGTAACATTTTTGCAGACCAAGCTTGAGAAAGTTTCTAGGCTGTCTGCCCATTTTCTCTTTCTCTCCAAAGAGTAGTTCTGACTGTTTTGTTTTAGTTTTTCTGAATTATACTTGTCTGGGGCTGTGCTGGGGATTGTCCATTTATGGGGGTATTTAAGACATCTCAGTGTTTTAGTTATAATAAATTAAGCCTTTTACAAGAACTCACATACAAATGTTTACACTAACAGGGTATCCATTTCGCAAGTAAATTGGGGTTGATAGAGTATATAATAAATGTTTTATTAACTTTACCACAAATTTTAAGACTGTTTTCCAATGTGACCTTACGATTTTGCATCTTTAGTAGACATACAAGAACTCCAGCTGCTCTGTTTCCCTTGGAAGTTGGAATTACCACTTTTCTTTCTTTTCTTTTCTTTTCTTTTCTTTTCTTTTCTTTTCTTTTCTTTTCTTTTCTTTTCTTTTTTGTCTTCTCTTCTCTTTCTTCTCTTTTTTCTTTCCTTTTCTTTTTCTCTCCCCTTCTTCCTTCTTTCCTTCCTTCCTTTCTTCTTCCCTCCCTCTCTCTTCATCCCTTCCTCCCTCTCTTCCTCCCTCTCTTTCTCCTCCCCTCCCCTCCCTCCCTGCCTCCCTCCTTCCTTCCTTCATTCCTTCCTTCCTTCCTTCCTTCCTTCCTTCCTTCCTTCCTTTTTTTCTCTCGTTCTCTCCTTTTTATAAAAATCCTTTTTATTATTATCTTGTCTTCTGCATATGGGTGTTCTACCTGCATAGATGTCTATGTACCACACATGTTCCTGGTGCTTTAGATTCCATGGAATGAATTTATAGATGGTTGTAAGTCTCCTTGCAGAGCTGGGAATTGAGCCTGGGACTCTGGAAGAGCATCCAGAGTTTTAACCCAGAGCTATCTCTCTAGGCACATTGTCATCTTTAAAAAGCTTTTTATTGATTCTTTGTGAATTTCATACTATCCATTCCAATCCTGCTCATCTCCATGTCCCTTTATATCAACTCTCTTCCCTTGAAACCCTACTCCCAACAGAAAACAAAAACAAACAAACAAACAAACCCATCCTGTCATGGAAGCTTCAGAGTGTCACAATGTGTCACACAGAATGCCCTGTTGTCCAAATATCTTTACCTTCAAACATTCGTTGTAATCAGTCATTGGTCTGGTTCAAAGCCTCTGCCTCCCGTTGCACTATCAATACTGGATCCTCACCAGAATTCGTCTCAGATATCCTTTTGTTTCTGTGTGTAAAGAAGATCCTGTAGCTTTGCATCTGCAGGACCAGGCCCTTCAAAGGCTCCAGCAGTTTATAGATGGGGTAGATGTTGGGGTGGGCCAACTCAAAGCCCCAGATCTGGGCCTGAGTGTTAGTTGGGTTGGTCAGCCCTCTATTCTCATATACACACCACCAGGGCCAGTTCTTCAGCATCCAAGTACCTAGCTAGTAAGGGGTGGAGCCATCCCCTTGACCTCATGTCCTTCAGGCAGGCTCACCTATACCTATTCCACCAGTGCCAGCTCTAGTTTGCTGCCCAGGAGAGGTACAGGACCCTACTCTCCCAAGTGCCTCAGCCTGTGAGGGGTGGGGCCAGCTCTGTTCAGTTCTTAGAAACCTCAACATGGTCTCAGTTGGCAGCCCAAATCAGTGATGTCCACATGACCTTTGGTGGTAACATGGCCCACAGACATTGACCACTGCTACTACATGGCCAGAACCACAGACATGGTCCTCTGGAGAAGCACTATTGGGACTTCACTATGGCCTCAGGCAATGGGGCAGGCTACTCACATCACTACCCTTGCATCTCCAGTTTCAGCTCTCTTCATAGTCCTTAAACCATTCTGCTTCTCTTCCTTTCCCATCTCTTTTCCACATATTGTACATCTGTGTTATGTGTCATCAGACAGGCATCTCTAATATAATTTTAATGATCTCTAAGATTTCTGGCTCACAACCCACCTTCAGGCATTTATTATGTTGTGTAGATAGACTTTCACACCCTCGGAACGGTTGCTTCTCCTTACTCTTTGTCATTGATATAGAGCTGAGTTGGTATAGTATACGCAAAAGACTCTTTTGGTCTTTGCCTGCTACTTGATACCGTATTTCTAAAATTCCTATGATTTTCTAAGTGATAGAATGCTAGGAACATCTTTTGCTACATTGCTGCTTCCTAACTGAAGACCCTTGGAATTGTTAGGATGTTTAGAGTATCTTCTATATTTTGATGAGATAATTGGTGGCTGGAGTCTCTAGATAGCTTCTTGGTGAGCTTCTGGTTCATCACGACGAAGACCAAAGGCATAATTAAAACTATCCTGAACTCTAGGGAGGGAAAATGAATTACACATTAGCTAAATCACCAGAGGTCAACGACCAAATCTATCATGTCTGTGTAACTAAACCTTCACAAAGTCTCTTACACATGTTCAGGCAACATCCAGGTAGGTACAGAATATGTTATCTGATCTTATAATGTGCCTATAGGTTTTGGTAGTATTTTCTAAGAACAATTACATCTTCTCTGAATTACAGCAGGTCTCCATAATTTCTCCAAATCCTTATGCCTTAATGTTCTCTTTCTTATTTTACTTCCTTAGATAATAATGTGGAAAAAGTAATAATAGGATTTATCCATTCCGCACAAGGCTTAAAATCAGTGCATGGTGCTAAATGCATGCCATAATCATTTCTTTATTTTTAAAGACTATTAATAAATTAAGTTGATGCACACTTGTACACCATTTTGAGCATCATATGCCATATGTTAGTGCCAAGTGGGAGAATGGGGAGCCCACAAACCATTGATGGGAATGTAAGGTCTAATCCTCATGGGAAACTGTAGGATCATTCATCTACCCTTCTCTATTTTAATTTATTTTTCTGTTACTTTTTTATCTTTGTTTTCTCTTAATAAATTATCTAAGTAATTAATAAATTTCTTTTTCTTAATTTGCACATGCTTTTAAAATAATATAACAACAGTTAATCAAACCTAAGAAGCCATGTTCTTTATGTGAGGTAGTTTAAATATTTTCTCTATTTCTACCTTTGGTTATCCTTGTTCTCATGTTCTTCCTTTATTTATTTTTGTGTGTACATGTGTGGCATATGTGTGAATATATATGACATGTGTATAAATGCACATTTGTGTCTCCACCTCCTATCTTGTCACTTGAGGAGGTTTTGCTACAAATTATTGCTTTATATGGCTTCCAGGGATTCAAATTAGGGCCCATATGCTTGTGCAACAATCCCATATCTCTTTGTGCCATCTCCAACATAAATCTAAATGTTTGACAGGTTTTCCTTCTTAGAAGAACTACTTATTTTTCATTAATATATTTATTTGTATGTGACAAGTGTGTGTGACTCTGTGTGCATGTACGTGTGCATGTCTGTGCACGTACATAGTTTTCAGAAGTTGATACTTCCTTTCTTAATGAAGTTCCAGGGGATCAAATTTAGGTCTCCATGCTCAGTGGCAACCACCTTTACCTGGTGAGCCATCTGGTCAGTGCTGAAGCACTCCTTTCAACAAGTTGAAGTAAGCAAGTTGAGTTTACCTTCAATGAGCATCTCTTCATTCCGTATAGGGCTCTAAAAACTGACCAGAGCAGGGCTCCCATTCAAGTCCAGGCTAATGAATGAATGAATGAGTCCATCAGCATGTCTTATATGAATATGGATGACTCCCTGGTATCCATATATACTGAAAAGCCCAGCATACGTGGTGATGACCTCCCCAAAGCTGATCAGATGGAATTCTACCTTCAGCAATCCTCCCACTTCCGGTGAACTCTACTATCTCTCATGACCAGTTGCAAGGTGTGAAGGGTGGACAGAGGCTGATTTTGGGTTTTTTTTTTTTTTTTCTTCCTCAAGTAAGTGGGCTCTGATAAAAACCTTTGTAAATTAGGAGTTGTTTAAAATCTTTTTGAGAGAAAATTGACATAGGCACTCAAAGATTCTGGCTATTATTTTTTTAAAGGCACTGACTTCATACTGGTAAAATGTAATGCAAGGTAACTAAAAGCAGGGTGCAAACCTAGCATCTCTGCCTCCCTACTGTGTCTCCTTTACTTTGTCATGTTAATCACTTGGAGTGACCAATTTACCTTATTTGTCTTCAGGCTGCAAGTACAGGCAAGTTTTTCCTAAATTTGTAGTCACTTTAGATCTCAGGAAGAGCAAAATCTTGGAACTCACCTCCACCCCACCCAGAAAGGGGCAATTATCAATAAAGCCAAATCTGTGTTTTGGGGTCCATCCTATTTCACCCATGTGATGGCAGTTATATTGACTTCTTCAGACCAGCTTGAAAAACCAAGATAGAGACCAGGATTAACCAGGTCACACCTTGACCAAGACAGTTTATGCATACATCCTGACTCCTCCCTCAGCTCTTCCTCTATTCAGCCTTAAAGGCCCTGCCAGTACTCTGAAAACTCGTGGTGACTGGATCCCATTATTTATTTCTCTTCCCATCACGGCCATATTTGAATAATTCTCCTTCTCTGCATTTCACCATATCTTGTGAACTGGTTTATGGAGACACGTGACCAAGACTGTTACTGAGCCACCAAGGCAAGGGTTTTGCTCTAAAATTTCTAGTAACATGACCTTTGAAGACCATAGACCACCAGTGTTTTTCAAGATGGCTGCTCTCTCTACTGGTATCAGTGTAGATTGTTTTTTCTATAGTCACATTTTTTTTTTATTTTGTAAAAATAAAGGATAACATTTAATTGGAGCTGACTTACAGGTTCAGAGGTTCAGTCTATTATCATCAAGGCAGGAACATGGCAGCATTCAGGCAGGCATGGTGCAGGAGGAGCTGAGAGTTCTATATCTTCATCTGAAGGCTGTTAGTGGAAGACTGACTTCCAGGAAACTAGGGTGAGGGTCTTAAGCCCATGCCCACAGTGACCCACCTACTCCAAAAGTCCATACCTCCAAATAGTGCCACTCCCTGGGCCAAGCATATACAAACCATCACATTCCACTCCCTGGCCACCATAGGCCTGTTCAAACACATGAGTTTATGGGGGCCATATATAGCATAATTAAAAAGTACATTTAGTTCAACTTTCAAAGTCCCCATAGTCTATAGCAGTCTCAACAATGTTAAAAGTCCAAAGTTCACAGTCTCTTCTGAGATCCGTCCAATCACTTAACTGTAATCCCCAAAGCAAGACAGGAAATAAGCTGGGCAAACTCCAAACTCTACATCTCCATGTCTGATGTCCAAGTGGTTTTCAGATCTCCACTCCTTTTTTATCTTTGTTGACTGCAACAGACTTCTTTCTCCTGGGCTGGTTCCACTCTCTGTTAGCAGCTTTCCTCAGCAGGTACCCCAGGGCTTTGGCATCTTTAACATCTTGGGGTCTCCAAGGCAACTTCAATGTTACAGCTTGTTCCAATGTCCGGGATCTACACATGATCTTCTGGGTTTTCAAAAATGTTTGGGACACTTCTCCAGCTCTGCCTTCTGTAGCACTCTAAGCTCAGGTTGATCCACTCCACCACTGCTGCTGTTCTTGATGATCATCCTATGGTACTGGCATCTTCAATGTGCTGGGGTCTTCCATTGCAACTAGGCTTCTTCAATAGCATCTCATAGGCTCTCTTTATGGTGCCAAGCCTCAATTCCTTTGCATGATTCCTTCAGTCCTGGGCCATCAACTGCAACTGAGGTTGCACCTTCACCATGGCCTTTCATGATTTCTCACAGTGCCAAGCCTCAGCTGCTCTCCATGATATCTTCATTCCCTCAAAGCAAGTACAACCTGGGTGACATTTGCAAGTCCATCTGTGTTATGAGGTTCAACCTTAGCTGTCTCTAGAACACAGTGTATTTGTGCTCTCAGAAAACACTTCCCAAAATATTTCACCTCAGTGACGCTGGCACTAATTTCTTAGCTGCAGCAAACCATCAATTGTTCCAGTATTCCATTTTATTTTTGACTCTAATGTCAGAGCCACATGGCTGAAGCTGCTGAGTTCTGCTGCTTGCAGGGGCTGGAACATGGCCCCCTTGTTCTATTATATTATCACCAGCTTTCTGTTTTCCAACTCCTTCACTGCCTAAGCTTGGCTGTTCTTCTCCTTGGCATATATTCATGATTCACAGTTGTAGGTTCTATTGGGGCAATTTCTTTTAAATATATTAAGTGTTTAGACCAGATTCATCTCCACATTCTCTTATATTCCTCTAGTCTCTTCCTTCCCTTCCCTTCTGCTTCCATGTCATAGTTACAAATGACTTCATGTGTCTCTTAACAACCATCCTCTGTGAGTTTGCTTAATTTCACTCCACATAATTTGCCTGCAGAGGTTTTGTCCTATTTGTCTCCACTCCAGTCACTTAACGGTTCTCTGTGTCTCTCCAGTTTCGGGGGCAGCAGTTTTCCCTGTGCCTTCTGTTCTCTGCCGGATCTCAGAATAGTTTTTAATTTGTTTAGGTTTTCTTCCTATTAGGGCAGATGGATAGCTTTCAAGCATTTTACACATCAAAGAAGAAACTGAACTTTTTTTAATCTGTTAAAACAGTGAATTTAATTACAGCTATGTGTGCATATACTTGCAACCTCACATTAACCAGAACAACCCTTAAGTTAATAAGAATGTATTTTTTCATGATCTGTTTAATTCACTTGACTCAAAATTCCCTTTGCAATTGGTGATATGTGTATTAGTGAAATTTTCCTTTAAATTTCCAGTATCCTGTCTTCTTGCCTGATTTATGTGCCATGATAACAGAAGTCACAGATTTGCTAGAACATTTTTTTTTTACTATTCTCTAGAACAGTGTGACTAATAACCAAATGATGTCCTTCCTCAAGTGTTTGTCAGAACTTGCTTGCAAATCTTTTCACGATCTGAGATTTTTCTGGCAGAGAAACTTAAAAGTACTGATACTATTTCCTATTAAATTTGAGTCAGCGTTCATACATCAGATCTAGGGGATTCCTTTCATTTTCAACCGATATCAAAATGTTTGATAACGGCCAAAATAGTTATAGTATCTAGAATCAGTCTTTACTTGTGTTTCTTCAGAGCTTCATGCTTCTTCTTGAAAGTGGGAAAGAAAGTTAAAATCTTTGAGATAGCGTCTGTCTCTGCCTATTCTAAGGGCTTGGATCTAAGTAGAAGTGGGCTAGTTATTGGTTAATGCATTTACTTTCCCACCCTGGACAGCTATGGAGGTTGCACTTCCCAGGTTCCCTTGGAGTTGGGTGGGGCCTTGTGGCTGGATGCTTTTAATGTAAAGTTGAGTCACACACTTGCTTCCAAACCCGCCCCGTAAACACCTTACCACTGACCTTCTGCCACTGAGGTGCAAACAGTCTTTAAGACCTAGTGATGTTGAAGAGCAACTATTTAATTTACTTTGACGATATGCCCAGTGTTGTGCTTTGTAGTCTTCCGTGCCACATGACTGCATTAACACATGAGCAGTCTTGGGCCAGGAGAGCCCAAGATGCTTTTCCTTACATATAGTAGCTTTTGGTGCTCATTAGGAGCTGGAGTTCTGAAGCTCTGTCCCCTGTGGTCATTTTCCCCATCTAACATCTATCCTTGGTAAGCACGATCAGGGAGAATTATCTAAGTAACATTACAATATTTTACGCAAGGGCCAACAAGGCAAGTGTAGGTGCTAATGGCTCTCTTCAGGCTCAGAAGCCTCATAGTGCTGCTCTCTGCACATTATATTGGGCAACAAGAGTCATACATTTAACCCAGATTCAAGGTGAGAGACAGACGGCCTTGTAAAAGAGTAAAACCATAGAGAAATGTGTGTGTGTGTATTTGTATTTGTAATGTGGGGGATAGAAATCAGGGCCTATGCATGCTGTATTATAGATCCATGTCCACAGTCCCACAGGGCCATTTTCAATACTTTAATACTTTGCAACTATTCCTACATAAGATCCTTTCTCTTTTTTCTCCTAATGACAGGTGGATCATGCTTCAAGAGGCTTTATAAGCCTTGAGAGGGGTCCACAGTGAAAGAAATTTGTTCTCTTCAGTTACTTAGTCGCTGTGCCATGGCATTAAGTGTGTAGGAAAGGAATAAATGTGTTTTGGATTAAGCCACTGATATTTCACAGATGTTTATTAAAGCTAACTGGAGTCTAAAAATCAAAATTGAAGCTAAATCTCAGCTTGAACTTTCTTAAACTAGATAGCTAATACAAATTGATTGCAAACTTATGAAAGGGTCATTTTGTGATCATAATTTCTAGGGGAGAATACTTTCTCCCTAATGCCAAGGTCAGAAACAGTCAACTTTCCTTTTCAATCTAGGCAGTATGAGTCATGGAAAGGTTTACAGAAGGAAGACAGTGATGTGATGATTTTTCTTTTCAAACTTTATTCAGTGTTGCTCAAGTGTACCCTGTTGCAAAGCCCATTTTACCTGGGTGAGGATTCATTTTGTCTCCTGATATTCCAACTTCGCTGAGAAAGCCAACAAACTACAGTATCATTTGGACTTGGCAAATACCCTCAGCCTGAAATTGGCTTTGGTTTTCTGCTCTCCTCTCTGGATTCTGCATTTAATTAGTGCCTGACCTATGAGAAGCCTGTATGCTGTTCACACATGCTTGCTTAAAAAAAAATACATTATTTATATTTTGGACATCATTTTAAATTGTTTTCAACATGAGGGTCTGGTTCTGTGATTTCTGAAACTTCCAGGAAAACTAGGTATTTATTCTGAAAAACATTGAAGAGAATGAAAAATGCTTCTCACAACAATCTACTGATTTACACACTTCATTCTATTTTGTGAATTTTCCATGTATATTCCATGGTGTTTTATTTCCTTCCCACTACCTAAACAAAACATTAAGATCAAATACACTCTGAAGAAAGTCCCAATGGTATTGCCACTCACTTTGATCTTTCACAGGTGATTAACCTCACAGAATCAGTAGTGAGGAGAAGATTGGCACCTTTCCTTTTATGCATAAACCTTCTAAACAAGCCCTTTCTTGCTCCCAGGCCCTGTGTCTCACAGTAAAGTCTTCCAGTCCATTGGATTCCCTTAGTTTTCCTAGGAAATTTGCAATGAATTTTAGGTTTAGCCTTTCATTTAACATTCTCAGCATTAAATGTCTATCTTAGTTTGGAATCTCGGGGGACTTGCCAGAAATGTGATTCCAATATGTTGGGCCAGCCATCGTAGAACTCTGCATTTGAATCCTGCAAAGAATGTAAGTGTGAATCTTCAAGACATAGAGATCAGATCCAGCAAGACTGTGTTCTGTATGATAGTAAAACTAATGCTTTATCCATTAAGGTTACTGTAACAAAATACCATTATCTATGTGGCTTACAATCAACTTAAACTTTTACTTCATTACTCCAGAGGCTAAGAAGTCCCAACAATATTTTGTTCTTGCAAGGGCTGTTATCCAGGTTGCAAACCACCAGATCCTTGCAGTGCCATTAGATAGTAGAAAAAAGCAGATGAACTCCCGTGGACCTATTTTATAAAAGATCAAATCCATCATGAGTGGTACAACTTTGCAGACTTACCTCCCCTAAGCACCCACCTCCTAACACCATTATATCAGGGCTTTAGGATTTCAATAGATGAATCCTGAGTGACACAAACATTTAGGATATAGTAGACTTAAAGGACAGAAATAAATGAACATTGCCTTCTATCATCATCATTGAAATAATCATTTTTCATTAAATGTAATTCAGTTGATCCTTGAAGAATTAAATGAGGTGGAACACTTCTTAAATACCCATCTGTACACAGAGAAATTAATATGTGGGAAGATTGCTCAGGTGTTTAATGTCACACAGTCATACGGAGAGTAAGATGGAAACCCAGGCTCTATGAGACTATGTTCCTAAGTACTATGGTACTTATTACCTTTCTGGTTTACTCCATAAATGTAGATAATCGTACAAAAGCCATTAAATAGACACAAGTAGAAAAGAAAAAAATAACACCATAGGCAATTACTTCAATCATACCATGGCCTGTGTTTACTATGAGATAAGGATTTTTCATTTTCTTATGTTACAGGTCACTCTAATAAACTGGAAAAAGACTACTAAGTAAATTATAACCAAAGAAAGGAAGAAAGGGGAGGAAGAAAAATTGGAGGATATAGAGATGGATAGGAAAGGGAAGGAAAGAAGAAATAGGAGGAGGCTATAAATACATTTTTCTCCATGCAAAGCATATTTTCCTTAATTCTAATATTCCAGTTGGCATAGGGTGTTTATTTTAGGAACATATTATGAGATGTAAAATCAATTCTGTGAGAACATGTGGGTGTGTGTTTAGTTGTAACGGCTTATATATTTTTTTCCTTCTTTCATCTACACATGGAGTGTGTGGGCTTTGTTCCAGGTCCCCTCTGAGATTCCACACTCTAGAAGCTAGTGATTGCTTTAACTTTGCATTTCAGGACCAGACACCACTGTGACTATAAACTCTCTCCTGGCCTTTTAAAAATCTCTTGCTTGCTAAGGCTTATTCCTTATTTAAAATGGGCTCAAAATAATATCCAGGTCATTTCTTTCTGCTAATAAAAGGAATATGAACTAAGTCATCAAGATAAAAATGAAGGCATATTATGCAATTTTAAAAGGAAGTCATTTGCTCTTTTCACTTTAAGCACTGAACTAGAAAGAAGGGTGGGATACAAAAAAACATCATTGAAGGAAATTAAATTAGGGATCAAGGAAGGGCAAGCACATAACAAGCAGCTTAATCACAATAATTTATAAAAGCTCATTATAGGATGATTTTCAAATATCACAAATTGGATCACAACAGATCTGACCTGATATCTTAAGTAAGCAGCTTTGTTATCCATCAGTTTGAAATCTTGAGGGCTGCCAGGAGAGCATCTGCAATATGTTATTAGCAGGGGAAAACAGAAATTATTTTGAGCCTTGGAGTACGCGGTTGTCACTGAGTATTCTGTGATTAGATATTTTAGAGAGAATTGGACAAATGGTGCAATTAGGAGGAGCCAAACCTTCTAATTTAAGAAAACCTTAAGATAGATTTTTCATTTTGTACATAGACTAATAATTAAAGCCTAATATATATTCTTAATTTTGTTTTTGTGCTTTGGTTTCTGACTTTTTGCTGGTGGTAATTGTCCTTGGCCTAGATTAACTTTTTCTTCTCCTGTGAATAAGCATGAATTATCTACAAGGAGCACTTGGCTTAAAACAGTTTATGGCTGTTAGTCACTCATATAGCATCATTCTGAAGGTTTTATAATATGGGTTCAGTTCATTTTCAGTTGACAAATATCCTGTTTATTACTTCATTTTATGTTGCTATCACAGACTACTTAATGCTAGGTATTCTACAAAGAAAATAAATTTTCTTAGCACTGAGTTTGAAGGCTCAATCAGAGACTTGGCAAGTGGCCTTTGGGGAAGGCCCTTTGGCTGGGTCTCAGGATGGTGGACTAATGGAAAGGAAGATGATGTGTGCAGAACAATCCAAGTTCATGGAGTGGCTGTGCTAACAACTGGCTTTCATGGTAACCAGCTTATTCCTCAAGATCAGCAATCATCCTTTCTGAGTCTGAAGCACCCACTCTTTAAAAGTCTGCTTCCTAATACCATGACACACACGGTCCATACTTCTCTAAACACTCAAGCTGTATACAAATCATAGCATTTGCTATTTTATTTTATACTATATATTTATTGAAATAACATCTCCATATATACCCCAGACTGACTTCAAGTCTGTGATAACCTTCCATCTCTGCTTTCCAAGTCCCCTAAGAGCTGCAAACCCTCAGGACCCATACTATTGCCATTTTAAAAATAAAGATTTATGTAATCATGTTACTTTAGATTATTAGATTATAGTAGTGATGTGGTCTCAGAATGAATATTCTTATTGGAAATGCAGGATCTCAGATCTTACCCACATATACAGTCTCAGATTCTGTCTGTGGCAGCCGAAGCCGAAGAACATGAGTTTTCAATAAGCCTGTATATACAATGTAAGTTTAAGGTTTAGAAAATTCAAGGCCAGTCATCAAACTTTTTCTATAAATTCGTAAGCCCTATATAATTTAGTCACTATAGACAACAGTAGGTTCTTACTATGTAACCATAGGAGCAGAGTGACCAGCAACAGGTGTGTGCCTGTGTTTCAGTAAAACTGCATCTACAAAGCCACACTCTAGGTCACATTTGGCCCATGAGACATAGTATGCCCATCTCTGGACTAGAGCATGGAGTGCCTGTTAAAAATATAGAAATAGAAGAAAAGCTAATGTTTATTAACTAATTTCTATATACAAACATTTTTATATTTATCCCAACAACTTATGTTGTCTTATCCAGCTGTGCAGATTATATCATAGATCAATTCTTGGTGACATTTGGATGATACTGTATATAACTCAGACAGCATATGTAGTACATAGTTTGCATCATTACTTTCATTTTAAAGAATAAAAAATATCCTTAAAAGGGTGAAAGAATTTGGCATGTGTGCATCACATTAAACCTGTTTTATCTAACAACCATATCGACAGTGACTGGCTCACCTGCTCCACTGAAGAGAGGGGCCTCCACTATTCCTGGCTACAAGTTCTATTCCATTTTCAAAATATAAAAAGGTGAAAACATGCTCCTGAATATTGGAATGCAGAGAAAGAGAGAGACAGATAATATATATGAGTAACTCAAGGAAATGATTTTGAGGAATTCTGAAAATATGAAAGATTCTTCTGAGCTATGTACATATTTGCATTATGACAGATTTATAATAACCTGCCTATCATTTACTGATGTATATATTACAAAGCACTCCAAACTCAGTGGCCTAAAATAAGCATTTGTTGCCACTCATCTGTTCTTGACTTAGAGCACATGTGGGGTTGGCTGTGGGCGGTCAACAGATCTACAGATCTTTGCTATATCCTCCTTTGTGTTTGGACCTGCAGCCTATATAAATAGTAGGTGCTTTCACCTTGGGAAACTGGTTTCCTTCAGGTTAGCTGGGCTGAGCTTCCTCCCTCCCTCCCTCCCTCCCTCCCTCCCTCCCTCCCTCCCTCCCTCCCTCTCTTCTTCCTTTCTCTCTCTCTCTCTCTCTCTCTCTCTCTCTCTCTCTCTCTCTCTCTCTCTTTCTTTCTTTCTTCCTTTCTTTTTTGATAGTGGTAAGGTTTAAGAGAGAGAACAGCAAGGAATATGTAAGTCTTTTGACATGCTCAAATATCAAAAATGAATCTCATCCCATCACATTGTGTTGTCTGCTTTCCCAGTTTGAAGCTTTGTGTGGCTTTGGGATTTTCATTGGTAAGTAATAGCAGGAGTGAAGAACTGTTGCTGGCCTTTGCTATGTTGTAGGTTCTTTTTTTGCCCAGCTTTATCTCCCTAGTTTCACTTCCATCACTAGATAGGAGAGAAGGAAGGATAGAGAGGAGAGAGAGATGGAGATTCTTGAATCTAATTTATTTCTTCTTGTTTCATCTTTGATCACAACTACTAATAAACCACAACCTCTCCTAGCCGCCAAGCCTAGGAAAGTTTTCGTGGAAGTCAGGAACCACATAGAAGAGAGAAGAGTTATCCTAGATCAGTATTTCTGAACTGAGTTAGCCACCATCTAGCTAAGTCCAACATAAACTATAAAACATGTGCCAGGCAAACTTCCTAACCTTATGGGTTATTTTTGCAGCACCAGCCTAACTAATAAAGATAACATAAACATACGATGGCTACCACATTGTTCTGTGTCCCCATCATATACATAAACAACATTTAATCTTGAACTCTAATTTGAACCTAAAAAAGTTCTAGTGGTGTGTGTCCTTTATCTTGTTTTGGACTACTATTGTTTTGAAGAGCATCTCCAAGGAAGGGTGAGAAGATGTCAATATATAATTCTTATCTACAAGAAATTCATCGTGCTGTGGATGAGACAGCTCTCTGTAAATAGATAGCTGGCAATCCAATATGATATGTGTTGACATAGATTTATGGAAGCACAAAGCTGTCAAAAGGAAGAGGATTTGATTTACCCTGCTGGCAGAAATCGAGGGTGGCTTTCCTTGCTGGTTCCTGGATGGGGGCAGGGAGGGGAATGAAATTTCAAATAGAGTAAATCGTATAGACCAAAAGATCTAGGTTTCTAAGCTCAAGGATCTAGGGAATGATAAAACTGGAATAACGCAGAATCAGGAGCCTCTGTAAACTCCTGGGTTGTGGGGTTCCCACTTTCTTCTTGGTTTCACCTCCAGTGGCAGCTGCGGCGCTCAGTTATTAATTCTCTACATTAACTCCAGTGCAGATAGTGGCAAACATGCTTGAATATCTGATGAAAACAATCTCTTCCTTTGAATTCTTCCTCCTTTGTACCCAGAGTGGCATGCATGAATTCCTTGCTTCTAACCAGATCTTGATAATTCAGTTTTCCACCCTTACATTTATAGGATAATCTAGAAAATAACTTTTGCAGAAGGATTAAATGGGAGAAATAGAAGAATGATAAGAAAACAAGGGCACTGCTGTAGTGTTGCCTAGACCAAAGTCACAGGAAGCCTTGACTAAAAACAGTTATAAAGAGAAAATATTGGCTCACACCCAAAATGAAGACAACATCTTTAATTCTCTTCATTACCTCTCTACACTCTATATGTGCGACCTTGCACAAAACAATCTCATTAACGAGAACGCTCCATTATGGACCCTCCATTCTCTGGGCAGGACCGTTTTGGATCTGACAGGTTTCACCACATCTGCTGGAACAATTCTGTCTTAAGCCAATATCATTCCTAGCCTTGATGAGGATAACAGCTACCCAAATGTTTTTATCCCCAGTCTTATTCCACATATAAGGCTATTATGAAAACAGTGGCCAGAGCCAATCTTGTAAACAAATAAAAAAGAGTAATTCAGAGCTTCAGAATTTCTCGTTTCAAACAGCTCCATTTCCTGGTAACTGGTAAAGCTGTGTACTCTCTCTGGGTGGACTCCACCCACTTCTCTGGTGTCTTCCTTTGCCTGTCTTCCTCAGCCATTGTTCTGTGTCCATACTGCTTTTCCTGTTCTCTGAACTCTGCCAGCCTTGTTTTCCTTTGAGCTTTGTACTGGCTGCTCCCCCTGCCTGCAACTATTTTTGCTGAATACCCCCAGGGCTGGCTCTTGTCCATCTGGTCCCAGTCCAGATGTTTTCTGCTCAAAGCAACATTTTTTTTCCTTTCCTTCCTTGTTCCAAATTTCATCATGTTCCATCACATCACGAATGCATTTCCATCAAGGCAAATATCTAGATAGATCTTATTTTCTGCCCTATCTTTTCCTCCCTGCCTTCAGTTATCTCTTACTGAAGCTCACTCTCCCCCTGTCCTTGTGCGTTATGATAGTGGCTTCTCTCCCCATCATATAATCTGAACAACAACAACAAAACACCAGCAGGGCAGGGCCCAGTAGACACAGAATCGTTTTAGAAAGGAGACATTTCTAAGGCTATGGCATATATCTGAGTGTCCAAAATGGGGGAAAGAAAAACAGAGGTCAATTTCTAATGTTCTTAAAGACTTAATATATTTGTATTTGTAGTGCACGAATGTTTTGCCTTTATTATGTATGTCTGTGCACTCCTAGGCCTGGTGTCCATGGGGACAAGAAGTGGTCACCAGAACTGTAGTTATTATGAGCAATAATAATGAATCTGAATAAAACTGAATTCATGTCCTCCGCAAGAACAGAGAGAGTTCTGAACAGCAAGAACTCTTAACCACTGAGCCCTCTCTCCAGTCCCTTCCTAGTGTTCTTACAAAGACAAGGCAACCCACATGCTCAATAGATGACAGAGCTATCAGCCACATCAGAAGTATTACCAAAACGAGCATATTTTGGACAGAAAATAATGACATTGATTTTGCTTAGAGTCCAGGAAAGAAGGGAGGACTGAAGACAAGGTTTATCATTATCATTATTATAGAAAATACAACACTGCAAAAATGTTTGTAATTTGGAAATCTATATGGCATCTAGATTGATAACTATAAATTGGAAAGATATAAGGACATTTGTATGAAATATTATATTACACACTTGTAATTGTAAAGAGTCTTACATTTGAGGACAGGAGTAAGTGGGTAGACAAGAGAGTAAAAGAAGAAAAAGACAGGGTTTTTGAATTTTAGAAGTGTTTAAAACAACTCAGAATTATCTTAGAATCATGATATTTTTAAGGCTAGTTTCAGAACATATTTATGACAGACTCTGACATTTGGTATTGTAATTCATTTATCGTTTGTTTATTTGGTTTTCTGTCCATTTACCGGATCTTCTGATTCCCTGTAGTTGTAAGGGGAATTAGAATGAGAACATTTCATCAATCCACTCTTCTCTGTGCTTTCCTACCATACAAATCTCACTACTTCTTTGTAAATTGATACAAAGTCCAAGTGAGCCCCACTTCTTTATTTGAATGTTCCTATGGTGTTTAAAAAAAAAAAAAAGTCCTTCTCTGCGTTTAACCCTGAGTGTGGGAGAAAGAAAGCTTTTTAAGTCAATGATGGCAAAGAACACTGCATTTGTAAAACAATCATGCTGTCACACTAATCTTGATTATCATCTTGCTATACTTCCAAAGGAGGGAGAAGAAGGAACAGCAATTAATGAAGTTCTGCCATCATATTGTCCTGTGGACATGTACTGGGGATTCTTCTTGACTGTTCATTTATATAGGGGTGTTCAGGGCCGCCTCTGGTCAGTTGGGCCTGGCTGTTGAGCAAGCCTGGGGAAGCATACCAGTGAGCAGTATTCTTCTCCCATGGTCTCTGTCTTGAGTTCCTGCTTTTGTGTTCCTAGATGATGGACTGTAAAGTGTAAGAGACTTGACATTCATGGAAAGCATTATCCCAAAGAAGTCTAAGAGATTATATTATACTAATGAGGACAACTGTGACAGGCTGCCTAAGAGATTATATTATTATTTAGAAAAGCAAGAAGGAAGCACAGAAGAGAAGGAATATTATTCTAGCTAAGGAAACACTGAAAGCTTGATATTTAGCATATCGATTAAAATAAATGGTGCTGAAGCCATAGGAATTCAACAAAATGTAACATAACCTATACATGATGGTTCAGGTTGAGTGGCAAGGGTCTTTTGTCTGCCTCTTCCAAGATATGTTCTAAAGGTTTAAGCTCATTTCTTGGAGTGACTCCACAACATGAGCCATGTGCTTCTAATAAGAAAGATAATATAGAAAACCATTCTACCTATTCAGATGGGTAGTCAGACTGAGCACATTCTACTAGCCAGAGTCAGTCATGTGGTCCTATCAAAGTACAAGGCTCCCAGAAAAGCCTTCGAGTATTCACCTCTGTATTTGTCAGCCTCTGACAGAGCCTCTCAGTAGACAGCTATATCAGGCTCCTGTCAGCAAGCACTTCTTGGCATCTGCAATAGTGTCTGGGTTTGATGTCTGTATATGGGATGGATCCCCAGGTGGGGCAGTCTCTGGATGGCCTTTCCTTCACTCTCTGCTCCACACTTTGTCTCTGTATTTCCTCCTGTGAGTATTTTGTTTCACCTTTTAAGGAGGACTGAAGCATCCACATTTTGGTCTTCCTTCTTTGTGAGCTTCATGTGGTCTGTGAATTATATCTTGGGTATTCTGAGCTTTTGGGCTAATATCAACTTATAAGTGAGTGTATACCTTGTGTGTTCATTTGTGACTGGGTTTCCTCACTCAGGATGATACTTTCTAGTTCCATCCATTTGCCTAAGAATTTCATGAGTTCATTGTTTTTAATAGCTGAGTAGTACTCCTTTGTGTAAGTGTACCACTTTTTCTGTATCCATTCCTCTGTTGAAGGACATCTGGTTTCTTTCCAGCATATTACTATTAAAAGTAAGGCTACTTCAAACATAGTGGATCATGTATCCTTGTTATAGATTGGAGCATCTTTTGAGTATATGCCCAGGAGTGCTATAGCTGGGTCCTCAAGTAATACCATGTCTAATTTTCTGAGGAACCGCCAGACTGATTTCCAGAGTAGTTATACCAGCTTGCAATCCCACCAACAATGGAGGAGTGTGCCTCTTTCTCCACATCGTTACCAGCATCTGCTGTCACCTGAGTCTTTGATTTCAGCCACTCTGACTGGTATATTAGGTGGAATCTCAGGGTTGTTTTGATTTGCATTTCCCTGATGACTAAGGATGTTGAACATTTCTTTAAGTGCTTCTCAGCCATTTGAGATTTCTTAGTTGAGAATTCTTTGTTTAGCTCTGTACCCTATTTTTTAATAGGGTTATTTGGTTCTCTAGAGTCAAACTTCTTGACTTATTTGTATATATTGGATATTATGCCTCAATCGGATGTAGGATTGGTAGATCTTTTCCCAATCTGTTGGTTGCTGTTTTGTCCTATTGACAGTGTCCTTTGCCTTACAGAAGCTTTGCAATTTTATGAGGTCCCATTTGTCAATTCTTGATCTTAGAGCCTAAGCCATTGGTGTTCTGTTCAGGAAATTTTCCCTACTGCCCATGTGTTTGAGGCTCTTTCCTATTTTCTCTTTTATTAGTTTTAGTGTATCTGGTTTTATGTGAATGTCCTTGATCCACTAGGTTTTGAGCTTTGTACAAGGAAATAAGAATGGATCGATTTGCATTCTTCTACATGCTGACCTCCAGTTGAATCAGGACCATTTGTTGGAAATAATGTCCCTCCTGTCCACTGGATGGTTTTAGCTCCTTTGTCAAAGATCAAGTGACCATAGGCATGTGGATTCATCTGTGGGTCTTCCATTCTATTTCATTGATCTACCTGGCTGTCTATGTGCAGTTTTTATCACTATTGTTCTGTAGGACAGCTTGAGGTCTGGGATGCTGAAGTTCTTTTATTGTAGAGAATAGTTTTTGGTTTCTTGATTTTTTTGTTCTGCCAAATGAATTTGCAAATTGCTCTTTCTAACTCTATGAAGAATAGATTTGGAATTTTGATGGGGATTGCATTGAATCTGTAGATTGCTTTCAGAAGATAGACTTTTTTTTTTCTACTATATGAATCCTGCCCATCCATGAGCTTGGGAGATCTTTCTATCTTCTAAGATATTCCTCGATTCTTTATTCAGAGACTTGAAGTTATTGTCATACAGATCTTTCATTTGCTTGAATAGAGTCACACCAAGGTATTTTATATTATTTGTGACTATTGTGAAAGGTGTTGTTCCCTTAATTTCTTTCTCAGCAGGTTTACCCTTTGAGTATAGGAAGGCTATTGATTTGTTTGAGTTAATTTTATATCCAGCCACTTTGCTAAAGTTGTTTATCAGCTTTGGGTGTTCTCTGGTGGAATTTTTGGGATCACTTAAGTATACTATCATATCATCTGTAAATAGTGATAATTTGACTTCTTCCTTTCCAATTTGTATCCCTTTGACTTCCTTTTGTTGTCTAATTGCTCTGGCTAGGACTTTGAATAGGTAGGGAGAGACTGGGTAGCCTTGTGTTTTCCCTGATTTTAGTGGGATTGCTTCAAGTTTCTCTCCATTTAGTTTGATGTTGGCTACTGGTTTGCTGAATATTGCTTTTACTATGTTTAGGTGTGGCCCTTGAATTCCTGATCTTTCCAAAACTTTTACTGTTATTGGAGTGTTGAATTTTGTTAAATGCTTTTTCATCATCTAATGAGATGATCATATGGGTTTTTTTCCTTTGAGTTTATATAATGGATTATGTTGATGGATTTTGGCAAATTAAACCATCCAAGCATCTCTGGGATGAAGCCTACTTGATCATGATGGATGATTGTTTTGATGTGTTTTTGGATTCGGTTTGTGAGAATTTTATTGAGTATTTTTGCATTGATATTCATAAGTGAAATTGGTCTGAAGTTCTCTTTCTTTGTTGGGTCTTTGTGTGTATACTATCATATCAAATCAGTCATGGTATAAGCATAATTGTGACTTCATAAAACAAATTGGGTAGTGATTTTTCTGTTTCTATTTTGTGAAATAGTTTGAACAGTATTTGAATTAGGTCTTCTTTGAAGGTCTGATAAGTTCTGTACTAAATCCATCTGTTCCTGGGCTTTTTTTTTTTTTTTTTTTTTTTTTTTTTTTTTTTTTTTGGTTGGGAGACCTTTAGTGACTGCTTCAATTTTTTTATGGGTTATGGGACTGTTTAGATGGTTTATTTGATCCTGATTTAGATTTGTTACCTGGTATCTGTCTAGAAAATTGTTTATATCACCCAGATTTTCCAGTTTTGTTGAATATAGGCTTTTTGTAGTAGGATCTGATGACTTTTTAAATTTCCTCAGTTTCTGTTGTTATAGCTCCCTTTTTATTTCTGATTTTGTTAATTTGGATACTGTCTCTGTGCCCTCTGGCTAGACTGGCTAAGGGTTTATCTATCTTGTCAATTTTCTCAAAGAATGTGCTCTTGGTTTTGTTGCTTCTCTGTATTGTTCTTTTTGTTTCTACTTGGTTGATTTCAGCCCTGAATTTGATTAATTCCTGCTGTCTACTCCTCTTGGATGTATTTGCTTGTTTTTGTTCTAGAGCTTTTAGGTGTGCTGTTAAACTGCTAGTATATGCTCTCTCCAGTTTCTTTTTGGAGACACTCAGAGCTATGAGTTTTCCTCTTTGCACTGCTTTTACTGTGTCCCATAAGTTTGGGTATGTTGTGCCTTCATTTTCATTAAATTTTAAAAAGTCTTTAATTTCTTTCTTTCTTTCTTTCTTTCTTTCTTTCTTTCTTTCTTTCTTTCTTTCTTCCTTCCTTCCTTCCTTCCTTCCTTCCTTCCTTCCTTCTTTCTTTCTTTCTTTCTTTCTTTCTTTCTTTCTTTCTTTCTTTCTTTCTTTCTTTCTTCTTGACCAAGCTATCATTGAGTAGGGCAGAGAAATTTCCTTTAATTAATAGTCAAATGCAGAACTGTTGTTGAATTTTGGATGGAGAAAATAATGTGGCTAGTGATTCATATCAATCAATTGTCTCCTTTAAGTGTATTGTTGGTGGAATTTATCAGAATGGCTTCAGGAATTGCTTCTGCACTAGGAAATAACAGGTAGTAGTTTGGGGAACAGATGTCTGGACAGTCAGGACAGAGTCTCTTAGACTTGCTTCTCTAGAAGTTGGACTTCTGGCAAGACCTGGGTTTGGGAGTTTATCAAGACAAGGGAGTTTCTTGGAGGAAACAGGAAGTGGGAACACAGAGAAGGTGAGGCCAAGCTTTCAAGATTCATTTGGTTTTGCAGGTGATTATGGACATGAGTGATGCTTCATTTGAATGTAAGAAAGCAGGATTTTCATGCTGCTGTACAGGTTGGGTCAATGATTGTCTATGAGTCACCCTAGTATGATACAAACAGGAAGGAAACACTCAGAGGATACTGGTGACTTCAGGCATCTCTATGAATAAGAATTGAGACAGAAGCCATTGGAAGCCAAGCAAGCAGAACCAGGAAGATGGGAATAGAGAACTAAATTGACTTTGAAGCCTGGGACCACCAACATCATGGGCTACAAAAATGTTTCAGGTGGAGTACAAGGCAGTGGATAGGTAGAGGAGTAGAAAGAAAATAAAGGCCTGTATCAGTTCCCAAGAACTTTGTTTTGGGAGAATAACATCACCATGAAATAGAAATGAGTTTAGGAAGCAAATTAGGTTGAGCACACCCAGAAAGCAGAGATGATTGGGCACATTTTGGATACATATATACATAGTTGTTTTTTTTTTTTTCATAAACTCACTTTTTAAAATGCCAGATCCCAGCTGAGCTCCCAAGTGACTCAAAACCCCAAGTATAAGTCACAAGAACATGAGGTTCTTTCATTAGTGAGTCTCCATTTTCTATCTCAGTGCTTTGAAGTTTTCTTTTTTCCAAAAATTGTCTAATTTTCACATGAGCATGGTTGAAATGAAGCATTATTAAATGGTTTCAATGATTCAGATGAAGCATAATTGAATTACAATGTTTTATTGCTACTAACAATGAGAGTTGAAGTTAGATATTGATCACATTAGTATATTGTTTAAGTTAAACAAGAATGAACAAACATTTTCCTCTGGCCTCCAGGGATAATCTAAATGAAAAAAATCTGCTGTCTGTTAAAATATACACAAGAGAAATTTGTAGCAATAAGTTAGATTGTGGTGAAAAGGGGAAAGAGACAGGCAGTCTTGAAGAAAACAACAAATATTTCCTAATCTAACACAATTACTTGCATCTTGACTCGCAAGTTATGTTCTAACTCCAATTAAATTTTCCATATTTCCTGTGTCAGAATTGATTCTAGATCTTCTAGGAGATGGAGAGAATTAATTAACTTGATTCCATAGGCTGTCATCACAAGTTTATTCTCTGGGAAAATTTGCTTTACTAAAAATGTATTGATCAATAATTCACAAATGTCAAATCTTTTCAGATGTAATTTTTGTGCCAAAAATTTAAAACAATTAGGTGCTAGAATCTTCCTTGTGGAGCTGTACTATTCCTCAAAGTGTGGTCTTTGGACTTTAAGTACCATCAGAACTGCTATGAGGACTTAAAAGTGAAGATCTCTGGCTTCATCCCAAAGCTGATAATCAAAAGCTGAGGATTCAGGGTCTTCTGATTCTGATGCAAGCTCAGGTTTGAAAAGTATGAAGTAAAACAGGACAGCATCTTTAGCACTGCTTACAGAGGCAATTAGGGTCACAGACATTGGAGTCAGGCTGCTTGCTTCCTTCATGTACAAGGTGCTAATCTTGCGACATTTCTGAACCTTTGTGTCTGTTTTCTCATCTCTGCAAGGGCCATTAGTAATGCAGAATTCAAATGATCATGGAGCCATATTTAGTATTTTTTAGGTGTTCAAAAAGGACCTGTCATGATTATCTAAGTACTACTTTGATCATATTGACAATGGCTCTGATCAGTGGAGATACTAAATACAAGGTAGTAAGGTCTTAGAGTTTGAATACCAATTCCAGTCCATTTAAAAACACGAATTGCATTGAACTGAGTTATTTTATTATATCTCTGTGTTTATGTGATTTTTTCCATTCTTTTTGTTATCTTGACCCTATCTTCCTACTAATCCATGCCAAGATCATGGGAGAATTCTTTGAGGACTTCAACCTAAATGAAGAAATAGAGGCAATTGATGACTTCTGGGAGGTAAAAGAAGATCAATTTTCTCCAGGGACAAGGCTACGGTAGATTAGCCAATCCCAAGTGGTCAGCCCAAACACATATGAGCAATACTACATAGACCCAGCAACTGTATTATAAGCTTATATACACACATGTAGCAATCTTAATTAAGGAAAAAGAAGCCATGAACCAGCCAAGTGGGGAGGGAACAGAAGGAACAGGAGTGAAGAGGAGAAGAAAATGATGTAAATAAGTACTCACATATGAAATTCCCACAAACTAAATTTAAAAAGTAATAAAAGATAAAAAGCAAATGTAGAGACATACACCCATCATCAATCGCAGAGCATGATAGGTAACACAGGACTACTGCCACAAGTTTGAGTCAAGCCTGGAAAGTAAAGAAAAATTTTGTCTTGAAGAAAGATAAAATAATGCAAGCAGCGATGGAGAAATTTCAAGTTGAAAAAAACCAATTTCTACCCACCATGTATCTTCATGTGAAATATGAAGAAACAGGAGATGCTGGAAAGTCTTCTCTAGCTTTCCTCACCGCGGCTCAATTGGCTTCCAGTTGGAGAACAGTGATTGTTCTCCTGAGTTCTCCTTCCACAATATCCCATGCTCAAGAGGGGATGCAGAGCAAGTTTACCCAGTATCCTCTAGTGCCAAGGAGAGTGTCAGGGACAAACACAACAGTGGCCCTGGTTAAAAAGGGCCACTATTGACTGGAACTCCCAAATGCTAGCAATGAGTATGGAAAATGATATAAGCACTTTGGACAACTGTGCTATCTACAGATGTTCAGCATTTATACTTACTGCAACTGTCACCTGTAGTATGTCTGTCCCAAGTGTGTCTACTCAGCTAAAATATGTATGTTCCTTTATCAAAAGATGTGAGCAAATATATCCATCAGCAAAATGTCTACTATTTGAACACTACCTGGATTCCCAAGGAAGTAAAATGGAAGCCTTATATTATATGTTCACAGCACATAATACTCTCAAGCAATCAGAGTGATTAACCCCACAATATGAAAAATATCACTAGCCAATCTCATTTGAGAAGGGTTTGTGCTGTCTGAGTCCATTTTTACTGTTTCAATTACTGAAGTAAATACACAGCATTAGAAGTGAGATGTTCATTATTTTGGGTGGGCGATGACTTGGAGAGAGTCTGAAGACAGCCACAGAGGTTGAGCATAGTAGCTTTACTGGGATGCATAGCTACATGGTTTTCAGACCCTACAACCTGCAGAATGGCATTGCTGCCTTACCTCACTCCTATCCTGTAAGCCAGTTTAATAAATCACTTTCTATTATTTACATATACACAGTCTATTGATTGTGTTCCTCTAGAAAATCATACCTAATATGTTATGTGCTCTCTTGATGTTTTATAAACACTGAGATCCCGGGTGAGAAACAATGGACTGACTAGGTAATTTGAAGATTCTGGGTAGTGATGCTCAAATCAAATGTATTGACCACTTTTCTAGAACCCTTGGCCCTAGCTACAGCTTTGTCACACAGATTCTGTTTAGCAACAATACATCTTAGTATTAATGTGGTACTCTCCTAGTTTGATTTCTGTTTCTGAGATAAAACACCTTGACAAAAAGCATCTTAGTAGAAAAGGGTTTGATTTCACCTAACAGTAGAGGTAACATTATAAAAGGTCTATCATAGAAGGTGATAAAAAGTAGCAGGTACATCGAAGATCTAGTGTCATCGTGTACACAGACACAAGCATAGAGAAATAAATGTGTGCTTGCTTGCTTGTGCCCTGGTTTATTTCTAAATCCACTCATACAATTCTAGACCTAGGAAACAATTTTGCTCTAAGTGGCTCTTTCCACCTCAACACACACAAAGCTTGAGACACACAAAGTCACAGGCCAACCTGTTCTAAATAATCCTCCACTGAGTTCCACTTCCCAGTTGACTCTAGGTTACCTCAGGACAACAGTTAAAACTAACCGTCACAGACAGAGAGCAGGCCCTCCCACCCCAGATTATACTTTGTTCAGAAAGTTATAATAGATGGCCATGGAAAAGACACACAAAATAGCTCCCATCCCCCACCCCCATTTGCCTAAAGGCAGAACATAAATTACACAAGTTCAATCACCTAGGTAAACTTTAGACCCTTGTTAGCCCAGAATTGTATTAGAGCAACCTACAAAACATTATCGACCACACATTTACCATCCCACAATTTGTCACCCTTAATGATACAAAAGTCACCCTAATCTTGACCACTTCTCCAAAGATTGATTATCCTTTGTTGTTACACCAACTAGAGTTACTTATTCTCTGGGTAATTCCCACTAACCGTGAAACTACATGAAATACACATATTAAAGAGCTAGGCTTTTCTTATTGTTAAGCTATCTTTTACTACAACGATCCTCACCTAAGAATTCATAAAGATGGAAGAAAATGAGTATCTTGTACTACAAACATACAGATTTGTGTTAGGTAAGTGCCATGTCCTGTGCACTATTTTAACCTCTTTGTTTCCACAGTTGCTCCAGGAAATGCCTATCAGTCCTTTTCTACTTCAGAGATTTATATGCTATGCATCTTTTTGATTAGCTATTTTTAATTTGAACTTTAGAGCCAAAATGGACTGGAATTGGTATTCAAACTCTAAGACCTTACTACCTTGTATTTAGTATCTCCACCGATCAGAGCCATTGCCAATATGATCAAAGTAGTACTTAGATAATCATGACAGGTCCTTTTTGAACACCTAAAAAATACTAAATATGGCTCCATGATCATTTGAATTCTGCATTACTAATGACCCTTGCAGAGATGAGGAAACAGACACAAAGGTTGAGAAATGTCGCAAGATTGGCACCTTGTACATGAAGGAAGCAAGCAGTCTGACTCCGATGTCTGTGACCCTAATTGCCTCTGTAAGCAGTGCTAAAGATGCTGTCCTGTTTTACTTCATACTTTTCAAACCTGAGCTTGCATCAGAATCAGAAGACCCTGAATCCTCAGCTTTTGATTATCAGCTTTGGGATGAAGCCAGAGATCTTCACTTTTAAGTCCTCATAGCAGTTCTGATGGTACTTAAAGTCCAAAGACCACACTTTGAGGAATAGTACAGCTCCACAAGGAAGATTCTAGCACCTAAATGTTCAAATTTTTGGCACAAATAGTATGTTTCTGGACAGTCTAGGCTATATAGAGTCTCTGTCTCAAAGTGAAAAAAATGCAGCAAATTTGACTACTCTATTCTTTTACTCAGAAGGAGAAAGAAGACAGGGAATATATAAGACTGGACCACTTGCTACATAGAGCTCTAGTCTAAGAACTTGCAAAGACTTTTACTTAGGCAAAAGTAGGCAGACCAACTTTACCTTCCATCCTGGGAGCCTCACTCATTAAGGTGGGCTCTGTTCTTTCATAAGGTTACATAGGCATTGCTGAGAGGCTGCCATGTTGTGATTTGCACCTTCAAGACACTTGAAAGAATTATGGTTTACACCCGTGGATCCTAAAACTTAGAAGGCTGAAGGACGTTTACAAGAGGCCACCCTTAGTTGTCACATGGACTATTAGGATGGTTTAATAGCCAACCAGTCTAAACATTGTTGCATGTTTGTTTGACTTTGTGCTTTGCTATTTCTTTTTTACATAAATTAAATCTACCACCCAATTTCCCTCTCCACATTCCCCTAAATCTTACTTAATATGTACTTTCCCAATTTAAAAAAAAAAAGTAAGTCAAATTGTTCTGCCCACATGTGCATAGGTATAAGGTTGAAATATTGGTAATCAACCAGGGGGCTACATCCGGAGCCAAGAAGGATTGTCTCTCTATCAGCATGTTTGGTAGAATGCAGACTCTCAAGAGGTCCTGTGATGTTTGTGATGGAGTTTTGTCCTTTTGGATTCACAGCCATGTCATATCCAGAAAATAACATTTCATATTACTCTTCTCTTATTTTCCTTCTCCCCCCTCTTCTGTGGTGTTTCCTAATCCTCATCAGGGGTTGTGTGACAAAGATGCTTCATTTAGTAATGGTCACTCATAGTCACTTGTTTTAATCATTTTGGCTACATATAAGTCTCTGCACCAACTGCTGTCTATTACAAAGAAATTAAGCAGACCAAGGCTGAGAGCAGTCCAGGTCTCCCCAAGATCCATGATCTCCACAGTTATGAACTTTTGGCCAGATTTACAGTTCCATGTAGAAAATGAAATTTCCTCCTGTGGAGTAGGCCTAAAATCTAACCAGAAAACCGTTGGTTACTCCATAGCAGTGTGTCACATACCAGTGCAACTATTATTGCATCAGTGGGAACATCCTGCACACCTCATCTGGTAGATGCCATTTCTTTAAATGTAGGTTTCACAGTCTATTCCCTAGCAAGCCTAGAATTTGCTATCTAGGTCATGTAGGCTTATTTCTTTAAATCTATGCCAAATGAATGCTGAACATAGTCTTAAAATGTAGGACTAGAGGACATTGTTCGAAATACCACAGAAGGTTCATCAATTTTTAATAACTTGAAAGGTAAAGTGGAAGAAAAAAACCAAATTTGCTGATTGTTTATCACTGTGCCTGAAATGCTCTTGTAATTAAAAATTCTAAAGACAATGGTCAGGTGCCCACAGGAGGATGATCTTAGGGTTGCTTTGGTTTGCATTTCCCTGATGACTAAAGGTGTTGAACATTTCTTTAGGTGCTTCTCGACCATTTGAGTTTCCTCAGTTGAGAATTCGTTTAGCTCTGTACTCCAATTTTTAATAGGGTTATTTGATTGTCTGGAGTCTAAATCTTGAGTTCATTGTATATGGGATATTGGCCCTCTGTTGGATGTAGGATTCATAAAGATTTTTTCCAAATCTGTTGGTTGCCATTTTGTCCTAATGAGAGTGTCCTTTGGCTTACAGAAGCTTTGCAATTTTATGAGGTCCCATTTGTCTATTATTAATCTTAGAGCATAAGCCATTGGTGTTCTGTTCAGAAATGTATCCCCTGTGCCCATGTGTTCAAGGCTCTTCCTCTTTGTCTCTTCTATTAGTTTCAGTGACTATGGCTTTATGTGGAGGTCCTTGATCCACTTGGATTTGAGCTTTGTACAAGGAGTTAAGAATGGATCTATTTGCATTCTTCTACATGCTGACCTCCAGTTGAAACGTTTGTTGAAAATGCTGTCTTTTGTTGAGTGGATTGTTTTAGCTCCTTTGTCAAAGATCAAGTGACCATAGGTGTGTGGGTTCATTTCTGGGTCTTCAATTCTATTGATCTTCCTGCCTGTCTCTGTACCAATACCATGCAGTTTTCATCACAACACTGAGATTCCACCTCACATCAGTCAGAATGGCTAAGGTCAAAAACTCAGGTGACAGCAGATGCTGTTGAGGATGTGGAGAAAGAGGAACACTCCTTCATTTTTGGTGGGATTGCAAGCTGGTACAGCCACTCTGGAAATCAGTCTGGTGGTTCCTCAGAAAATTGGATATAGTATTGCCTGAGGACTCAGCTATAACACTCCTGGGCATATACCCAAAAGATGCTCCAACATATAACAAGTACACATGTTCTACTATCTTCATAGCAGCCTTATTTATAATAGTCAGAAGCTGGAAAGAACCCAGATGTCCTTCAACAGAAGAAAGGATACAGAAAATGTGATACATTAACACAATGGAATACTATTCAGCGATTAAAAACAATGAATTCATGAAATTCACAGGCAAATGGATGGAACTAGAAAATATCATCCTGAGTGAGGTAAATCAATCCAAAAGAACACACGTGGTATGCACTCACTGATAAGTGGCTATTAGCCCCAAAACTCGGAATACCCAGGAAACATGAAGCTCAAGAAGAAGGAAGACCAAAGTGTGGGTATTTTGGTTCTCCTTAGAAGGGGGAACAAAATGCCCATGGAAGGAGTTACAGAGACAAAGTTCGGAGCAGAGACTGAAGGAGTGACCATCCAGAGACTGCCCCACATGGAGATCCATCCCATATACAGCCACCAAATGCAGACAGTATTGTGGATGCCAAGAATTGCATACTGACAGGAGCTGGTTATAGCTGACTCCTGAGAGGCTCTGCCAGAGCCTAATATATACGGAGGCAGATGCTCACAGCCAACCATTGAACTGATTATGGATCCCCAATGGAGGAGTTACAGAAATGACTGAAGGAGCTAAAGGGGTTTGCAACCCCATTGGAAGAATAACAATATCAACCAACCAGAGCTCCTAGGGTCTAAACCACCAACCATGGAGTACACATGGAGGGACCCATTGCTCCAGCCTCATATGTAGCAAAGGATGGCCTTGTTGGGTATCAAGAGAAGAAGAGACCCTTGGTCCTGTGAAGGGTCGATGACCCAGGACAGGGAGGTAGGAGTCGGGGGGGGGTTAGGTGGGGACATACCCTCATAGACTCAGGAGGAAGGGGGATGGGATAGGTCATTTCTGGGGGGTGAAATCAGGAAAGAGGATAAATTTGAAATGTAAATAAATAAAATATCCAAGAAAAAAGAAGAGGATGATCTTAGCCTTCCTCATGTACACCTTCATCTTTAAGCAAATGCATAGGCTTTCAGCTTGTTAAAATCCAGTCTTGAGGTCCAGAAATCCTACAGTACCAAAGGATAAGAATTACTCTTGAGACCTGATCCCAAGAAAAACTTAGGGTGATAAACAAGGAAAAAAGCAGCTGGTGTCTATGCCAATATATGGATGCCTGATTCTATGGATAAGACCATAGCCATGCCAATATATGGATGCCTGATTCTATGGATAAGACCATAGCCATTAAGTTCTAGGAAAAAAGATATGAGAAGCTGAAGAATGAAAGCAGTTAATACTATTAAGTAGTTTTTTCATCATTTGTCATGGGTTATCCTAGGGGCTTCTATTAGAAACACTTCCCTTGCTAATGCTTTGTGCCCTTGGTATGCTTGCTATAGCCCTGCTCCACATTTATCCTACCCTGAGATGCAGGTTGACAGAAAAGGATCAATTACTGTATGTATGAATTATCTCTTTGCTTCATTAATGATGTAACTTAAAACTGACATGTCATTTCAGCTTCACTTAGGTATAGACACATTTTTCTTTCCCAAATCTGCATTCCAGCTTATGGTTGTGCTGGTCAGCCCAATTAGCCTTTGAGGCTTAGTTGGCAGCCTGAAAGTCTTTTATGGACAATCGATATTTCTAAAAATAGTACAGTCATGCATAAAAGTTAAAAGGGAAAACATAGGTTTCTTTAAGGACATTGCTGATGCAGTAAAATTTATTTCTGACATGCTTACTAGACATAGGATAGGGCATGAAAAGACTCACAATACACTTACATATCCCTGCAAGTTTGTCCCTTGATATCTTTGGGCAATTTTTGGATACCCATTTCATAACTATTAGCTCAATCAATATTTTCTATTATCAGTATGTCCTATTATGTAGTGTAAATACTTCTGATCCTCAAAAGTAGCAGGCACACTCACTGTGGTGGAAGAGGTAAATAGCCCAGTAGATCTGAGAAGAAATACTTGTGTTCTAAAATCATGGTTTGAGTCATGGTATTTTGGGTACCAATCCAACTTCACAAACTCAGGTGTATATGAAATTCACCTCTTTTTATTTTCTGCAATACTCACTAACATCTATGATGAGATACTGTGCCACAATAAGGCGCACATTTGGTTTCAGTTATCCCATATGCTTGCTGTGCACTACATGTTAGTCTCTAAGGCTTTCACTATTTCTTGGCTTGCATACTATAGGGTTGAGAACACATTGTTTTTTCACATCACCAGCTGAGAGTCAGGCTTCACCCTGGTTCTTGGTCTTTGGTACCTACTATTGATACATAAGATTCTATCAACAGAACTCTTTATGTCCCATCTTAGCACAATGGATATATGTGCTCCTCTATCACATCCATAATAGACAACCTGGAGAGACCCTTAAATTCTTTACTGTTGCCATGTCTAGACCAGGGGCAACTATCTGGGCATAATCAGCTTCATTGCTCTCTTTGGGTCTTCTTGATAACCTGTAATTTTACAAATGACGGTCTGAATCTTTCCTCACTTCATTCCTTTGAACTTGTTCTGAATTTCCAACAATTCTGTCCCAAGCATTGGAACCCCAAATTTTACTGTATTCTTCTTTTAGGAAAGCATTCTGTTCTCCTGTGTCCACCTAACTCCCTTGCTTTGTTTAAGGGACACATGAGCTGGTGGGCTCTATTTTTGCTCATCTTACTTGCTCCCAACTTACTGTATTTCTTGTAATACAGGCTCCTTTTCTTCTTCTGCACCCAATCCTCTAAAAACTCAAGCCTGGAAAACAGTTGCTGTTTTTGTCCTTTTATCTTGTCTTATGTTCCTTGCTTCAAGGAACATAAATAAAACACTGTCAGAATGAGGGCAAATGGAGGAAACAGAACACAGGAGAGTGTAGCAGAAGTGAAAATGATTGCCGGTATGCTGGTAAATGTTTAACATCCTGCTGTCAAAGAGAAGAAAAAAAAAGTTTGATGTGTAGAGGTGCTGGTTTCTACAGTATAAATAACTCACACTGGCCACTGTCTGGATTGGAGTTGTCAGAATGGCAGCACTGAATTCTGGGTTCAACGGCGATGGCAGCCCCGAGCCATAAGGCATACTTCTTCCACACAGTTCCCAACATCATGAGGAATGCCAACAGCATACAGACAATAACTAGAGCAGTGCAATTACAAAGTGATCAGCTGTAACTACTTACTTTGCAGCCTCTGCGATGCTGGCTTTAAGTGCTGCCTGAGTACTAAGGACATGTACTTCAACAGGAAGCATCACCCGCAGTCCAGTTTCTACCATGTCATCTTAGAGAATCATTGGATTAGTTCACAGAACATCTGAGAATTTAGCAATGGGCTCTGGGCACACCAGTTATTAATATTTTGAGCTCAGTTGTTGTTTGCTAATATTTTTCACTCTTTCCTTGATACAATGGAAAGTGGACTTTTGTTGCCCAGTGTAGAAAGGTCATTTAACATTATTAATCTTTTTTTTATATCTAAGTCATTCCTCACATTATCTCAGGTTCACCTATGAAGCATCTTGTTGTACAAAGATCATTTGGGCTTATTTATTTTTCTCGTTTCCATAAAATATATTTTGATCATATTCTTTGCTGTCCTCCAGCTCCTCCCAAATACTCTCCCATCCTTTCCTACTTAACTTCATCTTTTTCTCTTACTAAACAAAACTAAAGGCGTATGCTCACACGCACTCACACATGTGCATTTGCATGTACGCATGCACGCATGTGTATACACACACACACCCCAAAACATGGAGTCCATTATTTTGACTTTGATCACATATGCAAAACTGTTTCTAGCCTAACTTGGGAGTGCTGAGTTACCTATATCACCTGGTATAACTCTAGGCTGATGAGGAAAAATGACAATAGATCTTGATCCTGCTGAATCCCAGCTCCAGTTTCACACAGCTCTGGACAAATCTATAATGGGCAGTTGGACTGAGCCCTTTCTCCATTCTCATTATTGCCTTTACCCCTGTTCTCTCAGAGTCATTCCTTGTAAACTACTTGTATTCAATGCCCCAGGCTCTGCTTTTAAGAATGTCTTGAGTAAGACTCTGCACATCTCTATATTTGTTCCTTACCCTAGTCCACTTTAAAAATATCAGTCTATACTTGAGCAGAATCATCTAAAACCTGGTGATTTTTGAAAGAATATGTTAAATATCTAACATAAATAGCTAAACATTATATGGGGAATTAAAAACAGAAGGATTCTGGGGGAAGAGAAGATGAAAATGGAAATTCTCTCGACTTTCTGGGAAAGGAAAGCATAAATGCTTATTTCAAAAGATCCTAGCAATATGATCTATTATTAATACTATATAATATTAATTATCTACTCTCATGATTATATGGCTGATCAGAAACTGCCTCTTCCCAGCATCATGAGAGAATTGGCAAATAAAATTACCAATATTCAAAGGATGTTTCTTACTGAATATCATTTTTCCATAATTCTAAGGCTAAGAAACAGTCTTAACCATTATAAACACTTCCTGTATAGTATATGTGCATAGACATATAGCAAAAATGAGTGTGTGTGTTTGTGTATTTTGTACATATAAAGTGTATTCTCACTACTTGCAGATCAACTTTTGAGAGTTTACCTGCTCAGAGAAATTAACCTGCAACATTAAATTAGCACTCAAAATACTTCCACAGACATTTGTGGGTGTGCACAGAGCAGCAAAATATTCAACTCAGACACATAGTCAGGGAGCCTAAAAGGGTCTGTTTGCCTTCTTGCTTCAGCTTTCCTATTGCAAACATGCCCTTTCCATGGTCTGGTGAGTGCTCTGTTGTTCACGTATTTGTTTGTAATTTCACTCTTTAAGATGGATTCCCAGGAAGATGTTGAAAGGCTTTGTAGTGCAAGAATACTCTACTGTACCTCTTGGAGAACATATGCGTGTGCAATAAGTTTAAGGGTGTGACTTACAATATTGTAGCCACAATATCTGGGTCAGTGAATCAACAATATGTGGTAAACATGAAAAAACCACAGGACACAATCCTTTTGTTTTTCTTGATTAGCTGATGATAATGCCTGGCCTTAAGAACTTAATGCTACACATATTTTCTCTCAGAGCACTGGGTTTATATTCACTAATTAGGTTTTCATCAAAACTTTATAGACTATAGCTTCTGTAAGGAATCAAAATCACTGTGAAAATCAAGAAGGAAATGCGAAAAGGAGAAACAGAGCTGTTACACAAACATTAATTACTACTGCAAGAAACCTCAGAGCAGCAGCAGCAGCTTTGTAGAATGCTTCAGATGCTCCTGAAGGTCATGCAAGCCTTCTGAGCAGCCTCCTTCCGGTAAGGAGGAAGCTCCCACAGATCTGCCTGTTCTGCTTGAATTACATTTTTATCAAAGAAATATCTGGCTTCAGAGACTCCAAAATGCTTTTTCTTTCTCCATATCCATGTATGCCTAATGCCTATAGCTATACCTAAAGATAGAGATAGACAAATAGATATTTGTTATAGGTATTTGACTTATTCATTCCTATAGGTTTATATTTCACGCATTGTTGGTAAGAGTTCTCAAGTATTGGATCTCCATGTCACTTAACAAATAAATAATCCTGCCTGCATGTTATTTTGTTGAATGAACTAAATAATATCTTGCCATCTTCATTTTATGAATCAATAGATACTAAATTATACCACTATTGTGTACAAGCTACTCAATTGATTTTTCTTTAAAAAGAGGTCCTTATGCACAAAGAGCTATTGGCATTATTAAGTAGTTAATGAACTATAGCCATTAAATGAGTAGCAGTCAATATTATACTTCTCAATTTTTTTTTCATCGAAAAGTAGTACGCTTCTTAAGTTAGAACATCAAATTTTATAGAAAAAATGTGAAAGAATCTTTGACATATGGTTGAGTGTTAATCTTAGTAAAAGTTCCAAAATTACTTTTCAAAAAGCTTACATTATAAAATGCCTTTAAATATTAAGAACACTGTTGTGGTATAATAAAAGTCTAAGGCATAAAATGCTGATTTGAGCTCAGTTTCATATAATGAGCACTGTCCTCACATAACCCCCAGAAGACAGACCTTTCATTGATCACACAATTAAAAAAAGAATGCCTGCAAAGCCCTGTGGAAGATATGATGATTCGGTACCTAAGGCTTCAACATCAAAGAGTCACTTTAAACTGTCTTGTGTCACAGAGCTAGTGACTCCAGTTCCCTTTCATGTCACTAAATAGAATTGCCCAATAGTATGTGAGGTGTGACAAAAGGAGAGCTTGAATGACTTCTTCAAGGAGTCTCAGCAAGGGCTGGAGAATTGGCTCATTGGTTGAGGGTACCAGAGGATCCAACAGTCTATTCTGATCTCAGCAGACACCAGACACACATGTGGTGCACACAATATCTGCATTCATACATGTAAAAAAAGAAGCCTCAACACACAAGTGTTCTCTGGAAGACCTGTAGATTTTCACGCAGCATGAGGGGCTTCAGCCTCCTTTGAATACAGAAGTCTTTGCTAGACCCTCAAGTTTTAGTGTGGTGGTGGATATTGTGGTCCCACAAGTCAAGTGAAATATTCTTAAGTAATCAAAATAAACAATAATCTGATGGCTTAAAATCACAATGCTTCAAGATTGAGCCCTAAAATTTTCCTATGACATTTCCTAAAAAACACCCATTTCTTTTTTTTTAATTGGGTATTTATTTCATTTACATTTCCAATGCTATCCCAAAAGTCCCCCACACGCTCCCCCACCCACTCCCCTACCTACCCACTCCCACTTCTTGGCCCTGGTGTTCCCCTGTACTGAGGCATATAAAGTTTGCACGACCAATGGACCTCTCTTTCCACTGATGGTCGACTAGGCCATCTTCTGATTCATATGCAGCTAGAGACACAAGCTCTAGGGGGTGGGGGGTATTGGTTAATTCATATTGTTGTTATACCTATAGGATTGCAGATCCCTTCAGCTCCTTGGATAATTTCTCTAGCTCCTCCATTGGGGGCCCTGTGATCCATCCAATGGCTGACTGTGAGTATCCACTTCTGAAAACACCCATTTCTACTTAAAATTTCATACACATAAATTTCTCCCTCTCTCACTTTCATTTATAGTTAAAAGGTTAATTATTGTTACTTCAGATACTTATGAAATGTTTTTAAAACTTAAACAGATAACATGTTATGAGGTATACTATGAAATACATATGTTTAACTGTGCGAAAATACAGGCACAAAGTAACATATGTTCCTGAAGTTATTAGATAGAAACAAAGCTGAACCATCTACAAGTTTTGTTTTGTTTTGTTTTGTTTTTTAACCAAAGAAATTCACTAGGAATTTTCTATCTCCTATCCTGACTTATATATGTGTTTGGAAAGTATCTTGGGTGTTGTATGATCTCTCTGTCTATGTCTATGTCTCTCTCTGTCTCTTTCTCTGTCTCTGTCTCTCTGGCCAAAAGCATTCTCCCCATAAAAGGAAGGGGAACTCCATCTGAGGAAAATGGATTCAATTTGGAGAATGCAGGGATGTTTTTATGAAGCAGTGTTTAATCATATAATAGCCATAATAGTAATAACAGTAATCAGGGCTATTATGCTTTCACAGTTGGAACCACAACTGTGAATCACATCCATCCTATTGACTATTATTTTTTATTAAAATTCAGAAAATGTCTCACAGCAATACAGTAAATACATCCGAATGGATGGAACCAAGAATTCTACCAGGCCAGCTTATTTTTGATCCTGCTCCAGTTAAAGTACAGTAACAAAAAGCAAAGCCAATATCGATCTTTCTTTTTCCTTTTTAGAAAATATATTTCCTCTGCTTGGTAAGCAATGGAAAAAAGCAGATTCTACCAGACTGTTGTTCTTTGTTCTGTGCAAGGTCATTTCTAATGTAGCCCTGGCCATCTATTTGATCTGGTCTCGAGGAAAACTTAGTGTTAGTTTGTCTATGGCTATGGTGTTCCTCTTTGCTTGTTTGTATTCATCTTGTTTTAAAATACCAAGAAGGAAGATTAGGAAAAAATCTAAAGTCAAGAATCTAGACTTGTCAACTGCAGAGAACATAACAGTCATTAAATACATATTAAGCACAGCAATTTTTCAAAAGGCCAGTGCCCCCAAATAATATTTTGGATAGTAGAATAAATGTTATTATGGTTAAACCTTTTAAAAGAGGTGTGGGCAATAAAAAAGAATCATCAGATTATTTTATATACCACACTCGTATGGCAATCTGAAAATGACAGCCATGCTATACGGCTGACATTGTGATCCTTGTTTTCAAGAGTTATATATGAATGTGTTATTTATAGCATGAGTGCTTGAGAATTGGGAGGAAGTGACTCATCAACGATGTTTTGATTTCTTGACTAAAATTTAACTTGTACCTTATCTCCCTGGTACACATTAATGCCATGTGAGCACATACCTTGAACACAGTTTCCTGTTATTCTTTATTTCTATAAAGCAAATGACCTAGCAGGGAAGAGAGTTATAGTGGCTTCAAAACATATGCCTTATTTTAGGATATAGCAGGAAAAGTAAGTCTTCACACCCATCTATTCTGTTTCACCAATATCCATTTGTAATACGCTATTCTGAAATACATAATTCTTTGTAAAACACTTTAGTGTGTTGGAAATGTTCACGGTTATGATTTATATTTTCTCTAAGGGAAGGGATCTTCTCTGCTGCTTGACAATAATCTTCAGGACAATAATGATCCTCTGAGAGTGTTTCATTTTAGTGAGTTATACATAGAGTCCAGAAGCAGAAAGAGACTTCACCTGATTGTATACAACCACTGTTCACTGCGTCAGATAAGAAACCATACTTTGGCCTTGGTTTCTCTTTCAGAGATTATCCACACATCACTTTCTGTCAACCATTAGTTATGTCTCAAAAGGAAAGTTTACTTGAATCTAGAGCACACACATTTTCCAAGTGTGTTGGAAATGGAAGCTGTTTAGATAAGTGTCTTTGGTAGTTCATTTCCCATCACTGAACTGAAAAAAAAAAAGCTGTTAACAGTTGTACTTCACATAGGGCTGTATCACAAGCAACATTTCACTTACTTGAAACTTTTTTCAGAAACCCAAATTTACAGACTTGCTCTGCCCTAGTTTCCTCAATGGTTTGATGTCCCTGCCACCTTCCTTGACCTCATATCTGGGAAACACAAAGGCATTATGTTTTATGTGTTAAAGATGGCAAATGGATTTTAACACCTTTGAGTACAAATGGACCACTTACAACTCAGTCTTGACAAATATTACGTCTTTGTTGATGGTATGAATTTCAAGGAAAGCATCATGTTGTGGATTAAATACATCTTGTCCCTGGCTTGATCAATCTCTCCTGCAGTCATCTTACCTTACTGTAGCAAATAGGTTACTGAACCTATCCCAGGCAACAGCCAGCTTCGCAGGGCGGAGATCCCTGTAAAAGGATGTTTATCTAAGGTGAAGCTTTATTCACGGCAACCTTAATAAAACCATGTTACAGAACCAAACTGAGACAATTATCAACCAGACTACACTGTGGTTCATACTCCTTTTTTATTTAAATATAAAGCTAATGCCAGTACACAAAAGAGAGATACTTGGTTACAAAACCCCTCTGTCTTAGTTAGGGTTTCCGCTGTTGTAAAGAGACACCATGACCAGGGCAACTCTTATAAAAGAAAAGATTTAATTGGGGTTGACTTACAGGCTCAGATGTTCAGTCCATTATCATCATGGCAGAAAGCATGGCAGCATTGAGGCAGGCTGGAGGAGCTGAGAGTTCTACATTTTCATCCAAAGTTAGCCAGGAGCTAGGAGGAGGGTCTCAAAGCTCAACCCCACAGTGACATGCTTCCTCCAACAAGGCCAAACCTACTCTAGCAAGGTCATACCTCCTAATAGTGACATTCCCTGGGCCAAGCATATCCAAATCAACACATCTTTTATCTATTCCTTTTCCTAATATGCCATTCTATTCAACATCTTTCATATATCTTTAATTGGTGTATTGGCAAAGGCTATTGTGTTGGAGCTTGGCAAACCAGGGTCTTTGCCTTAAGTCTCCAGTGGCAGGCCTAGAGTAAGAAAGAAGATCCAGTTAGATGGTATCATGGAACAAGCTACATTGAAATGAACAGTGACCAGCCTAAAATAATAAAATGTTTACATCAACAAAATGCTTACCTACACTGCTGGATGGGAGGATATTAGTAACTTTTGTTGTGTTAGGGTTTACTGAGAAGTCAGTAAACTTCTGCTTCTGGCTCTGGTTGCTACTCATATGGGAAATCTTTCTGGAGTACCACAAACTACTTTTTATGAGTATTTCTGAAAGCTTTATAATCAGTTTTGAGAGTAGAAAAAATACCCAAGAATTATTGTAGACTTGGAAATCTAGCTGTGTGAACTGCTGGTGGCATGTAACTTCTTTTTTAAAGGTCTTTCTATTTTGAAACAATTACATATTGGTGGGAAGTGGCAGAGATAGAATGAAGTGTGGACGCACTTTGGCCTTTGTCTAGACTACATGATTATATTAAAATAGCAGCCTGAATTGTTATGTGTTTATATTTCACACAATTATATCATAATACTGAAAACAGGAAATAGATATTGGTATTTCATAACTCAGAAAGATTTTCCTGGTGACCACCACCAGAAAGATATCTGCTAATAGTCACACTCAATCTTCTCTCTACTTTATAACCCTCCATTTGTTGGAATTTCTGAGCTGTCTCCCACCTCCAAAAGTTTGACCTTTGAGGATGTTACGTAAGTGAAATCAAATAGTATGGGATTACATCATACTAGCTTTATGTTTTTATCTTTTTATGTCCTTGAGAACCATCCAAGTTGTTTGTAATAGAGGTTTACTTCTCTTGTTTTGATGAGAAGTGTAGTGCAACAAGAAACACTGTAGTTTCTTGGATACTTTTTACATTGACTATGGGACACTGTTTTTTAAAAATTTGTTGAGCCAAGCATTGCCTGAACCTGCCTTTGCCTTCCAGTTGCTGGGGTTATAAGTGTGCACTGTAACATGCTTCATTGAGAGACATTTTGCTCCTAAGATTTACAAATAATGAATAAAGTTGCTATGAGTGTGTGTGTGTGTGTGTGTGTGTGTGTGTGTGTGTGTGTGTGTGTGTGTGTGTGTATGTGTGTGTGTGTGTGTGTGTGTGTGTGTGTGTGTGTGTGTGTGTGTGTGTTTATAAATCTAGGTTCATGTATCTGGGATAAATGCAGGGCATCAATTGCCAAATTGTGTGAAAAGTATATGTTTTTCTTTTAGGGAGGTTGTTAAACAATGTTCCAGAGTATTTACCTCATTTTTGTTTACACGGGTCGTACATGGAAGAGCCAATTTCTTCCCAACCGCATCAGCACTGAATGTTATTGCTGTTTAAAAATTTTTTAGACCTTCTAATAAATAATGATATTCCAACCTGTTCCTAATTTGCATTTCCCAGTGACTGGTGATGCTGGACAACTTTGCATGTGTTTGTCTGTTTTGCACATTGTCAGTAGAATATCCTTTCATATTTTTGTGTTAATTTTGAAGAATTTTGCTCAGTTGCCTAGTAAAACTGCACTATTTTAGTATGCTCTATGATACATTTTGAAATGACCCCTATTTCAGACATTTTTTTTTCCTCCAATAGTTGCAAACAGTTGTTTTCTTCTTCTGGGTTATCTATACCTTCTGGATGTTTTGAAATAGAATGACCCTCTAAAAGCTCATATATTTGAATGCTTGGCTTTCGTGGTAGTTAAGGAAAGAGGAAGAGGTGTGGCCTTGTTGGAGGACATGAATCTCTGGAGATGGGCTTTGAGGCTTCAAGTTCCCAAACCCGGCCCATTCTTGCTTTCTCTCTGCCTCTATCTTGTAGATAAAATATAACCATCCTGCTGCTGCTCCAGTGCCACACTTGTCTTTCTGATGCCGTGCTCCTTACAATGATGATAATGGACTATTCCTCTGAAACTTTAAGCAAGTCCCAAATTAAATGCTTTCTTCTATAATAATCTGCCTTGACTGTAGTAGCTATTCACAATAATAGAACAGTAACTAAAATATCTTCTTATCTTCATGCCACGGGGAAAGTAATTTCCTCTACTCTTTGACCCTGTGTGGTATCATTCCCCGTGATGGCAAGTCAAAGCATCAAAAGGACTCAGACCTAAAGGGCACTGTTCTTTACTTATCAGATATGTATAATCACTATTTCCTTAAGCTGGCATAATACTTTTGGAAATAGTTCTGAGAGGCACCCTGGCATATGCTGTTAATGGCCTGCCCATAGGACACTTTGCATTTCTCTGCACACTGGCCAAATTTCAAGCTATATGCACTCCTGGAAACTCCTTTGTCCTCCTGGTTTCCTCTCTTCTCCTGGACAGCAATTTGCGTAAAGTTCCCAAGTAAGATAAAGACCCAGTTGACCTTGAGTGACAGCCTTAATCCATCTTTTATTGGCTGGCTTCCCTTATTTGCTTCAGTTATCTACTTTGCTGTTGATATTTTCTGATGTTCCTTTTGAAACTAATGCAAGTTTTTCTAGGCTTTGCTTTTGGATTGCCCCCAATTAGTTTGCAGGTGTCCTCATCTACCAAGGAAAACAATAAGCCACATACCCACCATCTTTCTGGCTAAACATGACTCTTTGCAGATAAAGAGCTATTACAAGAGAAATCAACCAACAGGGCACCTTGATGGTAAACTAAGGTGTGTTGTCAATGGATTCCTGGCTAATTCAAGAGGCCTAGAAGAGAGTCATAGGAATAAAAGTAAAAGAATTAGAGAGGAGTTCACTCAGATAAAGTTAATGTATTTCTGCCTCTTCAGTCAGGGAGGAAGGACAGAGGTGAAAACAAATGTTAGAATAGAATTGCTATTGTCCTGTTTTGTAATAATTTATTTATCATTTATTTATTTAATGATTAGTAATGCTATAAGTATCTATATGTAATATTTGGTATTCTAAAGTCATTGATAGGTATAATCAAACTATTTAGAAAACACATTTTTGGAGACAAGGTCATACTGCATAAGGGCCAAACTCTCCATGTTGTCTAGGTTGACACCAATCCAGTGATCTCTCCACTTCAACATTCTGACTGCTGGGATTAGAGGTATGTACAACCATGCCTGCCTGGAAAACAGGAACCTGATGCTTGATAGAAAATTAGAATGTGGGTTATTGTATTAGATGGCATGGAGGGGTCAAAATGAGTCTGTAGATGGACATAAATGTGACATATCTGAAATATACCTGTCATTACATTTGGGTTCTCTCTCCAATGTGCTGTGTTCTCATGTTATTAATCTCTGTGATGAATCAACTTGAAGCTTGACATAAATCCTAAAACCAGAGGATAAAGGAATTAACCCAAACCAGCTGTGTCTGTCACCAGAGGCCAGGGATCCTTTCTACAGAGCCGAAAAATAGATTTCATTTTTGACCTGAAATACCACGGTCTATCTCAGAATTGATCAAAATCTCGTAGAATCAGAAGCTGTAAGGAGGAGTGTGTGCCCTGGAGGCCAAGTTGAAAGGTCTGGAAGTCCACTTTATTTCTGATTGAATGGAGACTTTCAGGATCTAAGTTGTGTTGTGAACAGGAAAAGGCACAATGTAGTCAGAACATCTTCATGTCTTCTTTACAGGTGTTTTTGGGAGAAAGTCCTTTATGGAAGGGTCATTTGTTTACATTGGGTTAACTTGCTTCATATTAAGAACCTTTAACTTATAACCTATGTTGTTGTGTCTTTTTAAGGAATTCCTTTTTATGGTGACTTGAGCCAATAAGAGGCAGGTTTATCTATCTATCTATCTATCTATCTATCTATCTATCTATCTATCTATCTATCTATCTATCTATTGAGCTGGGCAGTGGTGGCACATGGGAGGCAGAGGCAGGAGGATCTCTGAGTTTGAGGCCAGCCTGGTCTACAGAATGAGTTCCAGGACAGCCAGGGCTACACAGAGAAACACTGTCTTGAAAAAAAAAAACCATAAATAAATAAATAAATAAATAAATAAATAAATAAATAAAAAAGTCTTTGACTTGTCAGGCACTTGATACTAAGAGGACTCTGCTGTCAGGGCTACACAGAGAAACCCTGTCTTGAAAAAAAACCATAAATAAATAAATAAATAAATAAATAAATAAATAAATAAATAGTTTTTGACTTGTCAGGCACTTGATACTAAGAGGACTCTGCTGTTTGGGTCCAGCAAGCTGGGGTTCCTTGATACAGTTTCTTGTCTGTGTAGGAGATTTCTGAATGTCCCTGTGCAGCTTCAGTGCAGCCAAACTTCTTGTCCTTAGGGTCAGGAGCAGTGCCAGACAAAATCATACTGGTCTTTACTATTTAATCACAGAAATCAGGCTGTTCTCAGTAATGTACAGGTACTGATCAAAGGAGTTACATATACCCACCCAAGTGAGAGAGACTCAGACCTGGAACTCTTAGTGGAGGAATTCATTGTGGACCATGACATAAAATGGACATATGGGCAGTTTTGAAACAATATTTTCTTCCATATATTGGTTTTCCTAGTGTGTGCTGAACTGCAGACCTATGGCATCTCTTTTACTGTCTAATGGATAAGCGAATTCAAAGCATCCAAAGACCGACTCTGTGTCTCAGGTAGGAGTGGAAAAATGACCAAGAAAATACTAGGATTACATATCAAACCCAACACTGTTGCAAATGGACATGGTTTTGGCATTGGAAAGAATAGAGTTTGGATTTCAACTCTGATATTTTTCAACTAAGAGGTTTTTATGTGTAAAAGTTCTATCTATCTATCTATCTATCTATCTATCTATCTATCTATCTATTTATTTATTTACTAAAATCTCAGGGTAGCTATGGTGATTACACAAGGCAATACTTGAAAACTCTAAGCAGTGTACCTGGCCATGTAGCAACTGGTTTTAGCAGTAAAGCAGCAGTGATGGAGATAGAATTTAATAGAAGGAACAACAATACATTCTTAAACAATAATAAGTACTTAAACTTATCTATTTGGAATCACCTCAATGGATTCTCTTCCATGTGCCCCTAAATGACACAGTCAGTAGGCTTCTTTTCATTTTCACCTGCGTTCATAAGCATCAGTGCTGAGCAATTCATGTGCATCTGATGAATGTACATTGATTTGAATTAAGTGAAACCAAATCAAGTTCTCTCTAAAAATAATCCCTCAGCTCTGTATTTGATTCAGCCAATGACTCATTGCAGAACTTGGAACTAGTAAGTGCTTTGCATTTTGCAGAACTATAACCTCATTTTTCAGTTGGATTCTTCTATTTCAGAGTATCATTCTTTAGGATGGTTGAAGTTGAATTCATTAATAATTAGTGTGTGACTCACACTCTCTCACAAGAGACCACCAACCTTCAGTAAGCTTTCTGATACCCTCTGTACCCTTTATATTGTGAATATGGTCAGTGCTCAGGGTGTGTGTTTATTAATTTACGTGTGTCTTCAACCTCTCCTTTGGACTTTCTTGAACAGCTATAAAATACCCAAGTATTCATCCTGTGTTACTCTTAAGTTTTGCGTTTCATCCTCATCTTGTAGGACCTTTGAGGACAAATGATGAACGTTCTACTTATTTAATTCTCTCACTAAGAAATACTGCATGCATTTATCATCCACCAGCTAGACACTGTCCTCAACTTTGGAGATGCATACTGTGTTCCAAAACTTTTTGCCTTGGGCTGAATTCTCCCAGAAGCAGATTTTTATCTACAAACTAGTTGAGAGTTATTGCTAGAAAACATCAATTGGAGGTTGGAAAACAGAAAACTGAAAGGAAGATCTAGTAACATGTTTATATTCCATCAAGTTGCCCCCGCTGTGGGCAAGTGAAGCTTAACATTACTGAGGACCTCTGAGAAGATACAACTGTTGGCCCACCTGTTACGGTTTGGATGTCAAATGTCCCCTCAAAGTTCAAGTCTTACAGGCTTGGTCTTCAGTTTGGCACTACTGGAAGGCAGTACTTTTTAGGAGATAGGACCGAGTAGGATGTCCTAAGGACATTAAGGGGGACATACCCTCAAGAGTGACAATAGGGCACTGGTCATTTTGTGCTCTTCTTTTCTCCCTGCCTTGTGATATAAGCAATTTTGCTTCACTACATGCCTCCACCATGATGTGATTCAAACAATGGGATCAATAATCTATGCGGTGTGAATCAACATGAACCCTTTACTTTAGGGTTATTTATCTCAGCTATTTTGTCATAGCGAATAGAAAACTAATAAACTGGAGAGTGGGAAGCTCCTTGATGCTTACCACTGCACCATCTCTGATTCAGACTGCTCATTATTCCTGAGTTCCCTGCAAATATTGGCCCTTCAGTGAGAACACATCAATACAGTGCATAGTGTATGACGATGATAAATGCTATAGGGAAAATAAAGGGTCATAGAATGATTCATGTTACTATTTTGTAACTTAATATAATCTTATACATAGACTGAATCAATATTTGGTGGTGTTATTGTCTATACATTATAAGCATGGATGTATATACTAAGAGCCATTAAATGCTTAATATTCATCAGTGATGATTCAACCAGAGCTTAGGGCCATTCCTTTTCAAAAACACATCTTAATGATTAGTTTGTTTAGTATGGGTAACTGGGGCCACTTAACATAGCTCTCAAAGTCAGATGCTGAGCTCAGAAAAGTGATTGGTTGAATATAATATATAATTCCCCCTTAGTATCTGTTGCGGTAAATCTCCAACCCAAATATGCCCCGGCAATGAAAACACAACTCAATTAATATCAATACAAGCTGTGATCGTAGATTGGGCAGATCTACCACTACACTACCATCTTCCCCATCTATGAGACCCCTTAGACCTTGTGGTTTCTCCAGCCACGTGCTTCTGCTCTGCTTTCCTTCCACCTTCTCCTCCTCCACTGTCCTTTCTCTCCCACTGCTCCTTTTTTTCTCTCTCAACTTTCAGCTCCACCTTCCCTTCCTCTGCCCAATCCTTGGCTCTAGCCTTTGTTTTACAAATTAAGGTGGGAAGCCAGTTTACAGGAAATCACCTGAGTGCTAACTCATTCCTTGCTCTCAACCCCTCACAAGAGAAAGGAATTAGCATCAAATTACATATAGCCCCAGAGCTATCTGAAACAAGTGTCCATTGAAGATTGGTCGGTATTCCCTCTCATTCAGATCTTGCTTCCAGACTGTTATAGCCCTTTATATAAAACAGTAGTGTGTTTGTATGTATCATAAAAGCTCTTGTGTATGCTTCAACCATCAGTGGAAGACATGTAATTCCTAGTACAAGATGTGCCATATAATAGTTATACTTCATTTCTTACAGAGCAACGACAAGAGAATCCTGTATATATTCAGTACGTATGTGAAATAACTATATTACATTCTTTGTGAAACGAGGTCATCTTCTACATCCCAGATTAGCTTCAAATTCACACACACACACACACACACACACACACACACATGTATATATATAGTGTACCCTTAGTATATTGCTTCTATAAAAGTAATTTCATGCAATATTAACCAGAAAATAGAAAGTAAACACAGAAAAAAGTTCCTAGCTTACTTTCTGTAGAAAGTGTTGCCTCTTTATACCCTTCATATACAATTCTTATTGAGTGACTTCAATTTCATATTTTAATGCATAATATCTCTTTACCAATTCATATGTGGGCAGTTTAAACACTGTAGGTATAATTATACCAAATGTCTTGGTTTTGTTTTGGTTTCACTGGGGTAGAAATTATAGCAATAAATACCTTCTCATTTTGTGTATTATGGGAAGAAAAAAATGACATTAATCCTAAACAATGGCTAATAATCAAGAGGTGTTGTCAAGCAGTGCAGTGACAGAAAAATCCATGAGCTAATCCCCTTTGTTTCTTTGAATAATTACTAGTTGTAAAAAGAAAAAAGAAGAGCAGTTCTATGATATAATCCTTTTTTTGTTATTAGTAGAGAAAGGCTATTTTAATCTTATTTTGACAGTTTCTTACCTAAACTGTTAGCAATTGCTCTACTTTGCATTATTAGGCTAAGCCATCAATTGTGGTCACCAATGACTGGACATCTTAGCTCTTTCAGCTCTTGTTCCCTGGGCTCTGTGCCCTGAGACTCATGGGGTTCCACTCAATAATGCCCTTAAATAGAGAGGGTTTTTCTTCCTTAAAGCAACTAAGCACAGTTTGAATGCTAGTGCTTTCAATTAAACCTCCCAGGTTTTGTGATGGTGTTAAATAGGCCACCAATGGGGTTGGTGGCTTCTAATAAATGTAGAGCTGAGGACACTCTAGGGTCCTTTCAACCAATATAAAGGAGATAAAAGATGGAACAGATTGCTCTTTTCCTTGCTTGACTTAGAATGGAAACATTGTAAATGATACCTTTAAACAAGAGTAACAGTAAGATACCCATTGAAAGGGGAAAGAAGAAAGAAAAAGAACTTTAGCTATGTTAGTTACTGTATTGGCAACACATATATTAGAACAGACAAGACAGACAGTCTTATTCTTCAGGGTTAATTTCACATTCAAGAGTTCAGACAGGAGTCACAGGAGGCATTTAGACAATTGACACTCCCCACCCTCCACCCCATTCCTCATAGCAGTTTCTCTTTGACCTGTGTTAAGAACCAAGCCTCTTCTAATTGTTGTGCATGCTGAGGGACAAAGAGGACACTGGCAAAGATGGTGGTCATCTCCATCCCCTACAAGCTCTTGAGTGCCTTTTTGAGAGCTGTCTGGCTGTGGGATCCAGATGAGCACATGTACAAAGCAAGTGAGAGATGTGCTGGTGATGTAGGGAAGGGGTCATGTGTGCAGTGATCCTCAGCCTTCTCCCACATGTAAGATACATATGAATGAGGTATGTTCTCATGCAGCTCCAGGGCTTCTCAGATGGCTGGAGCTCTAGTTGCTCATAGAATACCAAGGCACTCAAGATTGCTGCCTTCCTTGAAGGGTCTCCCCACAGATCTTTCCTGGCAGACCCCTAAATATTTGTGCCTGCTTATTACATGCGTTAGTGCTATATTCACTATAAAGATGCTATTATTAAAATTTATACAATATATTTGATCATATTCTTTTTCATCCTTACCTCTTTTTCATCTCATTGTGAAGATTTCAATATTTTAGATCAACAGAGAGCTTTGTATTTCATAATTATACTTTTCATTTTTGCCCAAAGCAATATTTATGCACAATCCTGACATTTTTTTCTGGAAATATTTTAATATTGCTTGAAAGACCTGAAACAATATGCAAACTGATATTTTTAATTTAAGAAAGAAATATCCATGTGGATTCTTAAACCTTAGATGTGAAGATATAACGACGATCAGAAATTTGATTAAGGTTTCTGTGATCTAAAGCAGCCTGATATTGGTGACACAGACATACTCTGGGTAAAGATATATAAACAAATATCAGAGAAAAATTTTGAGAGCTATAGAAAATATTATATACCAGAAAGTGTCCAAATATTGAAAAAGAGGTGCCAACCTATGTACAAGAGTTATTTAGTGCACCTATCAGACAAGACCAAAAGAGAAACATCCCATTCTAGTGAAAATACTGCAGTTCTCAGAATCCTCTATGGGGACCAAACAGGTAGAAAACACACACACACACACACACACACACACACACACACAGAGAGAGAGAGAGAGAGAGAGAGAGAGAGAGAGAGAGAGAGAGAGAGAGAGACAGAGAGACAGAGAGACAGAGAGACAGAGAGACAGAGACAGAGAGATTATTAAAACAATTTAAAGGAAGTGGTCTGGTCAAGCTTTGGTAGTTGTTGAATGTTTCAGCAGTCTCATTATGGCACTGAAGGCCTGAGTGAGTGCTGGAGAGCTGCTGGTCTTCAATCTACATTGAAATCCTGATAAAGTCTATTATAGTAACCAGAAAGGAGTGATGCAGCAATATGATATATAAAAATGCTACTGTGAGTAAAGACAAGCAAGGGAAACAAAATTGTCTCATTTAATGTCCATTTGGGCTGGGTCTCCCTGCTTCAAATAATCTGATCAAGAAAAATCACTCCCAGGAGTGACCGGAGGGAGGCTTGTGCTTTAAATGCCTTCAGATGCATTCCCCTGCATCAGATGCAATCCCCTGAAAAATCAGACCCTGCAACCACTAAACACAAACCAAAGAAAGTGTATTGGAAGATGCAAGAAACACCAAGTTCCTTAAAAGGCAGGAATATGGCAATAACAACATATTTCTTAACCAAAAGTTTGCAAGCAAGGAGGGTTTGGAATGATGTATTTCAAGCTGTTAAAGGGAACAAGTATCAACCCAGACTAATATATCTAGTAAGGGTATTGGGCATAAATGAAGGAGAAAGAAAAAAAAAAAACTATGCATGACAAGAAAAAAAAAAAAAGAAAAAAAAAAGGCCAAAAGAATTCATACCACTAAGCCAGTTCTTGAAGGACTCCTTCAGACTGAAGAGAACGAGAAACACATTTATTTGTCAGCCCGTGGGAAAGCATAAACCATACTCAAACAGTAGTCAAGCAAATGGGGTAATTTAAACATTACAAAGTCAACAGATGGGCAGGAATTAACACACAACTTTCGATCTTAACTCTGAATACTAGAACTCTGACTACTAGTGGTTTTAACTCCCCAAGCAAAATACAGGCTAGCAGATTGCATTGAAAAACAGCATCCATCTCTTTGCTGCCTCCAAGAAATATACCTCTTCACCAAAGACAGATTCAACAATAGACAAAAGGATTGAAAACTATACTTCATGCCACTGCAAATGGGAAAAGCGCCAAGGTCATGGTTCCAAGATATGACAAAGTCAATTTTGGTCCAAATTAGTCAGAAGATATAAAGGTCACTTCATATGGAAAAAGGGACCAATCTACTATGGGGATGTTACAATTATAAACATATTGAACCCAGCAGCATGGCATTTTATGAAACAAATACTAATAGCTATGAAGACACAGATTAACCTCAAACAATGAGAGTAGGGGACTTAAATACTAGACTCTGACTGACAGACAGGTTATCTCAACAAAAAATTGAGATAGACCTGAGCTAATGACATGATAAAACAAAAGGACTTACATAAACAAAAGGACTTACATCAAAAGAAAATGCTATTCAAACAATGTAGAATGTACTGTCTTCTCACCATTCCACAGAACATTATTTTAAATGATAACATAATAGGACATAAAGCAAATATTAGCAAAAGTAGGTAAATTGAAGCAATGTCTTCCATTTTATTTGACCATAGCAGAATAAAATTAAACCATATACTCATGAGTGAAAAATGAGACATCAAAGACATCACAAAACAAGCAAAAAGTTTCTAGAATTGACTATAAATGAAATATGTATGTATGTATGTATGTATGTATGTATGTATATATCCTATTGGATACAATTAAATCTGTTCTTATAGGGAAGCTTATAGCTAAAAGCATCTACATTAAGCAAACAGAGAGAACCAGATAACTTAACATTTTAGTAAACTGGAACATCTACAAGTAATGGCTGAGTTTCTAGATGTCTATGGATTTCCAGATGTATTCCTAGAGTAAAGTTAAACATGGAGAGAGAAGCATTTTAAACAGATCTAGTCCAAACATTGAGATTGAAGCAGTAATAAAATGTTCTCAAACTATAAACATTCCAGGACCACACAGATTCAGTGCTGAGTCTACCAGAGCTTGAAAGAACCAACTACAATGTTTCTCACATCATTCCATAAAATAGAAAAGAAAGGAATTCTAGTAGTCTCTTTCAGTGAAGCTGGCGTTATTTTGATACTCAAACGAAATAAAGACACACTACCACCATTACCACCACCACCACCACCATCACCACCACCACCATTATTACTATAACCACCAAAGGAAGGAAAGAACGAAAGAAGAAAGGAAGGAAGGAAGGAAGGAAGGAAGGAAGGAAGGAAGGAAGGAAGGAAGGAAGGAAGGAATTCTAACACTCTGGAGGCAAATGCAGACAAAAAATACCTGTGAGGAGGGGAAGACATGGAACAATAACAATATCTTAATAAATGATGATAAAATGCAAGCCTAATTTAAGACCATAGGAAAAAAGACAAATCACTCACTGTGATCAAGTTGGCTTTACTACAGAGATGCTGATCTCACAAAACTCTAACCACATGATTTTTTGACAAAGACAGCAAACTAAACATTTGAGAAAAGATATCAACTTCAATAAACAGTGCTGGGAAAACTGGATATCTACATGTAGAAAGTTGGAATAGGCCCCTCTCATCCTTCTCAAAGAGCCATTTTGAATGCCTCAAAGGCCTATAAAATCTGAAAGGGCTAGAGGAAAAATTAGCAAAGCATGTCAAGACATAAGAATAGGCTCCATTTGCTCAGGAAATAATGCCAGTGACTGACAAATGAGATCTCATGAAATTCAAAATCTTCTTATAGCAAAGGAAAGAGTTAAAATCATGTAAAGTGACAGAGTGCAGAATTGGGGGAAAAATCTTTGAAAGCTGTAGATCAGATAGTGGATTGATATGTAGACCACACAATGCACTGGGAAGAAAAAGCAGCAAGAAGTCCTGCAATCCAATTAATAAATGGGCTAATTAAATAAACAGTTCTTAGAGGATGAAATGTAAATGTCCTATGATTACATGGAAAAAATGCTCAACCTCTTGAGCTATGAGATCAATACAGATCAAATGTACCTTGAATTTCCATTTCATCCCAGTCAGAATGACAACCATTATGATAACAAGTAACAAATCTGGAAAGATGTAGACAAATAGAAAACCCTGACATTGTTTGGGGTCTATGCAAACTAGTCCTGGCACTCTGAGAATTAACAAATCTTTAATTAGACCCACCATACTACCCTGCAACATGATTCCTCCAAATTTTTCTGAAGGTTTCCACTTCAACCTATCACAAAAGATACAGGAATATCAACGTTTATTAGAGCATTATTCACAGTAGCTAATTTATGGGACCAATCTATATATCTAATAAGGGAGCAACAGAAATAAAATGTGGTGTATAGGCACAACAGAATTTTTTTTCACCTCTAAGGAAAAATAGAGCTTTGTCATTTACAGAAAAATGAATGCAACTGGAGAAAATTACTTTAATAAAAGTAAGCCAGTCTCAGAAAGACAAATAGATATGTTCTCATCTGTGTTTCTATTCTTCTTAATAGATACATACATCATACATGTGTATATGACATAAAATTGTCTATAGGAATTGAGAGCACTTACGCTGGTACACAGTACAAAAGGGGAGAAGAGGGACTTGTAAGAGAAGATGCACAAAGTCAAACATATGCTTCCATGAAAATGTTTGCATACAATACGGTAGTTATATGAACATACATCACAAATATTAGAGAAATGATGATTTGTTTTCTTGTGAACATCTATAGCATTTATACAAATATTACTGAGTTCTCATTGTTGGTGGGGCCTTGAAAACTCAGTCCTCATATACGGTGGTACCACATTACTGACTAGTCATGACACTTATCACATTCTGGGAGGTGGTCACATCCCCTTTTGATGCAAGTTTTCTTGAACTGTAGAATTTACCAAAGTGATTCTCATACTGAGGGCATATTTTTCCATTTGGGCGAAAGAAATGGATTAATAGGAAAGTTAAGTTGTTAATCCAATGTAGTTTACTTTTGCATCTCTTTTTTGACCTAACACCACACATTTACCTGCCCCTCCAAAAAAAAATCCTGAAATGAATCAGATGATTATCACATAGAAAAAGGAGTGAGTGAACTCATCTTTGCGCTATGAAAAATTCTAACAGTAGGATTAGAGCTCATCATAGGTTTCAAATGTCAAATATTAGGTTATATCTTCCTTCTGCACCATGTCTCAGTGGCTACCAAGGTCATGGACACAACTATTCAAGAGTAAGAAGAGGTACCCAGAGAAACCATTTTCTCTTATAATGTGGCTATGTAATACAAAATACAAAAGTAACTGCTCAAACCTCTGCCAAGGTAGCATATACCCTATAATAGTGAAAGCCCTAGTGTAGCTACAGTTCAGAATGTATTGTCATAAAACAATGTTTCTCAACCTTGCTAATGATGTCATCCTTTGACATAGTTCTGCATTTTGTGGTGTCCCCAATCATAAATTATTTCATTGCTACTTCATAATTGTAATTTTGCTACTGTTATGAAGAGTGATATAAATATTGGCTATTCAGGATATCTAATTTGCAACCCCCAATAGGGTTGAGACCCATGGGTTGAGGACTGCTAAATTAGAGTAACAGCTATAATCATTTAGGATATGTCATACACCTACATTGTTAGCTGAAATTCAGGATCACTCTAGGAAGTAATAGATTTAGCTCAAGAGATCTATCAGTCAAAATATATAGTCAATGTCATGGGAATCTCTTATCTATTCCTTGGACCTATTGACCCACAATCATGGATCAGTACTAACATGTACATTAAGAGAAGAATTGTATAACGCTGTACTACAGTACAAATCTATGTGCTGCAAGACAGTAAGCATTAGCCATGCATGGAAGCACTTGAAAATGTAGTTAGTTAGTCACGTGAAAAAAGATAATGTGAGAAAAATAATGTAAAATACCTCAATTATTTTTGTATTGATTACATTTGCAATGATAATACAAATATACTGGGCCAAATGAAATATATTTCATACAATTCTCCATGGCCATTATGTAATGAAGTTAATAAAAAGTGTGAACCTAACATTCGATGGCTGGCTAAGGTAATTGAAGTTACTGAGGCATTTCTAAAATTACAACAAATTCAGCATGGAAAACAGTGCTGGGAGATCTTTGGAAAAGAACACTAGAAAGAAGTTTAGGGATCAAATTCAAAACAGAGTAGGCAGTGTGGTTTAAACTAGACATGGCTTCCAAACATGGGGGATTTTTCCATCTCTGTCTCCCATCTTCAACCCAAGATGAGCGAAATCTCAGAATTACAGAGCAGATGCTGAAGACAAAACTGATGATGGTAAATCTTATATTGACTAATGGTTAATTGACTAGTGGTTAATTGACTAATGGTCTGGTAAAATGGGCCTCTGATATGGGTGATTTTGGGGAAATGTCCAATTTTCATTTTTTTTCCAAAAACAATTTTTATTAGATATTTTCTTCATTTACATTTTAAATGGTATCCCGAAAGTCCCCTATACCCCCACCCCCCCGCCCTGCTCCCCAACCCATCCACTCCTACTTCCTGGCCCTCGCATTCCCCTGTACTGGGGCATATAATCATTGCAAGACCAAGGGCCTCTCCTCCCAATGATGGCAGACTTGGCCATCTTCTGCTACATATGCAACTAGAGACGTGAGCTCTGGGGATACTGGTTAGTTCATATTATTGTTCCACCTATAGAGTTGCAGACTCCTTCAGCTCCTTGGGTACTTTCTCTAGCTCCCCCATTGGGAGCCCTCTGTTCCATCCAATAGATGACTGTGAGCATCCACTTCTGTATTTTTCCAGGCGATGGCAGATCCCCTCAGGAGACAGCTATATCAGGGCCCTGTCAGCAAAATCTTGCTGGCATTTGCAATAGTGTCTGGGTTTGGTGGTTGTTTATGGGATGGATCCCCAGGTGGGACAGTCTCTGGATGGTCCTTCCTTCCATTTCCGCTCCGAACTTTGTCTCTATAACTCCTTCCATGGGTATTTTGTTCCCCATTCTAAAAAAAAGAATGATGTATCCACGCGTTGGTCTTCCTTCTTGAGTTTCATGTGTTTTGCAACTTCTATATTGGGTATTCTAAGTTTCTGGACTAATATCCACTTATCAGTGACTGCATATCATGCGTATTCTTTTGTGCTTGGGTAACCTCACTCAGGATGATATCATCCAGATCCATCCATTTGCCTAAGAATTTCATAAATTCATCGTTTTTAATAGCTGAGTACTACTCCATTGTGTAAATGTACCATACTTTCTGTATCCACTCCTCTGTTGAGATGCATCTGGGTTCTTTCTAGCTTCTGGCTATTATAAATAAGGCTGCTATGAATATAGTGGAGCATGCATCCTTATTACAAGTTGGAACATCATCTGGGTATATGCCCAGAAGAGGTATTGCTGGATCTTCTGCTAGTACTATGTCCAATTTTCTGAGGTCCCATTTGTAGATTCTCGGTCTTACAGCACAAACCATTGCTGTTCTGTTCAGGAATTTTCCCCCTGTGCCCATATCTTTTAGGCTTTTCCCCACTTTCTCCTCTATAAGTTTCAGTGTCTCTGGTTTTATGTGGAATTTCTTGTGCTTTTTTATGCTTTTTATTTTCTGTTCTCTCCAGCACCCCCTCCCTTTTTTTTTCTCAGCCCTGATCAGAGTCAGTCACAGGCATATGGCAATAAAGCAGGAAATTAAACCTTGGCAAAATTGCTCAGTCAGATTCCCACTCCTACCACAAAATATTGAGTAAGTCAATTTACAAGAACAAAAAGATTGTTTTGGGCTCTTGATTTCTGGTTCTCAGTTCATGGTCATTTCCTATTGTTGTTCTGTGGCTTCATAAAAACGCAAGGGATATGAGGGGAGGACTGTTTAACAGCGGCCAGGAAGCAGAGACCGAAAAGGAGACTCTTTGGTCCTAATATCTTCTTCAAGGCCACATCTCCAGTGACCAAATTTTCATTCCCTAGACACTATCTTCAAAGTTTCTACCACTTCCCTGCAACATACAGGCTGACAACCATTTCTTCAGTTCATGATCATTAGAAGGACACGTAAGACTCACATTATGAAAAGAAACAGAGGAACCAAAAAATAGAGGTCATGCCTGAATATAATATCCACATTAATATAATATAAATTAATATAAAAACCCACACTATTTTTCTTTCTCTTTTTGTCATTTAACTTCTATTTAGCAGTAATTTTTCAATAGTTCACAGCTGTGGACAGAGTAAGCCATAGACTCTTTTCTGGTTATGAGGACAGGAAAAAAAGCTATCTGGAATTTGAGTTTACTGGAGGAGACATGTGATATAGAAAGCTGGGTCTCTAAATATGGGTTATGGAATGATGTAACTGTTGGACTAACTCTGAGCTGGGCATTTATAGACAAGCACAGCAGGTCACAGGAGTGCCTTTGAAGACTTTCTGATGAATGCTGTAACTCAGAGTCAAATCTAACTGTCCTTGGAGTGGAGCCCGATCCACACAGCAAGGTAAGGGTGCAGGGTACAGAACTGGCATAGATCATAGCAGTTCAGGTAAACCTCTGGACAGCCAGAATATTGTCATACTGGTTGTCACTGTCAAACAATCGATATTTTTCTAGTAGAGTATAAAAACACTTAAAAACTTACAAAATCGAGTTAAAATGTCATGAATACAATCTAAAATTATGGCACAAGCCCCTTCTGCTCCACTCGAGCCCTGGGCTTCCTTGCCAGCGGAGTCGCCTGACACCCGCAAGGGCCCACACAGGATTCCACAAGGGATCCTAAGACCTCTAGTGAGTGGAACACAACTTCTGCCAGGAGTCCGGTTCGAACACCAGATATCTGGGTACCTTCCCTGCAAGAAGAGAGCTTTCCTGCAGAGAATACTCTACCCACTGAAACTAAGGAGAGTGCTACCCTCCCAGGTCTGCTTATAGAGGCTAAGAGAGTCACCTGAAGAACAAGCTCTTAACAGAGACAACTATAACAGCTAGCTTCAGAGATTACCAGATGGCAAAAGGCAAACGTAAGAATCCTACTAACAGAAATCAAGACCACTCACCATCATCAGAACGCAGCACTCCCACCCCACCAAGTCCTGGGCACCCCAACACAACCGAAAATCTAGACCCAGATTTAAAAACATTTCTCATGATGATGATAGAGGACATCAAGAAGGACTTTCATAAGTCACTTAAAGAATTACAGGAGAGCACTGCTAAAGAGTTACAGGCCCTTAAAGAAAAGCAGGAAAACACAGCCAAACAGGTAGAAGTCCTTAAAGAAAAACAGGAAAACACATCCAAACAGGTAATGGAAATGAACAAAACCATACTAGAACTAAAAAGGGAAGTAGACACAGTAAAGAAAACCCAAAGCGAGGCAACGCTGGAGATAGAAACCCTAGGAAAGAGATCTGGAACCATAGATGCGAGCATCAGCAACAGAATACAAGAAATGGAAGAGAGAATCTCAGGTGCAGAAGAGTCCATAGAGAACATCGACACAACAGTCAAAGAAAATACAAAATGCAAAAGGATCCTAACTCAAAACATCCAGGAAATACAGGACACAATGAGAAGACCAAACCTACGGATAAGAGGAATTGATGAGAATGAAGATTTTCAACTTAAAGGGCCAGCTAATATCTTCAACAAAATAATTGAAGAAAACTTCCCAAATCTAAAGAAAGAGATGCCCATGATCATACAAGAAGCCTACAGAACTCCAAATAGACTGGACCAGAAAAGAAATTGCTCCCGACACATAATAATCAGAACAACAAATGCACTAAATAAAGATAGAATATTAAAAGCAGTAAGGGAGAAAGGTCAAGTAACATATAAAGGAAGGCCTATCAGAATTACACCAGACTTTTCACCAGAGACTATGAAAGCCAGAAGAGCCTGGACAGATGTTATACAGACACTAAGAGAACACAAATGCCAGCCCAGGATAATATACCCGGCCAAACTCTCAATTACCATAGATGGAGAAACCAAAGTATTCCACAACAAATCCAAATTCACACAATATCTTTCCACGAATCCAGCCCTTCAAAGGATAATAACAGAAAAGAAGCAATACAAGGACGGAAATCACGCCCTAGAACAAGCAAGAAAGTAATCCCTCAACAAACCAAAAAGAAGACAGCCACAAGAACAGAATGCCAACTCTAACAACAGAAATAAAAGGAAGCAACAATTACTTTTCCTTAATATCTTTTAATATCAATGGACTCAATTCCCCAATAAAAAGACATAGACTAACAGACTGGCTACACAAACAGGACCCAACATTCTGCTGCTTACAGGAAACCCATCTCAGGGAAAAAGACAGACACTACCTCAGAGTGAAAGGCTGGAAAACAATTTTCCAAGCAAATGGTCTGAAGAAACAAGCTGGAGTAGCCATTCTAATATCGGATAAAATCGACTTCCAACCCAAAGTTATCAAAAAAGACAAGGAGGGACACTTCATACTCATCAAAGGTAAAATCCTCCAAGAGGAACTCTCAATTCTGAATATCTATGCTCCAAATGCAAGGGCAGCCACATTCATTAAAGACACTTTAGTAAAGCTCAAAGCACACATTGCACCTCACACAATAATAGTGGGAGACTTCAACACACCACTTTCATCAATGGACAGATCGTGGAAACAGAAACTAAACAGGGACACAGTGAAACTAACAGAAGTTATGAAACAAATGGACCTGACAGATATCTACAGAACATTTTATCCTAAAACAAAAGGATATACCTTCTTCTCAGCACCTCACGGGACCTTCTCCAAAATTGACCATATAATTGGTCACAAAACAGGCCTCAACAGATACAAAAATATTGAAATTGTCCCATGTATCCTATCAGACCACCATGGCCTAAGACTGATCTTCAATAACAACATAAATAATGGAAAGCCAACATTCACGTAGAAACTGAACAACACTCTTCTCAATGATACCTTGGTCAAGGAAGGAATAAAGAAAGAAATTAATGACTTTTTAGAGTTTAATGAAAATGAAGCCACAACGTAGTACCCAAACCTATGGGACACAATGAAAGCATTTCTAAGAGGGAAACTCATAGCTCTGAGTGCCTCCAAGAAGAAACGGGAGAGAGCACATACTAGCAGCTTGACAACACATCTAAAAGCTCTAGAAGAAAAGGAAGCAAATTCACCCAAGAGGAGTAGATGGCAGGAAATAATCAAACTCAGGGGTGAAATCAACCAAGTGGAAACAAGAAGAACTATTCAAAGAATTAACCAAACGAGGAGTTGGTTCTTTGAGAAAATCAAGAAGATAGATAAACCCTTAGCTAGACTCACTAAAGGGCACAGGGACAAAATCCTAATTAACAAAATCAGAACTGAAAAGGGAGACATAACAACAGATCTTGAAGAAATCCAAAACACCATCAGATCCTTCTACAAAAGGTTATACTCAACAAAACTGGAAAACCTGGACGAAATGGACAAATTTCTGGACAGATACCAGGTACCAAAGTTGAGTCAGGATCAAGATGACCATCTAAACAGTCCCATATCACCTAAAGAAATGGACGCAGTTATTAATAGTCTCCCAGCCAAAAAAAGCCCAGGACCAGTCGGGTTTAGTGCAGAGTTCTATCAGACCTTCAAAGAAGATCTAATTCCAGTTCTGCACAAACTATTTCACAAAATAGAAGTAGAAGGTACTCTACCCAACTCATTTTATGAAGCCACTATTACTCTGATACCTAAACCACAGAAAGACTCAACAAAGATAGAGAACTTCAGACCAATTTCTCTTATGAATATCGATGCAAAGATCCTCAATAAAATTCTTGCTAACCGAATCCAAGAACACATTAAAGCAATCCTCCATCCTGACCAAGTAGGTTTTATTCCAGGAATGCAGGGATGGTTTAATATATGAAAATCCATCAATGTAATCCATTATATAAACAAACTCAAAGACAAAAACCACATGATCATCTCGTTAGATGCAGAAAAAGCATTTGACAAGATTCAACACCCATTCATGATAAAAGTTTTGGAAAGATCAGGAATTCAAGGCCCATACCTAAACATGATAAAAGCAATCTACAGCAAACCAGTAGCCAACATCAAAGTAAATGGAGAGAAGCTGGAAGCAATCCCACTAAAATCAGGGACTAGACAAGGTTGCCCACTTTCTCCCTACCTTTTCAACATAGTACTTGAAGTATTAGCCAGAGCAATTCGACAACAAAAGGAGATCAAGGGGATACAAATTGGAAAAGAGGAAGTCAAAATATCACTTTTTGCAGATGATATGATAGTATATATAAGTGACCCTAAAAATTCCACCAGAGAACTCCTAAACTTGATAAACAGCTTCGGTGAAGTAGCTGGATATAAAATAAACTCAAACAAGTCAATGGCCTTTCTCTATACAAAGAATAAACAGGCTGAGAAAGAAATTAGGGAAACAACACCATACTCAATAGTCACAAATAATATAAAATATCTCGGCGTGACTCTAACTAAGGAAGTGAAAGATCTGTATGATAAAAACTTCAAGTCTCTGAAGAAAGAAATTAAAGAAGATCTCAGAAGATGGAAGGATCTCCCATGCTCATGGATTGGCAGGATAAACATTGTAAAAATGGCTATCGTGCCAAAAGCAATCTACAGATTCAATGCAATCCCCATCAAAATTCCAACTCAATTTTCAACGAATTAGAAGGAGCAATTTGCAAATTCATCTGGAATAACAAAAAACCTAGGATAACAAAAAGTCTTCTCAAGGATAAAAGAACCTCTGGTGGAATCACCATGCCTGACCTAAAGCTTTACTACAGAGCAATTGTGATAAAAACTGCATGGTACTGGTATAGAGACAGACAAGTAGACCAATGGAATAGAATTGAAGACCCTGAAATGAATCCACACACCTATGGTCACTTGATCTTCGACAAGGGAGCTAAAACCATCCAGTGGAAGAAAGACAGCATTTTCAACAATTGGTGCTGGCACAACTGGTTGTTATCATGTAGAAGAATGCGAATCAATCCATACTTATCTCCTTGTACTAAGGTCAAATATAAGTGGATCAAGGAACTTCACATAAAACCAGAGACACTGAAACTTATAGAGGAGAAAGTGGGGAAAAGCCTTGAAGTTATGGGCACAGGGGAAAAATTCCTGAACAGAACAGCAATGGCATGTGCTGTAAGATCGAGAATTGACAAATGGGACCTAATGAAACTCCAAAGTTTCTGCAAGGCAAAAGACACCGTCAATAAGACAAAAAGACCACCAACAGATTGGGAAAGGATCTTTACCTATCCTAAATCAGATAGGGGACTAATATCCAACATATATAAAGAACACAAGAAGGTGGACTTCAGAAAATCGAATAACCCCATTTAAAAATGGGGCTCAGAACTGAACAAAGAATTCTCACCTGAGGAATACCGAATGGCAGAGAAGCACCTGAAAAAATGTTCAACATCCTTAATCATCAGGGAAATGCAAATCAAAACAACCCTGAGATTCCACCTCACACCAGTCAGAATGGCTAAGATCAAAAATTCAGGTGACAGCAGATGCTGGCATGGATGTGGAGAAAGAGGAACACTCCTCCATTGTTGGTGGGATTGCAGGCTTGTACAACCACTCTGGAAATCAGTCTGGCGGTTCCTCAGAAAATTGGACATAGTACTACCAGAGGATTCAGCAATACCTCTCCTGGGCATATATCCAGAAGATGCCCCAACTGGTAAGAAGGACACATGCTCCACTATGTTCATAGCAGCCTCATTTATAATAGCCAGAAGATGGAAAGAACCCAGATGCCCCTCAACAGAGGAATGGATACAGAAAATGTGGTGCATCTACACAATGGAGTACTACTCAGCTATTAAAAAGAATGAATTTATGAAATTCCTAGCCAAATGGATGGACCTGGAGGGCATCATCCTGAGTGAGGTAACACATTCACAAAGGAACTCACACAATGTGTACTCACTGATAAGTGGATATTAGCCCCAAACCTAGGATTCCCAAGATATAAGATACAATTTGCTAAACACATGAAACTCAAGAAGATTAAAGACTAAGTGTGGACACTATGCCCCTCCTTAGAATTGGGAACAAAACACCCATGGAAGGAGTTACAGAGACAAAGTTTGGAGCTGAGATGAAAGGATGGACCATGTAGAGACTGCCATATCCAGGGATCCACGCCATAATCAGCATCCAAACGCTGACACCATTGCATACCCTAGCAAGATTTTATCGAAAGGACCCAGATGTAGCTGTCTCTTGTGAGACTATGCCGGGGCCTAGCAAACACAGAAGTGGATGCTCACAGTCAGCTAATGGATGGATCACAGGGCTCCCAATGGAGGAGCTAGAGAAAGAACTTGGGTTCTTTCTCTAAAGGGATCTGCAACCCTATAGGTGGAACAACATTATGAACTAACCAGTACCCCGGAGCTCTTGACTCTAGCTGCATATGTATCAAAAGATGGCCTAGTCGGCCATCACTGGAAATAGAGGCCCATTGGACACGCAAACTTTATATGCCCCAGTACAGGGGAACGCCAGGGCCAAAAAGGGGGAGTGGGTGGGTAGGGGAGTGTGGGTGGGTGGGTATGGGGGACTTTTGGTATAGCATTGGAAATGTAAATGAGCTAAATACCTAATAAAAAATGGAAAAAAAAACCAATCTAAAATTACGTGACATGAAAAGAATTGAGGGAATTTGAAATAACGCTCAAAAGGTACACAATTAATTACGTCTTGAAATTGCCAGTTGAACATGTGAAAGTAGTTATAACTACTTCTGATGAGATAAAGTTGAAATTCATATCTTAAAAAATTGATCATGATATATGTAAAATGTCAGCCAAAATATAGGAATATTCAAAGTGTAATGACTGCAAATTTAGAAACTGAAAAATATCATATCTGACATGAAATACACTAAAATGAATCATTCGCAGTGTAAAGGAAAGAGTCTAACATTAAGCGTACAGTTAGTGAGTTGGGGAGACAGCCATCAGTAAAGTGTGTGCCTTGTGAGCATAAAGATCTGAATTCCACATTGAGAACCCATATAGAAACCCTGGGCAGGGTAGTGTGTGTGTGTGTGTGTGTAATCCAAGTGCTGTGGAGGCAGATACAAGAGCATTCCTGGGGCTCTCTAACTTGCCAATCGAGCCTGATTGGTGAGTTCCCAACCAGTGAGAGATCTTGTATGAAAGGAGAAGGACTGTTTATCTGAGGATAGTGTCTGAGGCGTTTCTCCAGCTTTCACATGCATGTGAAATGTGCATGTGTATGTGGATACATACATGCATATGCACAAATATGCACACATACATAATGCATACACACATACACACACACACACACACATGGATACAGTCTGCAAATCACATATAAGTAACTATACTAGCCAGGGTTCTCTAAAGGCACAGAACTAATAGAAAAAATATTTTCTATTTTATTTGATATATGATATTTTCTCAGTTTCTAAATTTGCATTCATTATACTTTGAATATTCCTGTATTTTGGCTGACCTTTTCCATATACCAAGATCATTAGAATAGCTTACAGACTGTAGTCCAGGTAATCTGACAATGATTGTCTCCACATGTAAAGATAGGACTACTGTCACTTTTCAGTCCACAAGACTGGATGTCTCAGCAATCTCAGTCTGGTGCTGGAGTTCCAGGGAATCCCTAGAGAGCTGCCAGTCTTCAGTCTGTATTGGAATACTGAAGAAGCATACTATAATCTGAGCAATGGATTCCTCAGCAACATGACAGATGAACTTGCCAGTGAGAATGGGCAGAAGCAGGTGAAAAGCAAAAGCTATCTTCTCCCATGTGTTGTCACCAGAAAGTGTGACTCAGAGTTAGTATGTGTCTTTTGACATCAAAGGATTCAATCCAGACAACCCTTCACAGTTTTTGGTTGGCTTTTAATTGGTTCAAATCAAATGTAGTCAAGTTCAATTTTAGAAACTGAAAATTATTAACCCTTATAATTGATAATTCATTTTCGTTCTATAGTCTGATATTCTAAGCTTTGAAATTCTAGAAAAGAAAGAAACACTAGAAAGGAGAGGACTTGAGGAAGAAAAGGTTATTTGAATAAATAATCAATGAAAACTGCTTAAATTTGATGAAAGTAATATTAATAAATTCAAGCTCAGTAGTAAATTGAAAATGTTAAAAAAATATGAGTAACATTCTCTATCAATATAGGACTAAGTCAGAAATCAATACCAGAAATTACTAAAGAAGTCACAAATGATTTGATATTAAATAGAACATTTCTTCACAACTTTTTAGCTATAGGCAGAAAAAGACAAAGAGGATCAATGATCAGACAGGGCAAATAGGAAAACAATGAAGGAGTTAGCAGGTATAAATGTAGGCATAATAAATAATCACACAAAATATAAATGGGATAAATGTCTGAAAAAGGTAGATGCTTTTCAGACTAATAAAATAATTCTATACTGTCTCTATGATAAAACTGTTCAACAACAATGATGCACGTTGGCTTATGATGTTAATGGTGAGTGAACAAAGGTACAGTAGAGTGCTTTAGGGTAAATAATATTACTATTGAAAAGCCACGATGATGGATGTCTAGTGTAGGAAAGAGTACATAGCTCCTGACATTTTCTTGGTAATTGAATTGAAATGTACAATTGGTGGAAGATATAGAAGGTAAATTGATTAATCGGTCTCCAATTGATAATAAGAAATATCTATGATTTTACCTTGTTAATTGAAGAACTAGTTGTTCAGACAAACTGTAGTGCATAGAAGACTTCAAAAAATGCTTTATCTCACTCAGGATGATATCCTCCAGATACATCCATTTGCCTAGGAATTTCATAAATTCATTGTTTTAAATAGTTGAGTAGTACTCCATTGTGCAAATGTACCACATCCTGAGTGAGGTAACCCAATCACAAAAGAAGTCACTTGATATGCACTCACTGATAAGTGGATATTAGCCCAGAAACCTAAAATACCCAAGATACAATTTGCAAAACACAAGAAAATGAAGAAGAAGGAAGACCAACGTGTGGATACTTCATTCATCCCTAGAATAGGGAACAAAATACCCATGGAAGGAGTTACAGAGACAAAGTCTGGAACTAAGATGAAAGGATGGACCATCCAGTGACTGCCCCACCTGGAGGTCCACCATAATCAGCCACCAAATGCAGACACTATTGCATATGTCAGCAAGATTATGCTGAAGGGACCCTGATATAACTGTCTCTTGTGAGGCTATGTCAGTGCCTGGCAAACACAGAAGTGGATGCTCACAGTCATCTATTGAATGGAACACAGGGCCCCCAGTGGAGGAGCTAGAGAAAGTACCCAAGAAGCTAAAGGGGTCTGCAACCCTATAGGAGGAACAACAATATGAACTAATCAGTACCCCCAGAGCTCGTGTCTCTAGCTGCATATGTAGCAGAAGACGGCCTAGTCGGCCATCATTGGGAAGAGAAGCCCCTTAGTCTTGCAAACTTTATATGCCCATGTACAGGGGAACACCAGTGACAAGAAGTGGGAGACGGTGGGTAGGGGAGCAGGACGGGGGATGGTATAGGGGACTTTCAGGATAGCATTGGAAATGTAAATGAAGAAAATATCTAATAAAAAATTTTCAAAAAAGAAAAATGATAGAGGAACCGAGACAGTAAAAAAAATGCTTTATGCACAGATCTAAGATGTTTATCAAGGTAGAACATATTCTGGGTTGTATTTTGAGTTTTGATGAATTTGAAAGAATAAAAATAATACTAAGTATAGCCATTGAGCATAAGAATAAAGTAAAATCAACAACAGAAACACTTGTAGAATTTTTCCTAAATTATTTCGAAACAAAAGAACATATTTTCCAATAACACACAAATTAAATGATAAATAAGAAAAGGCAAATTAGAAAGAATTCTGTATTGTGTAGTGATATGTATAGTAAAGTTTTTATGTCTGGCTTTAAATAAAATGTACGGTAAAGCCTTTATGTCTGGCTTTGAGTAAAATGTTTCAGAAAAGCCTTTGCTATGTCTGGGTCAATTAGTAGAGGCTGCGAAACTGTTACGAAACTGGGTGAGCCTTGAAGAAATGTTTTTTCTGGAAGATCTGCACTTGGTGCTATGTGAGAGTTTGCAGCTACCACTAATCTTGGTCCTGAGATACCCCTGGCAAATATGGAGGTCTTACTTTTGATTGTGGCTAGCCATGGTCAAAAGAGACTGAGATTTGTGTGGGTTATCTTCTCTCATGAGCACCAAAGGTCAATATAACTTTAGTAGCCGAAACCTTCCCCAACCCCAATCAACCTTGTATAATGTTTGATAAAATTAAGTGGAGTGAGCTAGCTGGATTCCAGGCTTCCTTGAGACGCTATACCTCTCTGCTCCTTCAGAAAATGAAGACTTAGCATCTTGGTGAGCTCTTCTTTTTACTGCAACACCTACAGTAAACATCAATAAATAGTACTGAATAAGAACAAAACCCCAATATAACAAAGTTTCTGCCATGCTATTGCAGTATTCAAGGAAAGGTATACAACGTTAAACACTTGTGTCAGAGGAAAAGAAGTTTCAATTTGGCACAGCCCCAGCTTACTTCAAAAGAAGTTACACGGAAAATGTTGGGTTAGCAAGATGGCTCAGTGGACAAAGGGACTTGATGACTCAGTATACCATATTGCTTCAAACTCTGACAACCTAGGTTTGATCCCAAAATCCACAATGGTAGAAGATAAATGAGTTGTTGTTCTCCAATCTAAGTTGTTCTCTGATCTCTATGTGTATGTGCCTGCCAAAGACACAGACAAAAAGTCAATTTTTGTAAGTGCAAAAATTCCATTAGCTCTTTCCTTTGAGTAGAGTTATTTGAATGTTTTAGAAGCTTGTGTTTAACTTTTTATTTACCTGGATACACATGTTTGTGACCAGATGTACTCATGATCTCTCAAAACCCAAGCAACAGACTGTGGAAAGATACATCCTTAAAGAAAGATGGCATCCACAGGTGAGTAATTGCTCCCTTGTGCTAATTTGGGGTGCCAGACTGCAAAGAAAGCTAGCATTTGTTTCTGTGCGCACAACATCTGGAAAAGGTAAATGGACAGTGGATAACAAAGCAGAGTCTGAGGTTGAGGAGCATCAAGCTCAAAGAAGGAATAAGAAGCTGTCTGTTGCTGGCAGTGGCATTGTTTACATGACTATGTATCTCTGATAGGTGGAATGATAACTCTGCATCCCATGCTGTGTTGCACAGAGAGCTGGAACTATGAGTGTAGACACAGTGTGAGTTTTAATTAGCTGCATTTAAAATGAGAATTCTCCTGGTTTCCCCAATGTCTGAGCCGTTTAGAGGACACACTCTTCTTGATGTTTATTTTTCTCTTTTATCACAGTAACTACTTGCTTTGCACATTGACTCAATCTGTTTTCTGTAGCTGTAATGAAATACCAAAGCTGGGCACTTTACAAAGAAAAGAAAATTGTTGGAGGCTGAAAGTGTAAAATTTAGTGGCTCTGGAAGTTTGGAACCTAGATAGGATTTTTTTTCTTATACCCATAGCAGATGGTTTCATGGTGTGGGAAAGTATGAAATAAAGGAAGCAAGAAGCCAGAAAGGGCTCTCTCTTTCATAATGATTGTGTGTGAAATAACCTGATCTTACCAAATAAATCCCAGTCCTGCAGATGGCACGAATGTACTAATTAGAGAAGTAGTTTTAAGGACCAATCACAATGGCTAGATTTTCATAATCTTTCTGGTGCTAATCTCCCTTGCTCAATCTGCTGGTGATGGCTCACCTTTAAATTTCAGGCAGTATCAGAGTTCCAATAAGGGTTCAGCTTTCTCCTGGTGCAGAATGGCAGGGTTGGTCACAGTTAGCTTCAAGCCTTTTCCTGGGCATACCCTGCTTTTGCATATAACCCAGTATATGTGAATGGTCATTGAGGCCCTGAAGTGTATGTCAGTGCTTGCCCACATTTCTTGCCATCTTGGTCTCAAGGTCTTCCTTTTAAAATTTTTGTCAAGGTTCCTGTTTTTCCCAAATGAAATTTCAGAAAGATATTTTGAAGTGACAGTGTCTCTCACCACCAGTAGATTGTCACTGCTTGCATTTATATCCTGGGGACAGTACTTTATTTTTCCAGATGTGATCTGAGCTCCAAGTGATATCAAATAGAAAAACCAGGCTGCCCAGGAACTCTCCAGGAGCTGCTAATTTGATCAAGGGATTGAGTACCTCCTGGACATGTAGTTTTTAGTGGAACCCAAAGAAGTCAGTTTTCTGTGTTGCCTGCTAAGCTGCAGGCCATGTCCTGGACACCTGGCCAGTGAAGCAGAAAGAAAGTTAGACTGGAAGTGTCCCAAATGAAAATGACACAGACGTGCTGGATTTTAAAACCTGGGAAGATGGATCATTTTGCCTGTATTCTCATAGTCTGATTTTGCTTGATTGATCTGTTTTGGAGTCAATGACTCTTAAAGTACCCACGGTTATTTTCAAGTTTGTGATGCCCCTGTCTCAGTTCCTGGGTGCTGAGATTACAAGGTATATATAACATCCAAAAAATCTGTGACAATTACTCAAATATTTATATGGTGTAGCTATAGTACTGCTAAAGAGCAAGTGGGCAATTTCATGAAAGTCAGTGGATATAACATGGGATTCCAACATGGGAATTCAACTGAGGCATGATAGAAATACAGGAAATTTAAGGGTGGGTGCGCATGGGAAGGCCAAGAAGGCTCTAATTCTGAGTCTGACTAAAGTCTCTTAATACCTGAGATGTGAGAAGTCTCATACAATCAACATTTGCTGTGAAGGTTGTCACATGGAGACATTCCTTTTATCTCGAGACATTTCAAATACAAATATTAGAGAATGTTAGAAAAACAATGAACCATATTTAGGCTCAAACATGTATGACTTTATTTCTTTTCTAGATATGAACGATCAGTATTCTGGGCATCTCACAAATAGGACTAAAAACATTTTTGTTTTTGTTTTTGTTTTTGTCTCCCTCCCTCCCTCCCTCCCTCCCTCCCTCCCTCCCTCCCTCCCTCCCTCCCTCCCTCCCTCCCTCCCTCCTTCCCTCCTTCTCTCTCTCTCTTTCTTTCTTTCTCTCTTCAAATAAAAACATGCTTAACTTCCTTCTTATCTATGACCTATCATTTTAACTTAGAAACTATAATCTTATTCCATTTTTCTTGTGAAATACTCTACTGTCTCATTTACTGGGAGAAATAAAGGGAAAAAGTGGTCCTTTTGCAGCTCCCAGCTGTAAGATGCAACTTTAGAAGCTTCCAAAATTTTGTTTACAGCTATTGTGAAGACACCAACACTCAGGTTCCTCCTGAGAAATATAGACATGTGCATGCTGTATTACTTCCTAAGTGCCTCTCTAGTAACCCTGATGCTTCTATCTATGGTGAAGTTATATCTACCTAGTACTGACTAGACACTTTCTCATTGACTTGACAGCATGACATTCTTTTCTGTGATGAAGAATTCTAGCTTCATTAAATTAAAGGACTCTGTAGTGAAATGCCCTTCTAACTCCTCAGGCTACTACAGGTGACGGTGCAGAACTGTGTCCCCAGCTCCCCTTCCTTAATGCCACTGACAATATTTATCAATAAAATAGAAGTTCCACTATTGGTTGATACTTTCCCTTAGTTGTGGAATATAAGGGCCTCTGGAGGCAAGTGTAAGAGCCAAGGTATTCATTTGATCCAGGTGTCTACATGTCTCTGTTCTGAGGTTTTAAAGAGGAATATGCCCCTCCCTCTGAATGCTATGCAAGCTCCAAGCAATGTCTAGCAGCTACATAGTTTGAAGTCTCAGAAAGTAAGAATGTAGCCCTTGACATAGTCTGTCCAAAGCCCATCCGTGTCAAGTTCTTTAATGCTGACATAATTTCTACCAGCTTAAGAGCACACTCCTAAGATAAGTCCAACCCCAGAAAATGTCTGCTTTGATAAACCACACATTGATCACACACACACAAATGTTTTTTCTTCCCCTCAATCCTTGAAGATGGGGCCTGGTCTCCCAAGCCCAATGTTCAGGGAGTCCTGCCTATAGTAACCAGCAGCTAGCAGACATGGCTGGTTAATTTGCTAACTCAATTGTAAATTTCTACTGCTATGACTCTCCTAAACCCTCATTTGCTTCTTTGACCCCAGTGGTCTCTTTAAGGCACCATGTCACATCTGTGCAGATACACTGCATTTCAGTTCTCCCTGGATTCTTCTCTCTATTGCAGCCCATTCCACCAATTGAAATTTCCCTTACCACTTTAACCAATGTTCTGTCACTTTCTATTTTTGACACCTTGCTAGAGAGTCACCACCACTCTGCAGGGGATGCCACTGCCAGTGGCCTCTCAAGTAGAGCAAGCAGAGAGATCATTGAAGAAGAGTCTAAGAGGTAGTGAGTTCAAATGAGACCCACTCCTAGAGAGCCCTGTGGATGTATATTATACTACTCTGCTCCATCTTCTCCATTAAGAAATTTATTACAGTGAATGAGTATATATGAGTGCTTTAATGTTTATAAGCTGATTATGTCTGAAGACATTTTAATTGTCCCTATTGAGCCTCATATATATGACCAATAGTGCTGTATATCTCCTTGTGCTTAAAGCCATTCTTCAAAGTTGCTTTATTCTCTCTATATGATAGATGAAGAGAATGCGGCACAGAGATGCTACTAACTCTCCCAAAGACACATAGCAACTATTTGGCAAAACCAGAATTTGTACTCTTATCTATATCAACCCAAATGCTATTTTTGTGCCTGATCATCATTTCTTACGGCACCTATAGGGGAATGGTTTTTATTTGTGTATTTTATTTGAATTTCTGGGTTCTAAATCAGAATGGATAGTGAGTCTAAGAAAATTCAAAGAAACAGGTCAAAGAAATGATAAAAGTGGTTCTAACTGTTCAAACATGACCAGCCCTACAAAGTCACAATGAGAAATGGGAGGACATGGAGAATTGCCTACCCAAAGGGGCATGAGAGAGCACAAAAGGCATTTGACTCTTGAGAATGTTAGAGAGGTAATTTACGGTGCAGTTGCTGAAGGAACAATGCCTCCTTTTCACTTCTCCAAGTTGGGGAAAGAAAGTTAATTTCAAAAGCTGAAATGCTGATAATTGCGTACATGAAGTTCCATTGTAAAAAGAATAGCATTGCTCACAGGGGAATTGTTCCTGTGAAAAGATGGTCAACTTTGGAATAGTCTGTGAATTCTCTGATGTGAATGGAAGAAGACTGTGAGAAAGAGAAGGAGGAGCCAATTCTTGACTGCTGGATGACTGCAGAATGACACTCAAGTAGCTATTAGAATGTCACCGTTCCAATCAAGAATATGCTGTGAGGGGGACCATACAGGAAAGCAAAATGTGTGAAGAGATAAGAACAATACCTGCTGCAGACTGATCTGGTTAACCTGGATCAGGCTTTGGGGAGTCTCATAGCAGGCAGGTTCTTGTCAGTATATTTAAAACACAGTACAATTTGGGGAAAGGTTTCCAGGCAATAATCTATCTAATCAGTCAAATTTGAGGTGCACAATAAAGTTTAAGGTGTGACTACATAGAGACTTTTTTTTTCAAAGTGCATGTGATCATGAGGGTGGGTTCTATAGCTTAAAGACCTAGAATCTATTGTGGTCTCTGACCAACTAGAGGTCAGCCGGCTATAGAGTACTTGTGACTTCTCCCCTAAAGGTGGGTAATGATTTTTTTCTCTTTCAGAACTCTATTTAATTTCTACTCTGAATTAGTCAACAAGGGTTGAGATCTGCTTTCTCAATGTAAGCTTTGTTCTTTTCAATGTCAGGAATTCAATAAAACCTATTTTTAAATTTGCTCATGATGGTTCTCATGTATGTAATTCATCAGACTCCATCACTGAAATGTTACTGAGAATGGCACCAAATCTGAGTCATGTGAATAGGGAACCTGGAAAATGGTTGAACTTCTTAGAGTGCCTCCAGTGGTGTCCCATGATAAACTGGTGACAATCCTATTGATGTAACATTCTTCTCTTCACAGTTAATGGGTAAAAAGCAATGACATGACGAAGATAAGCCAAAGCCAATCTGCAGATGCACAGGTTCCACGTGACTCTTTCCGGAACATATAGTTTTCCATCTATACACTGTACGGGTTAAACTGATAAATCCAAGGTATGCATTGTTATTGTTGTTGTTGCTGTTTTTTTCCCCCCGTCCAGATTTTTTATTTATTTGGCTTTTAAGTTTCCAAATGACAGCTCCCAAGCCTGAGAAGATGTCTTTTTTTTAAATTAGGTATTTTCTTCATTTACATTTCAAATGCTATCTCAAAAGTCCCCCATACCCTTCCCCCTCCCCTACCCACCCACTCCCACTTCTTGGCCCTGGCGTTCCCCTGTACTGAGGCATATAAAGTTTGCAAGACCAAGGGTCTCTCTTCCCAATGATGGCTGACTAGGCCATCTTCTGCTACATATGCAGTTAGAGACACGAGCTTTAGAGGTACCTCCACTGAGGAGACACCCCTGCATGATTAACACTCCTGGGTCTCTTGGTGCTTCTCTGTGAGAGCAAAAACCTGTGTACTCCAACAATGATGAAATATGTGGGACTTGATCTTATGAGAGGCCTTAAAATTTAGGGGTTCATAACACTCAAATAAAGTTTTGTTCTCACATATTTGGGTCCAAGTACCTTGGCAGATTCATGGAGTTTTCTTCCTATAGTCATAGAGCTTTTAGTGCTAAGAATGAATAGTAATAGTAATAGTAATAGTAATAGTAATAGTAATAGTAATAGTAAAGCCTACTAGAATGCAAGTCAGTGTGCCATTTACATTTATTTATTTATATGATTTCTATCAGCTGTATTTCAACCAAGAATAACTTTGATGCTATTAAAGCTGACATTTAAATATCACTTGAAGGTATCTTCAGGAGAATTTGCTAATATCACAGGGGAAGTTTTGGTCTTTGTACATTTATCCAGAATGGAAAAGGGATCTGAGAAAAATATCAGTTGAAGAGGAATAGTTTCTTACTCTCTAAGATGTAAATAAAACAGTTATCCCTAACTTATCACTGAGGCTGTGATACTGAGCTACATTAACAGAAACACAGCAGGACACATTGGCAACTTTACTGTACTTGTTTAACCACCATGAAGCCTTCCTCTCAAATTCTTGTTTTCTGTATCCTGGCTCCTCTGAACTCTGTGAGGGTTGGCAGTGCACAGTGCTTCTGTTGAGTTATATTGATGTCCACTTGAGCTCATAAACACACTGGTCTCATTATAACTATATTCAATATAATAATTAGCTATTTCACCCTAACTACATTTAAGAATCACATTTTATTCATTTTTGAGAGCCAAATAGGAACATACATTGATTGCTTTGTTGCCACTCAACAAATTAGTGATGAGTCTTTCAAAAGAAGAGGGAAGTGGATCAATCTATACAGACAATAGAAATTAAATTCCTTCTGTTTTGACTAAAGAAAACATGTTCTTTGGAGGGAGAATTTCAAAACTGCAAATTACAACTTAACACGATGATAGCTGGAGGGCATAATCTGCAGGAGGCAATTTTTGTAAGATATATTAAACTTGGAGTCTTATGTTTGATGGGATGTAAAATCATAGCGTTTTAAAACTTGAAATAAGAAAGGGGCCTTAGAGCATTCCCAGGGACAAACCTCCACTTTCCCCCAACATAATTTTCTGTGGGCAAAAATGGAAATGTGCATTTAGAAGATGGAACCTCATTTCCCTAGAGCTCTGTGCAAAGTGGTTTTCAAATAAAGACAAAGATAATAAAAAATTTTGTTCTCTTAAATATCTGGTTGACACACATACGCACGTACATGCTGCCAACTAGAAAAGCAGGCATCCATCATTCGAGGCTCCTCTATTAAGACACCGCATGTTCGCATGATGCCTTAGGGAGATTGCTGACTGGTTGGTATGCTTAGAAGAATCTTTTCTGGTGCATCTCCTATACACCTCAGCCTTAGTATCTGGAAAATTTATTAAGCTTTGCTTATTTTATTAATTTTTTTCATCATGACACTATATAGATGATTGTATTATATAGAAATAAAGCGGAAATGACATATTTGGCACCAAAGAGAAGCATGTTTATATTCCATTTTGCCATTTGTTAACTACATAGCCTTGGCCAGGCACTTATTTACTCTCATTTACAGCTGGATGAAGATTCATGATGCCTGCTTGTGGCATTTATTTAAGCATTAAATGTAGCACATCTGTCCTAGCTTGTATGTTGAATGTTTCCCTGAAGAACGTTGGTCCTCGGAGCAGTATTAATGGAAGGTGGTGAAACCTATCCATGGAGCCTACTAATGAAAAGGCTTAAGTCACTAAAGGTGTATCATCAAAGAAGAGTGTAAGGCCCTGGTGTCTTCATCTTTATTTTTGCATTCTTGTCATAAGGTGAAGGGGTTAATTGTGTACTAGAAAATATGAAATAGTCAGCTAAGATAGAATCTCTCCCATCTATTTATTTATATTTAATATTCATGAATGTTTTACCTGTACGTACGTATGTATGTATGTATGTATGTATTTATGTATGTATGTATGTATGTATGTATGTATACAGCAGGTGTGCCTGGTGCTTGCAGAGGCCAGAAAACTGTGTCAGACCCACTGGAACTGGAATCATAGATAATTGTGTGTCTCTATTTGGATGCTGGAAACTATATGTGGGCCTCCACAAGAGCAGCAAGTACTCATAATTGATGCAGCATCTTTCCAATCCCCTTTTCTTTCTTTTCTTTTTGATTTTTTCCTCTCTTTTATTTTTAATGTCATTTATTTACTCTTTGAGAATTTTATACTCATGTATAAAATGTATTTTGATCATATAACTTCCCCTCAACTCCTTCCTCTAACTCCCTCTAGATTTCTTTTAACACTTTATCCCCACTAACTTCATTCTGTTACATACATATACATACACATATAAATACACACACATGTGTATGTATGTATGTATGCATATTGTCTAATGAATTCAATTAGTGCTTCTCAAAGCACATAGGAGTTGGGGAGAGGAGGAGTCATTCACTGGAACAAGGGAAAATTATCAACAGCCACAGCCCCAAAGAAAATGACTTGCCCTCAACCAGAAGTCATTCTATCTAGAGGTAGAGTCCTGGAAGGCCCTCTTGAACCCATGCTGGGATTTTGGCTTGATCTTCTGCAGATGCTAACTACATCTAGTGTGAGTTCATGAATGCAGTGGCCATTAAGTGTTCATTTTTGAGATGGGTCTTATGTAGCTCAAGCTGGTTTCACACTTCTTGTGTAACTGAGGCTGGTCTCAAAGTTACAGCAGTCTTTCTTCTCCAGCCTCTCTAGTGCTGGAATTCTATGTGTATACCACCATCTCTAGCTCTCTTCTTATTAATTACTTGAGAATTTCATACAATTTATTTTAATAATATTTTCCATTCTCTTCAACTCCTCCAAGATCCCACCCTCCTTTTCCTCCATACCCCACCCCACGTTCACTCTGTCTGATTTTATTGTTAAATCCACCAACACTAATTTGTGCTGCCCAACCAACCTTAAGAATGGGGCTTAATCCCAATCATTGTCATTCTACCTCATTATTACAAAAAACATCATTATTGTCTCTCTCAATAGATATCAAATGCCAATAGCTGCCTTGGTAGGGGTGGGACTTCCTGCTCATATTCTCTCTTCATCCAGGAATATTATCTGATGCAAGTTTGCTAGGGTCTTGTGCATGCTGTCACAATCTCTGTGACTTCATTTATTAACTTTCCAGTTGTGTCCAGAAAACTCTTTTCTTAAAGGTATACACCACCTCTGTCTCTTACAGTCCTTCTGCCCTCACTTCCATGAAGATCTCTGAACTTTGGGGATATAATGTCTGATTACATCCCATGTAGGGCTGAGTACTTTGAAGTCCCTTGTTCTCTCAGTGTTATCCTGTTGTCACTTGGGAATCTCTGTCTTAATTACCATATATCATGTGAAGATACTTTTCTGAAGAGAGCTGAGAGGTACTGATAGATGGATGTAGAAATAAGTTATTAGAGATGGTTTTACTAATATGTTAATTAAACAGAATTATGGTAGATTCTCTCTGGGAGTCTAGGAACTATTTAGCCACCATTTCTTGACTCTGTTAAAGGAGAAAGGTATAAGTTTCATCTTGTGTAGGGGGCCATAATTGAATCAGAAAGTGGTTGGTTACTCCTGTAAAATGTGTGTCATTGCATCAAAATGCATATCATGTCAGACCCATCATTATTTTACCTCATAGGGTTCACAAGTGAGATTGGTTAATATTTTTCTCCTCTGGTAGCATGCACAGTGATTTCCATCACAATCTATAATATCAGGTACAGATGAAGTTTTCACATTAGTATCAGTATTATCCATACTTATGGCCTAAGCACATGGTGTGTTTATCATCGTATTATGTATTATATTATGTATTGGATGTTATCATTGTATTAACTTTTTCTAAGCTTTTTATATTAGTACATATTTTAGAAAGTGTCTACAAGTAAACCTTTTCAAAATGTCTTTAAGTATTAACTATCCCTTCTCACATTCCATTCTCCATTTAGCCTGCCCACCCTCATCCCACTTAATTCTTCCTGTCCTATTGTTTTTCCTCTGCTGACTTTTATCACTGCACTCTATCTTTTATCTCTTGAAAGATGCCCCCTTTCTCCACAGTCCCTTTCCAGTTTCAAACATTTGTGGGTGCTCCAAAGGAAACACACATAGCTAAAGATTCAAAGCCAACATCCACACATGAAGGAAAATATGCAACATTTGTCCTACTAGGTCTAGGTTACATCACTCATAATGATAGGTATAATTTTGAGGCCAGAGCACTAGGCTTAACATATTCTCAATGCCCATCTTCAGAGGTCTCTAGAGAGCTCATTGTATCATTCAAGTGATCTTTAGGTAGCACCAGTTGGGGTTCACAGTGGCTGTGAGTAGTTAGTTGTCTGTGGGAGTAGGGCATAGGATGCCTCACTATTCTCAGATGGAATAGGGTGTGGTAGACATCAGGTTGGAGAGTCCTTATTTGAGGACAGGAATATCATGTGGTCCCTGAAGTGCACTGTGGGGTATGGTGACTGGTACTCAGGCAGATTTGGTCTGGTGACTTCACCTGGGGTCCATGTCAAAATACATCTATGTGGGCTGAGTTCTGAAATCAGGATTGTAGGCAAACAGGCCTTTTCTCTTTATGATTTAATTATCTCAAATATTTTTGTAATAATAGAATGCTGTTTCATTATCAGGGGATAGGTACTGTATCTAGCAAACTTTAGGCATCCATTTACCATTACTGGAAATTGAATTAATTTTTTACTAAGTTGAATTTTTGTATTTAGTCAAGACTGAATTGCAACCTCAGTTGTTTTATTTATGCCTCCATGTAGATTCAAATAAATTTAAATGAGACTATACATGTTCTTCTGGTAATACTTTGGATTTGGAATATAAAATCACCTTTAGAATAATACTGTCCACAAATACATAAACACATACACACACACACACACACACACACACACAGGCACACACACACGCACACATGCACATGCACATACATATACATGCTCGATTTCATTCAGAGATCCCCTAAGAATTGTCTCCTGAGTGCCCTGGAGTAACACTGATGAATATCCTAAACAATTAACTCCAAACATGTGCTGAATGCTGTTCCATGTCAGGCATTCTAGAAGAATCATGAACAGGTGCCACATCAGATAGATGGTCCTCTCAGGGTTTATGATGTTACAGAGAAAACAAAACTTTTAAAATAAATACTCCTTCATGATTAAAAAAATGTCTTTCTTTCCATGAAAGTTTTAACAGAATTTAAGTCAGTGCTCTCACATAAAAGTTCTCAGTTATGGGACACTGGCCACTCCTTACTAATGTAATAAATCTCAAGATCACATACTTGGTTTGCATGCTCCGCTATTGTACAAAAGAAAATGCTTCAATAACTAAAGGTTTTTTGAGGGGAGGCAGAATAGTAAGGGGGAGGGATGGAAATTTGGTGGTGTCTCTTTGACACAAGTGAAATGTCTGTATCAAATAATGTGTCCCAAGGTAGATACCTATTCTTCCTATTGATCAGTTTCCCTTTAGTGAGGAGAATGAATTCGCCCAGATAAAACAGCCATGCACCTCACACTTGGTCATCCATGTTGGATTTGTGTAAGGAACTCACAGCTCCCTCTTTACAGTGAAATTCTGGATTCTAGAAAAGTTAGGTTTCAGTTGATATTATTATGGTAAAGAACTGGTTTTTTTGGCAGTATTCCCAAACTCTAAGTATACAGAGACTCTGACCTGGCAAGTCTATCCTCATTGAACAAGTGTATGAGCCAAGTTCACGTGATGGCATGTGTGGATTTTTGTGACACCACTTCTCTTGTTCCAAATGGAAAGCAACCGGAGTGCCTACTTATGCAAGGAGGATAATCAATGATTTAAGGTATATTCACTCAGTAGGACATGACACAGCAATGATGGGAAGTGATGTTAAACATCACCACAGATGAGTCTCGTGTAAATAATTGAGTGAAGATAAATACAAAATATCTGCCCCACCCAAGAATTTCAGCAAGATGGAAGGAACATGGCTTGAGATTTTGTCCAGAGGAGAATCACTGTATTTAATAATAATGTTCATATTTTAAAATGTTTCAAATTTCAAATGTAGTACCACAAAATTTTTCATATGAGTGAGCTAATAGTTATGCTAACTAACTTTCTATAATAATACCTTTATATTTTACATGTATTATTTGATTTTTGATGTGTGATGGGATATCAAAATCTGGGTTTTTCATAGGGGAACTACTTATAATTTTTACAGTTCTATGGACTGGGAAGTTGAATCTGGTTGGGCATATGACATGAGGGAATATATGCTGTATCAAATGTGGCTATTTTCCTTTGCTTTCTATTGCTTCATAGAATACTATGACCAAAAGCAACTTGGGAAGGAATGATTTATTTCATTTTACAGCTTATAGTTTATCATGAAAGGAAGTCAGGGCAGTGATTCACAGCAGAACCTGGAGGCATAAAATGGAAGAGAGGCCATAGGAGTCTGCTGCTTACTGAGTTACTAAGTTGCTTATACCAGTTATTTCTTATACAACTTAGATCCACCTGCCCATAGGTAGCACCACCTACCGTGAGCTCAGAAATCTACATTGATCATTAAGCATGAAAGTGCCCTACAGACTTGCATACAGGTTAAATATAAAAACTTATCAGCATAGTGGTCAAGGGCATCACAAGACAGACAAACATATGTGAGATGGACAAACTAAGTCCAGCACCTCCTTTCATCATGAGCCTACTCCTATGTTAACTAACCAATGAAATTAATAACTATTCCCATTCTGTAACAATATTTTTAAGACCCCACCTATTACTATTTTTACAATAGTAGCCACTTTTCAGTCTGTGTTTTAAAAGTGTGGTGCCTTGAATAGGTTTGGCTCCCATACAGTCACATGTTTGAAGGCTTGGCCGATGTGGCCTTATGGGGACAGGTGGAGCCTTATTGCAGGAAGTGTGTCATTGTGGGAGTAGGCTTTGCAGTCCTATGTTCAAGCTCTGCCTAGTGCAGAGGGGAGTCTTCTTCTGGCTGCCTTCAGATTAAGATATAGAACTCTAGGCTACTCTACCACCCTGCCTGTCTGGATGCTGCCATGCTTTCCCCTTGATGATAATGGATTGAATCACTAAACATGTAAGCCAGCCTCAATTAAGTGGACTTGATAAGAGTTGCCTTGATCATGGTGTCTTTTCACAGTAATAAAACCCAAACTAAGACAGGAGGGTACATTCAAGTTATATGCAGTATGCATATATCAAAATATAACATAATAATACATCTTACATAGAAATAATATAGACTGTCAACTAAACAGGAAAATATTTCAGAAGAAAAATATGTATCATGTGAGTCTCCTTAGTCTTTTGTTCTCTTGAAAACATAATGAACTCATTTATTAATTGAGTGGTTGTATTCCGTTCAAGAACCTTTAAAACAGTATAATGCATTATAAATTGATCGAAATTGCAGAGGCCTCCAATTGTCAATGGGGTTTTCAAAAATGTAGCTAATTACTTTTAAGTTATATTTCACTGAACATACAAAGCAGATTGTTTCCCGTGACCCTGAAAGGTTATCTAGTCCTTCCACATATTAAAATATCTATCGATAAAATATATATATTTATGTAAACCCTGATAACCTGAAGTAGATTTAGTATGATCAATCTATACTATGGCTAAAATGCAAGAGGACAGGTCAAGAGTCAATGAAGTTTTAAATTAGTCACATTTTGTCAAAAACAAAACAAAAACAAACAAAACTCTAAATGCAGGCGCTTTGCAATGCTTGTACTGTGTAATATTTTTCAGTCCCAAAGTACATTCTAACATCCTAAGCATTCAACTTCTGACCTCATTTTTAGCTACTAAAAAGGAATTTAAAAATCTGGTAGGGTTGCATCTAAAATGAGATGGCTGTTCTTTCATTGCTTACAAAATACTTCTGCTTTTTAGAAATGAAAACTATAAATAGGTATGTTAAGAATTTTCAAAAGCCTTTTGAGAACCAAAGGTTGCTGATCTTGAAAAGTCTCTGTTGATGAGCTAAGCTTTTCTTGGTCCTTGAGAGCTGTGCTCACCCTCTCATGCCTTTTCACTGTTCCTGCAACTGAAGACACCAGCTTGATCTGAAACATTTACTTCTGATAAGATTCTCAAACTTTGGCTTACAGAATGTTTCTGTGTTCTTAAAGTGGTTGAATTTCTCTACAGTGATAAATTCCAGGGTACTGGCAACCCTTGGGAAGGTAATAATCACTAGAAGAGCATAGGATTTGGGAATGGTTGATGCTCTATTTTTTTAATCAATTTGTTAGTATGGCTCTTTATACAATTTGATTTATTTTTTATTAGCAATTATGGTCAGTGCACTTGTTGGTTTATAGAGTTTGCTTTAACAAAAAGTACCAGAACATTTAGGTCTTCTCATAAAAAACAGAACGCAAGAAAGAAAGATAAGAAAGAAAATGGCCCAAGTCTATGAAACATCATCAAGGTCAGGAGGATTTCTTTCTATATAGAACTGAGGCAAAGGAGAGCTGAAAATGCATAGTTGAACATGGGTGACTTCCTTCTCCTCCTCCTCCTCCTCCTCCTCCTCCTCCTCTTCTTCTTCTTCTTCTTCTTCTTCTTCTTCTTCTTCTTCTTCTTCTTCTTCTTCTTCTTCTTCTTCTTCTTCTTCTTCTGCTTCCTCTTCTTCTGCTTCCTCTTCCTCTTCCTCTTCCTCTTCTTCTTCTTCTTCTTTTTTTTGGTCATTTTATTTATTTACATTTCAAATGCTGTCCCCTTCCCAGTTTCCCCTCCACAATCCCCTACCTTTCAAGGCACATACCTATATATAATAAAACTAATATACAGCAAACCAGAAGCCAACATCAAATTAAATGGAGAGAAACTTGAAGCAATCCCACTAAAATTATGGACAAGACAAGGATGCCTACTCTCTCCCTATCTACTCAATATAGTACTTCACATTCTAGCCAGAACAATTGGACATCAAAAGGAGGTCAAAGGGATACAAATTGGAAAGGTAAAAGTCAAGGTATCAATATTGCAGATGATCTGATAGTGTATATAAGTGACCCCAAAAATTCCACTGGAGAACTCCTACAACTGATCAACAAATTCTTCAAACTCCCTGCATATAAAATTAACTCAAACAAACAAGTAGTCTTCCTCTACTCAAATGATAACTAAGAAAGAAATTAGGGTAACAACATCCTGCACAATAGTCACAAATAGTATAAAATATCTTGGTGTGACTCTAACCAAACAAGTGAAATATGTGTATGACAAGAACGTTAAGTTTCTGAAGAAAAAATTGAAGAAAACCTCAGAAGATGGAAAGATCTCCCATGCTCATGAATTGGCAGGATTAACATAGTAAAAATGGCCATCTTACTGAAAGCAATCTACAGATTCAAAGCAATCAGCATCAAAATTCCAAGTCAGTTCACAGAGACAGAAAGAACAATTCTCAAATTCATCTGGAGTAACAAAAAACCTAGGATAGCAAAAACTATTCTCAACAATAAAAGAATTTCTTGGGAAATCACCATCCCTGAACTCAAGCTGTGCTACAGAGCAATAGTGATAAAAACTGCATGGTATAGGTACAGAGACAAACAGGTAGATCAATAGAATAGAAATGAAGACTCAGAAATAAACCCACACATTTATCGTTACTTGATCTTTGACAAAGAAGCCAAAACCATCCAGTGGTAAAAAGACAGCATTTTCAACAAATGGTGCTGGTTCAACTGGCAGTAGGCATGTGGAAGAATAGAAATTGATCCATTTTTTTCTCCTTGTACAAAGCTCAAGTCCAAGTGGATCAAGGGTCTCCACATAAAACCAGATAGAAGAGAAAGTCGGAAAGAGCCTCAAACACATTAGCACAGGGGGAAATTTCCTCAACAAAACACCAATGGCTCAGGCTCTAAGATCAACAATTGACAAATGGGACCTCATACAATTAAAAAAAACTTCTGTGAGGCAAAGTTGATTTCTGATCCATAGGTCTAATTTTTTTCTCTTACTGGAAACTGAATCCAATGTCCAATGACCAGGGAGCTCTGGTCTTTGAATGACATATCCTGTGTCAATGAGAGGGACAATGTACCTTTCAATGACAACTTCCTTTGTTATGAGCAGATAACCTGTTGGTACTAGCTAGCTCAGAGACCTTGCTAACAGAGACTGTCACTGTAAGCAGAAAGCAGAGCTATGATGAATGGCTTGTTTTTCCCTACGGAACATTATTCTCATGGAAGTATGGTTTTATCCAACTGTCAGTCACACAACATCTACTATATGTCAGACTCTAAGTCTGGAGCAAAGCCATATGCAATCCTTGTCCTTATAGATCTAATAATCCAACTGATCAGTCAACTTGCACAGAGATGGTGCAGAATGCCACAACAGAAAATTAGGTAAAATGTCCTTACAACAATAAAAATGAGTAGCTGATTGCTATGACTTGGAAATATAATATTTAAATTTATTATTAGAATGCTTGGTACACGGAGTACTCTTTGCAGGGGGGATCCTGAAAATCTAGGATGCAAGGAAGCCTTGAGATACAATCTCCATGTTTTCTTCCTGTGCTACATTGTACTTCATGGTTGCCCATGAAATGATAGCTTTTATTACATAATCTTGTCACTACATTGTCTAGTCTGAGCACAGAGACTCACAAAGCAATGAGTTGATCATAAGTTAAAATAACGATTTCCATCCAGGCAGTGGTGGCACATGCCCTTAATCCCCTTACTCAGGAGGCAAAAACATGAAGATCTCTGAGTTCAAAGCTAGCCTTGTCTATATAGTGACCTCCAAGAAAGCCAGGGCTACACAGACAAATCCTGTCTCAAAACAAACTAAACCAAAGCCAAAACCAAAACCAAAACAAAAAGCCAAACCAAACCAAACTAAACCAACAAAAATCTATATCCTACCACAGGTTGTATTACCACTGTAAAATACAATGAATACATTGATATTTCTAAAGATCAAAGAAGGGTTGTGGTTGGTTGTAAGCAATAGTGTAGTGCCTTCAAAGAAGCAAAAGAAATGTGAAGGGTGCAACCTGCAGGGGGTGGGGGGGCTCTGTCAAGTCATCACAGTGGAAGTGGGTGCTGTGTGATTGTTGGTGGACCAAGTTATAGTGACCAAAATTGGTGATTGAAGGAAGGAGAGTGATTCAGGTTGTGTTATTAACAAATATATATATATAAAATAATGGAACCACTTATGGTGTCTTCTGTCTGGGCAGTGTGACCAGGTCCTGGGCAAGTTGCTCATTGTTTCCTCTAGTTCATTTCCTTTGGTTTACAAGAGCCTTCAGATGCAGAACTGTAAGATATAAGATATCCCTCCTGGGGCATCCTGCAATCGATAGCTACTGACCATGGGATATAAGGGCTTCTTGGGCTTAAGGATCAGATCTCCATGTGTGCTGTGCATGCTCTGATACTCTGAAGCATCAGGCTGCATGCAGTTTTCAGTTGTGTGTACTTGCTACTCAGGTCCTGTCTTTGCTCTGTCCTGATTGTCTCACTTCCTGTGTGCTCTGAGTATACCTCACTGAACTATACACCGGGCCTTTTCCAGCCTCAGCTTCATGTCAGGGCAACTTCATGATTGTTTCTGTAAATAACAGGAAGTCATTAAAGATTTTAAATCAGTGAAGTGACCCCAGTATACCTGTACTTGGTTAAATGAACAGAATGTCTTCAATATGAGTCCAAGAATACAAGTCCTCCTGTTTATTTTAAACATAAAAATACTTCTCTAAAACACTACTTTGGTAAAATACTTGATGTTCACTGTGAGGACAGGTGTAGGATGTGTGTGTGTGTGTGTGTATGTATGTATGTGTGTGTGTGTGTATGTGCATTTTGCTTCTAATTTTGTTAGGAAAATGATTATATCTGGAAAAATAATTTGAGTTTTCCTTTTGATGTGCTCTTTTTATTATGGTTATGCTCTAGAACTTTCTCCTTTAATTTTGCCAATAGAAGCCTTATCATTTTTCTTATGGCAGTTATTGCTTCTCATTTCTGTGTGCATTGTTTGAAAAACATTCTTATCCTCTCGTTTGTTATTTTGTTATGATATTAGAATTAGAAGTTAATAATTGATTGTGTACTAGTAAAGGTGACCACATCAGAGACTCTGCAAACTAAACAGTATTACAATGCTTTCTTCCCTCCTCCTAGCACTTTCCTTCCGCATTCCTTAATTCCATTATTTCATCCCCCTCCCCACTTTTCTGTCTCTCCCTTAACCCTCTCATCCTTGGATGGATAACTCAGCGTGTTAAATATATAACCATTAGCCTTCTACCATTTAGAATAATTGGCTTTTAAATTTTGTTTTGTAAAAATTCAGTCCTACTAATTAGTTGACCTTTATGAATAAAATATGCACAGTTTTATTCAACAAGTGCCGGGGTGATATAGGTGTTTTCTGCACAGCACTACTCTATCTACTGGAAATATAATTATCTTTCTGAAACTGTGACGCTGGTCTTGATCCTTGCCATGTGAGGAGAAGACATTTATGTATCTATATAATTTATTCTCAGTCAGTGGAAGGGCATAAATCTTCATTTGAGATATTAAATACATAAAGAAAGCCATTGCAAACTTCAAGTGAAAAATCATTCTTATTAAAAAATGAAGATGTTATGCTCTCCTTTTATCTTTACCAGAGGAAGTCCTACTTAACCTTCAAAGCTAAGTCAGGATATTACGTCCTCTATGAAAGACAGGCTGAAAATAGCCACGGTCATTCCTGTTTTCTTAATCCAGAAGTCAAGTCTTTCTCCAGTTCCCATAGAATTTAGTTCCAATCTTTTTGGGTTGTCTCATGTGGTTTGGATGTGTTTTCAATGTGCCTCCAAAGGGTTCCTGTTGGAGCTTGGTCTTCAGTGTGGAGTTGGAAAAAAGGAGGCATGAAACCCCTAAAAAACAGATATTTCAGTTACTGGGTGTAGTTCCTTCAGCAGACAGTGTAGTCCTCCTGGGATTGTGGGTAGTGCTTGTGAGCAAGATGTGGTGAGAACACTATGGGGATAGGCTACAAATTAGGGTGTGGCTTTTTCTCTTTATTGGACTTTCTCACAAGGTTGGAGCTTTAAAAAAAAAAAAGTCTGTTAGGCAGTTTAGAAGACCTGGTGAAGCAAATAGATACTTTTTGTGTTCTCTTAAGACCCAGCAAGCTAGCTCAGTGTTGTTTAAACCACACCTGGGCAGTGTTGTAGAAGAGATCAACCAAGCAAAGCTTCTTGAGCCCTTGAGAATTATCACTTGCATTAAATTAAATTACGATGCAGACACATTCAAGAAGTAAGAAATCAGTCTATCTCTCAAAGGAACAATTAAAAAAGCTACATGAAAGAATATGGTTCACAGAAGGGTGAAGAACTGGAATTTATGTGAATGTGTGATGAATATATCCTATTTGTACATTATCATGTGGATATTGGTCTGCTGCCAATCCAAAACATTTTGAAGATAAGGTAGTATATTATCTTATTTTTTAGCACCAATAGAGGTGTTTAGAATGAAGGAGAGGGCTTATACTTTTCCTTTTATAAGTTTCTTTTTAATAATAAAAAGTGATTATAGATCTCTTCCCTTCACTCAATTACTGTAAAAACTTTGAAAAGTTGAGACACTTATTGACTTTAACCTCCAGACTCTCTTTTCCTTTTTATTTGCCAATGGCTCTTACATTTTGGTATTCTGTCTTACACTCATACAGTCAGTGGTTCGTGTGGAAGTTCTTAAATGAATATCCCAACTCAAAGTCTGGCTAAATGAACAGAATGATCAGGCTGTGGCAGTAAGACTGTTTCAAAAGGTCTATCTCGAAGACTTAAGTAAGAAGGGAATGTGGTTAAAGCTGACATTGTTTGCTTTCTTGACATCTGGTTCTTTAAATATCCTTTTAACTTTGGAAGTGAGCAGTAGATATCATATCAATATCCTTTATCTTTCTACTTTAGAAGAAGCTCACAGCTGTCATAGTGCTTTACACCATCTCCACATTCAAAAGTTTTTGGAGGAATTGAGTGAAGGAACAGATCTATAATTATTTCTTTTTCATTATTTAAAAAGTAATTAGCATTTTCCCTCTTCTTCATAGACACCATTAGTTTGTCTGCTTCAGTCCCTCTTCCAGGGCTGATCCTTCCTCCATTCACAAAGGTAATAGGAAGCTTCCACGTTTCTTAAATAGGTATCTTAACTCACAGTCAATCTTTACGGGATGGAGACAGCCAATGAGTATTCAAAAGTCCATGAGACACCCTGAGAGTGAGGCAATCGAGAAACACAACATGAATTTTCATGCTGTGGAATATTTACATCCAAGGATTTATATGTTGTGTGAGTGTAGGGTTTTGGGAAAGTTTCAAGCTCTGCATCTGTGAGTGGAGACATGCACATATCCATCCCAGGACTGCAAATTAAACATGATAATGGGTGTGAAGTTTATTTTGTACAGCGTTGTTTCCCCTTAGCCTTTATAGGTATCTTTACATATAATATCTCATTTTGGCATTTCCTAACCATTATTCAGCAGACCCCCTACACAGCTCCAATTACATACTAAGAACTTTGTTAAGATTTTTACTCATTAAGAATAACGCTGATTGTACAGCCACTCTGGAAGTCAGTCTGGAGGGTCCTCAGAAAATTGGACATAATACTATCGGAAGATCCAGCAATACCTCTCCTGAGCATATACCCAGAAGAAGTTGCAACTGGTAAGAAGAACACATGCTCCATCATGTTCATAGCAACCTTATTTATAATAACCAGAAGCTGGAAAGAACCCAGATGTCCCTCAACAGAAGAATGAATACAGGAAATGTGGTACATTTACACAATGGAGTACTGCTCAGCTATTAAAAACAATAGATTTACAAATTTCTTGGACAAATGGATGTTTCTGGAGGATATCATCCTTAGTGAGGTCACCCAATTACAAAAGAAGTCATTAGATATGCACTCACTGATAAGTGGACATTAGCCCAGAAACATAGAACACCCAAGACACAATTTGCAAAACACAAGAAAATCAAGAAGAGGGAAGACCAATGGGTGGATACTTCATTCCTCCTTAGAATAGGGAACAAAATACCCATGAAAGGAGTTACAGAGACAAAGTTTGGAGCCAAGATGATAGGAGGGACTATCCAGAGACTACCCCACCCGGGGATCCATCCCATAATCAGCCACCAAACCCAGACACTATTGCATATGCCAGAAAGGTTTTGCTGATGGGACCCTGTTATAGCTGTCTCGTATGAGGCTATGCCAGTGCCTGGAAAATACAGAAGTGGATGCTCACAGTCATCTATAAGACGCAACACAGGTCCCACAATGGAGAAGCTAGAGAAAGTACCCAAGGAGCTGAAGGGTCTGCAACCCTATAGGTAGAACAACAATATGAACTAACCAGTACTCCCAAAGCTCGTATCTCTAGCTGCATATGTAGCAGAAGATGGCCTAGTCAGCCATCACTGGGAAGAGAGGGCCCTTGGTATTGCAAACTTTATATGCCCCAGTACAGGGGAAACACTAGGGCCAAGAAGTAGGAGTGGGTGGGTAGGGGAACAGGGCCGGGGAAGGTTATTGGGAACTTTCTGGATAGCATTCGAAAAGTAAATAAAGAAAATATCTAACAAATAAATAAATAAATAAATAAATAAATACATAAATTAATTAATTAATTAATTAAACTAAATTAAAAAATAAAAATTATTAAAACAAAAACAAACAAAAGAATAACGCTGAATTGTTATGCTGAAGCTACAGAAAACAAAACAAAACAAAAACCAAAGACATTCACTCCTTTCCTCTTACAGCACAAGCAGTGCATACTCTTCTGAGACAAACTGTATATGGAGTTCTCCACACATACCACAAACAAGTAATGAATTCTTTCCTGCAGTGAACACTAGCAGAGCGTTCTCTAACTCAACTCCTTCACCATTTACTTGATGCTAACAAGAGAGACCACAGGTTGAGGGATTATCTATCAAGAATGTACTATGTTAGAAGTATAGACACCATTTTTTTTGTCTTTTCGTAACGTCAAATTTTATAGAATAACAATAAATACAAGCTACATCAAATTCTGGGTGAAAAATCACCAAATACTGTTGGTTTTGTTCGATAGGCATGATCATTATCACACACAGTTCTTTCCTTCCTATTTTAACAATTCATAGTCAATTTAATATTACACAACTGCAACACATGCAAAAATATACAAACATGCAGATTACAGATCAGAGTAAAAGCATTGAAGGGATTGCAAGGTTCAAGAAGGCCCTGGGGGCAAGAGCAGAAAGCTGATGTAGATTCAGAGAACATTGACAGGTAGTTAGATAGATATTAATGAAGCCAGTCACAGAGTGCTCAGATGCGCAGAGAAGGTTCAGTACAAGTTACAGAACTTCTCAAAGCTTGAGAACTGTGGTTGGACTTATGGCAAATTGATTAAACAAGAAGACTAAATCTCCACGAAGAGAATCGGGAGTTTATCACTCATCAGTCTTGTGGCACCTGCAGGTCATCTGTGACAAGGCAGTGGGTGCTCCAGCACTACTTAGTATGAGATGTTTATTTTATAGATCCTTGTGGAGCAACTGGATGATTATTGATCTGGTTGCATGATAAGTTCATGGTCATTTTTTTTAAAGTGCTTTGGATGCACTGCAGTCTCTACACAGAACCAAACCTGAATGCCCAGATCCTTGCTAGAAGCCGTGCATGGCCTTTGATGCCTGTAATTCCAGGGTTGGACACAGGCAGACTGTAGGAATTCACTGACTGTCCGGCTTAGCTGAAAGATGATATTAAAGTCTGGAAAGACAACCTATTTTAGAAACCCAGGCAGAGAGGGCAAGTGAAGATGGCCCACTTGGTAAAGGCTCTTGCTGCTTTGCCAGACAAATTTAGTTCAATCCCTAGGATCTACTAGTAGAATTAGAGATCCAAATCCTGCAATTGGTTTTCTGACCTCCACATGCAAGTGCTCCCTCTGTACATAATAAATAAATGTAATTTAAAAGTCATATAGACAGTGGAAGCATCTTATGTCCTCCTCTGACCTCTGTGTGTTTGTATACCAGCTTATAGATGAAGGTCTAATACACACACACATGCATATACAAATATATACTCACACATATGAGAGGAGAGGACACACTCATTAAATGTTAGAAGTGTAATAAGGAAGGTCAGACACTTCAATAGAAGAGCAGTAATATGAGACTTACTACTTCCCTAATTTTCACCATGAATGTGGGTGGCACTTACTAAGCTCTTCATGTGTGAGACCCTCTTGGGTCCTTTGTCTCAAGATGGAACCAACAATGTGTTGTCACTCCAGTTGCAGAGGTGCACATGGTGTCTGTCTAGCTAGAACTACCACCTTTCCTAGCACTAGTTTACGGCTGCATCTTTCTTTCTTAGTAAATTGCTCCCACATATTCCCCATCTCAAGGTCTGCTTTGAGGGGAATTCAAAGCCAGATATCCAGTCTTACAAATGAGTTCATGAAAGCAAATTAGTAAAGGCTAGACCTCTTCAGAAATGGAAGAGATAGCATTAAAATCTCAGCTTCTCTCCATTCCCCAATCTATTTATGCTAGTTGGCAACTGAGATACTTAAAATACTCTTGTGTTTATATTTGAACACCTACACTGTGCTAATGTCTATGGGCTAAATCCTGTGCCTGAGCTTCTGCTTCCAGATTGTCACTATCTCTACTTGGATGTCTACGGCATCTCAGACTCTGGGTAGCTCTGATTTGACAGCTGTTTTTTTCTTCAGAGCAGCCCTTTGCACAGGCTAGTTCTATCTCAGTTAATATCAGCAGCTTCTTTTCAGTTGCCTAGGAGGAAAGTCTTTTAGGTGTGCTTAATTTGGCTGGTTTCATGGTTACTTCCAACCCACTGGGGGATGAATCCTGTTTTTCAGCATACAAAATATAGTCAGAATCGGACCCCTTCCCTTGTCCTGTGCTATTAGAAGTCAGGTCTCATCCCTTTTCTCTCATCTGGATTGTTGAAAAAGCCTGCTAACTTCTCTGGTCACCTCTCCTTTCTTCTACTATTAATGGAGCTCATTCTCAACTGAGCATACACTTAGAGGTCTCCGTTAGAGAAAGACAGTTAGAAAACTGCCAGCCAATCTTCTATAAAATATTCCACTCTCCTCCATTGCTTCTCTGTAGCCACTCCTTCACTCACTCCATTTGTTGTACACAAACCTCCTGGATCATCACATACATTGACCATGACATCCTCTTCCTCCACTCTCATCTTCTTGGCTGTCACTCTTAGGTATCTCAAGATTTTTTTCTTTCAAATATCAACCTATAAAATTGCATTCCAATCTAAACTAGCAATTGATTTTTCATTATTTATTTATTTACTTACTTACTTACTTACCCTTCCTTTCCAGAAGATAATCTATTGAGTTTAGAAGCCTCTGAATATGTGAGCATTGGCATATCCTCTATGCCTAAAGCAGACAAAGAAAGCACTTAATAAGCACTTGTTAAATTAAATTTCCTATTTCAAGACCACCATTTGTTGTTTAATCAAAATGGTCAAGATGGAATTAACAGTGTGTGTTTCAGTGACTGGCAAAATAACCTTATGCTGCTGTAACAGCCTGCCAAAGATTGTATAATTGACCAAGAAAATAACTGGCTTTTTCAGAGTTCTAGATGCTGAAAAGTTCAAGGTTGACATAATATATCTTTCTTCTCTGTCATCCCATGATGGAAAGCAGAGGTTTGAGACAGCATGTGAATAAGGGGGTAAGAGAGTGAACTGAAGTTTCAAGCTCTTTCATAAACAGCCTTAATCTGCTCAGGAAGATTGACTCAAACAACCCTAGCAACTCTCAAAGGTCTTGCTTCTTAGCACTGTTGCACTGGGGAAAAGATGCTTTGTGTGTGGGGGGTGGGGTGGGGGGGGAGAGGGACTATTTTAACTCTATCACTTCCTCTATAGGGTGTAGCAAAATCCACAAGCCCCAGGGGCCTGAATTGCTAATGCATTATTTACATTTCCCTTGCTCATCAATCTAATCCAGACTTGCTAAAAAAGGAACCATATCAGCTGTTCTCAACACCTGTGGGGGTTGAGTGACCCTTTCACATTTCAGATATCCTGCATACGAGATATTTACACTATAATTCATAACAGTAGCAAAATTACAGTTATGAAGTAGCAATAAAATAATTTTATATTTGGGGAGTCACCACAACATGAAGAACTATATTAAATGGTCACAACATTAGAACTTGATAATCGCTGAATCATACTGTAATGAACTGCACGTTCATGAAATATGCAAACACATTACATATTATTAAAAACATACACTGGGGAGAATAAACTCAAAGTATACATGAAGTCTTGAGAGTAAAGACTCTGAAGATTGATATTAATTTTTGGGTCTTATATCTCATCCAACATCTCTGTAGACTCTGATATTTTGTATTTGGTTTAACAAAAATCTCCATTCCTTTTACAGGTCTTTCCTCATTTTAACAAATTTCCTTCAGCTTGATGCCCCAGTGTAGGGGAATGCTAGGGTGGTGAGGTTGGAGTGGGTGGATGGGTGGGGGAGCACCCTCATCGAAGCAGGGGGTATGAGTAGGGGGTTTGTGGAGGGCAAACCAGGAAAGGGGATAACATTTGACATGTAAATAAATAAAATATATAATAAAAACAAGAAAGAAAACATTTTCCTTCAAACATGAATAGCCTTCCACTTTAAACAAAGACGTTCCATTACTGAGGACTTGAAAAAATATTCTTGTTGTGAACACTTTCCTCTTACACCCCTACAGTTTTATTTTTCCCAACTATTTATATAATCATAATGTTTGGGTTTTCATGTTCCCAAAATGCCACTTTTAAAAAGTGATGGGACTGTTTTTTTTTTTTTTTTTTTTTTTTGAGTGGTAAAAGTTCTGACAGCTGGAACGGTATAAAGCTTGCGTATCATCACCACTTCCTGACAAAGCCCAAGTGGGCCATTGTTGGTCAAAGTGATGGCCGTTTCCATGCAGGTAAAATTCTTCTATTGCAAGCACAATATTGAATCCAAAGCCTAATGTGTTCTTGGCTCCTCCAGCAACTGACATTTGCCCCAGAATAGCTTGGTGGAAAATAAGCCATCATTGACAGTTGGAGGTCATGCCCTATAAATATTAAAAGTTCTGGGCTGCAGGCAAGTTTCAGAGTAGAGCCTGGAACTTTTCATTTATTGGTAACATCTTTCAAACTGCCAACGGCAGACATTTCAAACTAATCAAGGTTTTAGACAAATAAGGTAGTTTCCGGTTTTGACACCATTTCTTTTCGTGGATGCAGCATTTCACAAATGCAAAAAAAGCCTTCCATCTGTATCTTAAGGAATGAGGGGAGTGTGACCTTGAAAACGCTGCTAAACTTGCCACTACTTAAACAGAAATGAGGCGTCCTTTTCTCTCCCCCACATACCTTAAGAAAGCAACTGAGGTGAGCAACAACAGTCTGACAGAATTGATGGGCAGAAGTGGACAGCCTTAACCATTCTAGGAGATGAGATAAGGTTTGAATAGGGGGGGTGAGTGTGTAGTATAAAGTAACTGCAAATGGACAAACAAAATAAACTGATAAAGATGTTCATGTTTTGTTGACAGGGAAATACAAACTGTGAGGATCTATTGTACTGAATCGCATTTAGAAAGAATCAGCTTGAAAAGAGCCATTTCTTCATGTGTGTGGCCTTCCCTTCTGAGAATAGGTGTGCAGATGGCCTCTTCCTGAGGTGAGAAATGCAGTCTGCTTCTTGAAGGCAGTTCTCTTCTCTCTTGGATTCTTATTTTTATTCAAAATATTTACATTGTCAATTATGTGCCAACCTCTAGCTCATTCTTTGATGCATGGAAATGCTTAATCATTACCAGGAGAATGAAGGCAAAAATGCACAGCTGCCCTACTGTGTCCTTGTTGTCAGGATTGGCAACCAAAAATAAATGTCCAGAATTATAAGAATAAAAGGATAAATACATTTGATGAGTTGGGAGAAATAAAAATCAACTTGTTTTAGCATTAGATATTTCTATCTGGAAAACAAAACAAATTTAAGAGATGCTTATATTTATCATGAATCATATCCATACAAATTCAAGTGTAAAATGAGAGTTTACATGAGTTCTTTATTAATCAAGCTTAGTTTTTGTTAAGAGATGCAGATTTTGAGATAATTCTTCAGTTAATATGTCAGTGCCATTCCTAGGACACTTTTGCATGTTACAGCTGCACCTGTAAAGTGGTATTTTTCCATAGTGAGCACATTGTTCTTGTGTGGTAAGTTGTGCCTTCACATTCTTCTTGACCAGTAGTTTCCTTCCTGCTTTAGTTTTAGAAACTTTATTAAGGATAAGAGGAAAAGTAGTTTTGTAATGCTCTTAAGCTATAACTATTTTCCTAGTCTGTGTTCAAGCTATGGCCTCTTTCTAGTGACTAAAATAATTAGAGCTGATTTGTTGAATAAAATGGAGGACACAGAAAATGTCTGAGAACTCCCAAAGTCATAAAGGACATGCACACACTACTAAAAAGCTTAAGTGTGGGGAAGAGAATCAGAGATGCACAAAAAGTCTCTTTAAAGTTCTGCATGACAGTGAAGGAAAAGGAAAATGTCCTGAGATAAAATGATCTACAAAGATCAGGAAACTCCCACATTTGTTAATGAGAACCCATACAAGTCATCCATTTTTGTCATTGGTCAGCAGGTTGATCAGTATGAAGAGAATATTTTATGTCACTAAAAACAAAGGTACTGGGTTGGTGAGATGGCTCAGCAGATAACAGTGCTTGTAGCACTTTGTGAAGACTTTAGTTCAGTGCCCAGAACCACAGTAAAAGGACAGAGTGACTCCTGAAAGCTGTCTTTGGTCTCCACATATGGACCATCCCATGTAATCCCATGCATGGATTACACACACACACACACACACACACACACACACACACACACACACCCAGAATGAGATTGAGAGAGAGAGAGAGAGTTAGAGAGAGAGAGAGAGAGAGAGAGAGGAAGAGAGGAAGAGAGAGAGAGAGAGAGGGAGAGAGAGAGAGAGAGGCATACACATGCACACATATACACAGAGACAGACACGCATGTATATATAGACAGACAGACCCATGTACATAGTTTGTGAAATAAAATAAACTGGTCATCTCTTGTCACAAATATAGCTTTTAGTATAGGGATTGGGTTACATCTTAATGATGTTTTGGCCAAAGGAGTACCATGGGAATCCTCAAACAACCCAGGATACTGCCAAGACTATTGGTTGCACATCACAAACTGACTGTAATGCCTTATTGCTGAGGATTATACCTCCACAACTCATTGAACATGGAGAAGTTGAGCTGGTGCCTATATAGACTCCTCACCCCCAGTGTCCCAAAGTTACTCTGGATGGTACCCAAAAGAAGCATAAACACCTACTCAGCCACATACAAGCTATTTGCCTGCAAGATATGTTAGAGCAATGGTGGCAAGAAGTTTGTGGGTGTAACCAGCCAATGTCCGATTTGACTTAAGGTACATTCCATGAGATGGAACCCATACCTGATACTGCTTAGGCAACAAAGTACCCAAGAGTAGATAGCCCTGGGATCTACAGTAAGATCAGTGCCTTACTCAGTCACCATCAGAGAAGCTTTCTCCTGCAGAAGATGGAGACCCCCAGCCAGACATTATTCAGAGATTAAGAGACCCTGGGACACTCAGCCCTAAATGGGATGTCTCCATCAAATTCCTCCTCTCACAGCTCAGAGAACCCCACAGAAAAGGAGAAGGAAAGAATTTAAGAGCCAGAGGTCATCGAGGACCCCAAGAAAACAAGGTCCTCTAAAGCAACAAGAGCAAAGGTCCTATGAGTATGCAGAGACTACAGTAGAATGGATAGGAACTGCACAGATCGGCACTGTGCCCTCTGCATGTATATTATGTTTAGTGTTTTCATGGGCTTCCTGTGTGTGCCAACTAGTGGGTCTCTGATTCTTGTGCCTCATGCCTTGTCTTGGGCTCTTTTCCTTCTCTTGGTTTGTCTTGTCCAATGTCAACATGATCGTTGTTATTTTATCTTACTACATTTTCTATTCTATTTTGTTGTTATCTTTTTGTATTATATATTTGTTATTATCTTTAGAAGGCTGTTATTTTCTAGTGTGAGATAAAAGGAAGTGGATCCAGATGAGAGGTGGGTGAAGGAGGGAGAAACTGAGAGGAGTAGAGAGGAAAAGGAAAATGTCCTGAAATAAAATAATCTACAAAGATCAGGAAACTCCCACATTTGTTAATGAGAACCCATACAAGTCATCCATTTTTGTCATTGGTCAGCAGGTTGATCAATATTAAGAGGGAAAACCATAATGAAGATACATCGTGTGAGGGAAAGATCTACTTTTGATAAAAGGAATACATAAATACATCATATTTCTAATAAAATTAGAAAACCTGTTTTAGTCCTCCACAGTTTCAATGGGCAAGAGCTGTTCTTATACTTTAACCTCTTTTCTCTTCTTTGGTTCTTACTGGCAATTGATCTGCCCATTGTCCTCATGGAGTAATATAAATGAAATTATTCCTAATATAGAAATGGTCAATATTTTATTGTTTCTTTTCTATTACTCCTTAAAAATCACTTCTTCCCTTTTTATAGAATTTACTGTATGAACAAGGTTAGTTTTTTAAATTCTACCTTTCTCTACATGTTAGCCAAAAACTACTCATATGAGATTCTTTTGACCATTTCCCCAAATTGTCTTTCTTTTCTTTCCCTCCTCTGCACCCCGTTTTTACAAGTCTTTTTGTAGACCCTGAATTTTCTCCTATGTGCCTTGGTTCTATCACGCTAATGTTCTTTGTATGTAGCACACTTCTGGAGGACAGGGTACATGTCTCATGCCCATCTGTAGTCTCACCCCAATCCACGATGTCTACTGTGTCAAAGAAGCTTCTTGTGCAGTGATGAGGAATAAATATATTTCTAATATTCACAATATATTTTCCTTTTCCTTGTACCAATATTGTTGATGTAGGCAAAGTAGAAACCAGTTCTTTTAATTACAATTATGGTATTTCATCTAAGTTAAATAGTTTTTATTTCTCAGGTGAGGAAAAAGACAAAGGGGTTCAGATGACAAAGAATGTGAATGTAAAATACACAAATAAAAAAGGGAACTCCAGGCAATAATTAGGACCCATATTGTGTTTGTGATTCCCTGTTCGTATTGGGAAAGAGCTTAACTGTGTGTCTTTAAGAAAGACAATTGCATTCAGGTAAACAAGAAAATGAACTCTTAACATCCACATAATGATTTTCAATGAATAATTAATGTTCTTGAGGGAATATATTACAGTTTATTCCAAAACAAACTAAAATACAAATAAAAAGAAAATATGAGGTGAGGCATGCTATACCTTTTATTTCTAGTTTCCATCCTTCTACTCCATAAGGAAGACTTTAATGTTAGGAATCGTTCAAAAGATCAGCACGGATTCCTTCCACGAACTTGAAAACTACCTGACCCACTATTGCCAAAGTTTGTCAATTGTGTTGGCTATACCATGGATGGATAACGTGTGTACCCTTCCACAGCATCCCGCTGGCAGGGGACAGAATTCTGCATAAGCAGAGTTGGATCTTTTTCAAAACTGTCATCCCAAGTAGATTTACAGTCAGTAAAAGACTTGTCGTTAAACTGAGCCAGTGACCTTACATTTGGAGTAATCCCAAACTGGAGCTCTCAGCCTGAGGTGGGCCAACATCTAAGGAACAATTAAGGGTAAGTAACAAGATTGGATTCTGACATGCGGGGTGAGAGTTCAGTAGGAAAGAGTAGAAATGCTCATGAACTGGTTTAGATAATTTAGATCTGACTGAAGAATGTTTCTGCTATGCAGAGCAGTTACAGAGCTGCTCAGTGGGGTCAGCTGGCAGCCACATTAACACAGTTTGAGAGTACATAAGCATCACCTGAGGATCTTGTTAAAATGCAGATTGTGTTGTACCAGGTCTGTGAATTTCCACCGTCTCCCAACGTGATGCTGATACTGTTGGTCCTCAGAACACAAACTGCTTTGGGGAGCCAGAGTTTAAAGTTGCGTTATCTGATAGAGAACTTGGGGATCTTGAGGATTGAATTGAGATCACAAGATAGGAGGAAAAATAGGAAATGTAATGTGTCAGAAACCATCTTAAACAGTAATGCAGCGAGAACAAGAGATGGACACCTGGTAAATAGGGCAGGGGCCCTAACGCAGCAGCTGTGAGACTGTCCTTGCTGGATGCCAGTAATACCAGAACAGAGTTCTGGTTTATGGTCCCTTGTTGTGTTTTCTCCTAAATAATTGCCCCTGGAATTATAAGTGATAACATTACCAAAATGGAGAGAAGGCACCCGGGCATCTCATAGCTGTGCAAACTAGCCTGATTACATCCCATATATCAGCCCAGTGTTTGCCATTAAACTTGTGTAAAGTTCCCAGACTAGCAAATCCATGGCACACCATTTTTTGAAACATGCTCTTGATAACAATATCCCCATCTTCTTTCTTTCTCTGAAGCTTCCTATAATAAAGTCCCTTTTTTTTTTCTGATATTCATCCGGCTGTGGTCCTGAATTTTCTTCTTGGAATTTGTGAGACCATAACCTGGAAGCCAATGAGTCAATGGAAGTTTTATGTGACCAGATCTGGTACCCTTATTCTCAAATTAAAGCCCATTTGAGGAACTAGGTCTTTCATTGAACTCAGTGGCATCTGAATGTTCAGGGATCAAAGTGACTCAACAGAGCTCCTGCATAGACACAATGAGTTTGTGTTTGTGTTTGGAGGCAGTGTTTGGCCAAGTAATGATGAAGTCTACTGCTCCCTTGAGCACGGAGAATGCAAACAAGGAGGCAGAGTGCATGACCACTGTGCAGAGTGGTAGGTGAATGGGATATGATAGAAATCAAGGCTCTCTCTCTTTCTGTTTCTTCAGTGACACAAGAAGACACTTAGAGAAGGATGAAGTGGCCATGTGGCACTGTAGTAATGAAACTAAGGAAATGTGAAATCGCTTTCCTTCCTTCCTTCCTTTCTTCTTCTTCTTCTTCTTCTTCTTCTTCTTCTTCTTCTTCTTCTTCTCTTCTTCTTCTTCTTCTTCTCTTCTTCTTCTTCTTCATCATCTTCTTCTTCTTCTTCTTCTTCTTCTTCTTCTTCTTCTTCTCCTCCTCCTCCTCCCCCTCCTCCTCCTCCTCCTCCTCCTCCTCCTCCTCCTCCTCCTCCTCCTCCTCCTCCTCCTTCTTCTTCTTCTTCTTCTTCTTCTTCTTCTTCTTCTTCTTCTTCTTCTTCTTCTTCTTTTTCTTCTTCTTTCCTTTTCCAAGACAAGAAAGAGCAGGAAGGGAAGAAGGAGGAAGCAGACAGAAATTGGACAGGCAATTACAGAACTCTCAGGTCTCATTGAGGTTGCACTTGAGGGGAGACATCATGAATATAAAACAGAGTCAATAATCTTTTGTTTTCTTAGTGTGCACCTATTAATGGGTACAGAGAAGTTAAACAGGACTTGCAATTTTGTTTGTTCATTGCAATTCAGTGAGAGATATAATGGGATAGTGAAGGCACAAATGAAATTCTCTTGTTGCCAGTCTTCATTACCTGTATAAGTAGGACTACACCTCTAGACGCTTTGACATATGTTTGTAACACCTGCCATGAAGTAGTATATAAATGACTTTGGACCCACCTATATAGTTTGCTTTGACCACTAGAATGAAAACGGTTGTCATATGAGCAGGATCTAACACTACCTGCATGGTTTTGACTGGTTCTGTGCAGCTTCAGCTAACTCCATGAACAGACACAGTCTTCTCCAGACAACTATCTGTTACACAATACAGGAAGATGGTAACGATGAAGCAAGCCTGGGATGTACAAGTCCCCAACATCTGGCAGATGCACATTTTAGATGTAGGCCCTCTTCTCATCAGCTACAGAGACTTTGGATTTTGTTACAGATCATTATTTCCATAAAAAGTCCAACAAATCCATTACAAAATGATCTTGCCAGTGGTACTACTAGAGTGTCATCAAAGTGAAGAGTAGAATCTAAATCAGATAAGGAAAGAAGAGACAAAGTATCCGTGCTGGAAGTCACATCAAATTGGAAGTTAGGTTATGCTGTTAGAATGTGTGATCTGGACAGATAGGAGGCAGAGGTTAGACAACAGGATGGCTAAACTTGGGATTTTTAAGGGGCCAAGAAAAACGTGATTCAAATAACCTAGCTCAAGATCCATTATTTCTTATATTAGATTTTATTTATGGTAGCTTAACTTGGTGGTAGTTTTAATTTAAAGGCCATTTTCCCCCCTCTGGCACCAACATCCTCTTGACACCTGTATGTGGCATATAGATCAAATGCTTTAAACAATACATTGGTTGCATGAGCTAAGAATTTCTCAGGCATATAATTAAGTCATTATCTTAAGGCATATATTAAAGTTAACCAAGGCCTTCAAAAGGAAGCCTGAATTCTTAAATTTCAGTCCAGCCTGATTTTTGTTTGGCTTACTGATGGGCTCAGTTTCAACATTCTCAAGCTTTCCCGATGAGTCTTCTGGCTCACTAAACTTGCAAATCCCTTTGAAAGAAGAAGCTTCCACAGTGTGTTGCTTGTGATACAATTGCATTTTATAATTTGTGGTTTGGGAGGCAGGAATTAGCAAGTATTGCTATAGTAACAATGGGGTCACCAGACCTGGAATGGTAGCGGTGGCCTTTTACCTTTCTACACTAAAGAGAAACCTGCAGGCAGCTGCTTTTTCTTCTGACTGATTTCTCCACTCACTTTTTAATGCCACATCATCCAGAGCCTGCAGCTAGCCTTTATTTGGTTTAGATCCACTGCTGCCTTTAAAAAGCTACTTTGTAGACAAAGCAATAACTCCCAGGAATTGCATCTGAAAGCAGAATCGAATCTTCATAATTTGCATTACCTCAAGGAGTGTTCATCCCAATGGAGGTGGCAGGCATTTAGGCTGAACTTAAGAAGCATTTATGGTTTTGCTTTCTTATGCCTCCTAAGCCACCTGGTAGCTGGTGACATTCATCAGGCAGTGCTCACTGATGTACAATAACCATTGAGACCTGCAACTAAAAGGTAACTGAAGTCAAATTTTGTCATTTGTATTTTTATGCGATCTCACAAGGGGAACCAGAGGGGATACCATGTATTTGGAACATGTCAAAGAAGTCTAATCATGGGCAGTAGAATACGATACTTAACTAACATCTAAGAGTATTTTTGTTGTTTTTGTTGCTGTTGTTTGTCTTTTTTTTCTGGTTTATTGCTTTTCTTAACTGTCTTGTCCTCTAGTATTATTATAACAATGCAACCATCCAAGTGTTAGATGATACTATACCTGGGAAGACTTGAACAAGTGTCTAACTTCTCTCCATAGATGGGAAACTTTTGTTAGAAAATAGAAAGGGTCTCACCAAAGTCCATCTTGGTAATCCAGTGAGGTTTACTGGGCTAACTTGTAGAAATATTGGTAAGCAGTTATAGAAATAACTCAAAGACAGCTACTTGAGAAAAAGCCCACCACAACAGGGCAACAGCTTATAGAAACTGGAAACCTTCCACAAGTGCTCTGCACATCCTATTGACAGATCAGCAGGTTGGAGAGTGTCCTTCCCAAGTAAGTAGCTTGTCTGAGCCCTTTCCAGGCAGCTCAGTTGCCTCTGCCCTTTCTTGACATTTCATTTGGCCTTGGCTTTTTCTGGGCCATTCAGCTGGTCTGGTATTTGGGGAGAAGGTAGCGTAGTGAAGTGGTCAGTTTTAGTAACTTCCTAAAGACTCTGAGTTGCTTACTTTCTGATCTCAATGAACTTTCCTGCAGGATGGAATATTTCACCCTACTTTAGATCAGTTTGCTATTTTGCACACCCTGCTCCCTTAATGTCCTCTGTCTTAAGGGGCTTTCCTCCAAGAAAAAGGGTATAATCTCAGAAGTAAGAGCTACACACCACTCAGCCACCTTATATTAAGTTAGACTAGTTCTTTCTGCAGAAAGGATTCTCTCAAGCCTTTGCTCTATGTTTGTTTGTTTGTTTTTGTTTTTTGTTTTGTTTTGTTTTGGTGAGCTGTAACTAGTTGAATTCAGTGGATGTGTCACTTTCATGTTTTGATTTTTAAGAAACTTTATATTTTTCCTCTTTAGATCCCAAATGACCTACTAGAGGATGAGACTCATATGTCCCAGCCCAGATTACACTACTAGAGTCACCCACCCAAACCTCACACATATAGGAGAGACTCATCATGAGAACAAATCTCAAGTAAACCAGTAGATCAATCAAGACTTGTTCTGCTGCTAAGGCTGAAGTCTGACATTACCAGGAAGCCCTGAGCTTGTTGCAAAAAAGAAGACTCCCTTTGTCAGCAAGGTCTCCTCTACTCAACTTAGAGGATCCCAGGCCTCACATTCAACACCTCCAGAATGTCATGTAGCCTTGGTTAAATTACAAGCTCATCCTCCTTTCTTCCAAATAAGAACCAGTTCAGCTAGCACCCGAGGTTCCAGGAATGTCTCTCCATGCTATTGAGCATTTCAGCACCTTAGCCTTGAGCCAGTGACCTTTGCCCACCCTAGCTATTCCGACTTCCTAAGCCCCAAACTATATAACCCTTAATTCACAAATAAAGTTGAGCTGTCTCCCCAAATGTGGTCTCCATGTCTCTATTACTATTTATACTCACAGAATGTCCCAAACCCTGTTTGTTGACTCTACTTCCCTCATCATTGTGGATGGTTAGTCAATGACCCCTGAGGCCCCTGAGAGAAGGAAGACCTACAAAGATTATAACAGTTGCCCAGCTGGTACCACAGACTGAAGAGTAACCATTCTTACCACATTAATTCATTGGGTTTTGAATTGGTTGCCACATAGCAATATCCTCCTGATATTGGCCTCAGCTATTTTTTTTTCCCAAGAGAAGGACTAGGAGGCTAATATCTGAGACACTTTGCTCTATCTGAACCTATACTTAATATTATTTATGGATGTCAATCTAGCTGATTCATTTCTATAACAGACTAAATCTGTTATAGAAACCGGCTGGGTTCTGAATTCTGTGCTTACAAATTTCACAAGTTGTTCTGATCACAGCTGAGATGACAAGACTTCTTTGGCAGTCTTCTATCATCAGAATGTATGATTTTTCCATAGTAAGCTGTCTCTTAGGGTTATAATCCTTTAGAAAGGCCAGATGAAATCAGAAAAATATTAGGTCAACCTAGAAATAAAAGGTCCCAGACTCCCTAGTCAAACTGTAGAACCAATATCCCTTTGGCCTGGCCTGTGTTTTTTATACTCTTCAGCTTTCTTTAAAATAATTTCTATGTTGATTTCAACTTATTTATTTATATTTTGTAAAGATTAGAGTTCATTATGTAACTAACCGAAATTATTACACGAATTTAAAGAATTCTTTCAGAATCTTGTTATGTGCTTCAATAGGCCTTGGCCCGAGTAGAGCAGTCTCAAGGACAAAAGATGTAACCCCTGTTCCCTCATGTTTTCTCTTCTTGTCTCTTGCTGCCACAACTTCCTGATCTATGGACTATATTCATTATTTCACTCTCTTCTTTTTCTCTTTCTTTTTTCTACACTGACTTCCTCTAATTTCTTCACAGACCTTTCAGAATCAGGAATGTCAGTTCTAGAATTCACCTCACATTATGGCTGCAGACAGCTTCACATCTTTGTGGACTAATTAAAACTTGCCCCTGGGAAGATCTCTATCATTACAGTTCAAATCACAGCTCTTCCCACGTTCTGTAGGGATGTTCCTTCAGAAGCTATTTGAGAACAGATGCATTAAACATAAGGAGGACATTGGAGAAAGAGATCTATGATTGTAATGAATGACATTTATAGAATGATGTATTTACATGGGCTCATCAGATGAACACACAGAAATGTTCCAACTTAAGTTTTTGAAAATTTAACATTTGGCCTTACCAAATCTTCCCCTTTATTGAGACAATTGCCAAAGCTCTGTACAATTTGCAGTGGTTTGTAAAAGAATGGCCTCTATTAGGGTCATATATTTGGATGCTTACTCATCAGGGAATGATACTGTTGAGAAAAATTGGGAAGTGTGGCCTTGATAAAGTAGATATGGACTTGTTGGAGGAAGGGTGTCACTGGGATGGGCTTTGAGGTTTCAAAAGCCCACAGTAGACATAGTTCTTTCTCTCCCTCTTAGCCTAAAGATCACGATGTAGTTTTTATATGTTTCTTTAGTGCCACACATACCTGCCACCACTCTTCTAGAGTTGAACAGCCTCAGGAACCAAAGATGCCTGTGATTATAAAAGACTAAGCCTCTGAAGCTGTAAGCAAGCATCCTAAATAAATGACTTTCTTTATAAGATGCCTTGGCCAAGGTATCTTTTCACAGCAATAAAACAGTAACTAAGACAATATACAGCATGATAATTTCATATATGTATACATTGTAATTATCACAGCCAGTTAGTTACCCCACTTTTATTTTGCACTGGATATTTAAAATATATTCTGATATAAAATTCCAATATAAACCATCATATTTTAATTTTAGTCATAGCGTTATACTATATACCCCTAGAACTTATGTAAAAACATTCTAATAATTATTACTCTTTTCCCTTCTATTTACCACAGTCCTAGAAATCCTAAACATAAGAGGTAGGGAACAAAATGAGAGAAAATTCTATATCATAAAGGGAATAGGTAAAATCATCTATCTTTGTGAATTACATGCAGATATATGTATATATCAAATGACATCTTATTGATGAAATAACCCAAAGAGTACACATATAAATGGAAGACATGCTCATGAGCAAAAGAATGGAGGTATCCAAAGATTATTCTAATATATTTTTACATATTTTTCATATATACATACACATATGAAAAACCCCAGGGAGCAAAGGAAAAGCTTTGACAAAGAAGAATAAATCAACATATAATTTCTAATTTCAAGCAATATTATAGTAAATTTTAATTTACAATAACTAAAACAATATGATATTAATATATTAATATAAAATAGAATAAAATATATAAAATATAAAATAGCCCAGACATTAAAGTTAAAGTTAAAGTGATCTGTTAACACATAAGAGACCTGAGAACACAAAGGAGGCAGAATATATTTCAATAGATACAGCAAGAAAACTGGCTATTTACATGTAAAAGGATGAATGCACCCACATACATATTCTGTCATAAGAATCAACACAAAATAGATTGAAGACTCACTACACACCATGAGACTCTTAGAGGGAAACATTGAGAAAAATGATCCTTGACATTGGTCTAGGCAATCACCCCCAAAGCGCCAACAATAAAAGCAAAATTAAATGAGTGTGGCTACATAAACCTCAAAAGCTTTAGAACAGCAAATGAGCCAATCAACACTATGAAAAAAAAAAAAAACCTGGAGAAGAGTAGAATATGTCTAAAAGCCTGCATCTAAAGAGAAGGGTTTGAAACCCAAAATAAATAAAAAGTCCATACAACTTAGCAGTGAAAAGGAAATGATTTTATTAAAAGCTGAAAGGAAGGACTCATATATTCATCTTCCCTACTAAGACATATAGGACACCAGGAAGTGTGTGATCTCACAAATGCTCTGAGAAATGCAAATCAAAACCAAAAGAAAGCATCAGCTCACACTTGCCAGGATGGCTGTTCTCATAAGGATAAGTAAAAGACATCACTGTTGGCAGAGGATGGAGAAAAAGGAAGTAGGAATTATCTTTAGAAGTAATGTAACAGCAGGCAGTACCCTTAAAGTATTACAACATAACTATTATCTGTTCTAGTAATATTAATATTTCTGAGCATATAGTTGAAGAAAGCAAAGTCAGCTTTTGAAAGAGGAATCCTCTGTATCTCCATCTACAATTATTAAGACATGGATACAACCTAAATGTCCATTAACAAAAGAGGAACTTAAAGGCTATCACTATACCTGAAATAAGCCAGAAAGATACACAAAAATACAGCATGCCCCTCCCTTCCTTGTCTCTCTGTCTCTCCCCAATCTCTGGCCATGTTGAAAGAAGCAGGATAGAGTGGTGCCTGGTAGCTGCAAGTGACTGTAAAGTAAGAAAATAGGGAAATGTTGCCCCCCCAAAGTAGAAATCAAATCACTGTTAAATGTAATTGTTTGCATGCTTTTGAGAACCCATTATAATTCAGGTTTATATACAGGAGAGCAACAGCACTCTGCTGAACACACAAGTAGTCTTCATTTGTCAGATACAAATCTAACAGCTGCTTTGCACATTGCAAATTTTAATATACACCTTCACTTTACAGAAAATGTAGGGAGTCATCAAAGAAATGACCAAGAAATAAGCACAAACCCTAGAGGAATAATTTTATCATCAATCTGGCTAACCTGTTTCATAGATTCATAGCCTTGAGCAAGGAATACGTGAGAAAACAAAGAAGAGAATTTGGCTGGGAAAGTGTAAGGCGAAGAAATAATTGCTTTTTTGTTCCATTTATTTAGAATGCCCTTTCAAGGAACTCGGAGCCCCAGCATCATTGACTATAGTTGTTCACTTAAAATATAAGAAACCCTGTGTTCAAAAATTAAAGAGTGCATAACTGTTTTCTTCTTCTTCTTCTTCTTCTTCTTCTTCTTCTTCTTCTTCTTCTTCTTCTTCTTCTTCTTCTTCTTCTTCTTCAGTTTGGTAAAATTTTTAGAAAATTACAATGACCAGGCACAACCTCTGATATGATGGAAGTTTTTATTTTAGTAGGAAGTAGGTAATTGTCAATTAGTGACATTGGTAATTATCCACTGTACACTATGATGGGAAAGTCCCAGGCAAGCATGGAAAATTACAAGCAGTTTTGAGATCATAAATCTACAACCTGTTACAGTGACAAGTGATTTCAAGGTTGTCAAAGGTGACACTGATGGGAACTTTGGAACTATAGATAGGGAAGGGAACCCCACATAAGCATAAGTCTTCTGGGGAGAAGAAGTATGACATCAAGACTGACAGGAGGCTGGGACAGCTGAGACCCAGAGGACTTATAGCCAAGGGATGCTGAGAAAAAATGCAGTGCCAGCAGTGGGCAAGGGGTGTGGGCTCTGTATTCAGTACTGACACTTTTACTGTGAGAACAGTCAAAACCATTGAGACAGTTTAAGAAAACAAGCAGTAAGACCAAGTTTTCTTTGTAAAAGAAAAAGAGAGTCTTGGTCCTGCATTGAGAATGATCTAAGGAGCAAGATACAAGTATGATACAGGCAGAATAGTTAAGAGGCTTGGGGCTGGAGAAATGATTAAGTTAGCAAAGGGCTTGCTGTGCATACATGAGAACGGGAGTTTGGATCATAGAACCAACATAAGAAGTTGTGTGCTGCAGTCAGAGCCCCAAATCCCAATGCTGGTAAGTGTGAGGCAGAAGGATTCCTGGTGTTTGCTGGTTAGCCAGTATAGTGGAATCAGTGAGGCATTTTTAAAATGGAAGATACTGTCATAAAATGAACCAAGTGATAAAGTGCCACACGCACTATTGAGGAAAGCATCCAAACTCAACTTCTGGTCTACAAAGAGAGGGGAGGGAGAGAGAGGGGGGAGGGGAGGAGGAGGACGGGGAGGGGGAAAGGGAGAGGGAAAGAGTGGGAGGAGGGGGAGAGGGAGATGGAGAGAGAGAGAGACAGAGACAGAGACAGAGACACAAAGAGAAATAGAGACAGAGAGGAACAGAGAAAACACACAGAGAGGCACAGCAGAGACAGATACAGGCAAGACAGAGTATACTGGCAGCAGTCACAAAAGAAATTGAGACAGCTGTGGAAAGTATTTCTAAGGTAGAGTTGGCAGGACTTGTGATGAATTGGGTGAGGAGAATAATATATGAGCTGTCAGTATGAGCCTGATCTTCTCCACTGCTTACATGACCCCTGACTCCTGTTAATTAACATTCCCAAGAGTTTTGTGTCCTATGTCACTGATGTATCCCGTGCTTCTTGACTTAGCCCTGAACATGGTCGATAGAAGCAGAAATTGTTGCTGTGTAAACTTTGAGGCTTTGAAGCCTGCAACTAAGGCTTTCCTCTTCCCTGTGGTTTTGTTTCTCCGTGACAACATGCCCGGAGTGCCCTGCTGGAACATGATGAATGCGTGAAGGAGAGTTGAGATGTTCAGGAGTCTCAATGGAGTTTGATCTGGATCAATAGACAGACATTTGGCATGTAACCAAAAGAATAAGCCTAGGCAAAAGCCATGCAGCCTTGCAGCAGATCCCTAGCTGCCTCCTGATGTGTGAGCAATGACTTCTTTTCTATTACGCCAGGGATGTATTATTTATGCAGCCGATTTGGCAATAAATAAATTGAAAAAAATATATTTGTAACACAACTCTCTATTAGAGACTGAATTCTTTTGCTCCTCAATTCATTTGTTGTTATCCCATACTCCAGTGAGATGGTATTAAGATGTGGAGGTCTTGGGAGATGGTTAGCTCAGGGAGATGGGGTCCCAAGAATAGCATTAATGCCATTCGAGGAGGAAGAAGCTAATCAGAAGTTGGGGAAATTCTGTACAGTGGAGAGCCTCTGGTTGGCTTGCCTTTCTGTAGGCTATGTCCCACTTTTGGACTGTCTCACAGAGAGTTACAAAGAGGACAGAAGCATTGGTGGCAGGAACAAAACAGTCCCAACGGCGACACTGCTAGTTCAAAGCCACATCTCTTCAAAGAGAATGAAAGCAGAAGTTGAACAAAAACATCTTTCCTGGAGTTTAACTGTGGGATGATGGCAGGGATGGATCAGGCTGCTTACACGCAATCCTGACCCCTGTTTATGGATGTTCTCAAAAGTTTCTACATTTAATTGTTGCTGCTAGGTGGGGATTCAGAATCAATGTTTCTGTCACATAAAGGAGTGCTGCTCAGAGGAACACAATTACCTCCTTATGGTATTTTTATTTGAACCTTGATTGTTTGTTATTATTTCTAAATGCTTTCAAGTAGATTTGAAGTGCTAGTATTCAAAAGACTCACCATAGCTCCTTAGTGAACTTAATAATTTAAGTCTGGCATGAGGTCTGAGATTTTTGAATTACCAGCAGGCTCTCAGGAAATGTTGCTTTCTGGAGGTGCACGTACCATGTGTTAGATGGCAATACTTTAAGGCATGACATACTCTGTTGGAGAACCCTGCTATTAAGGTCACAGCTCCCATCCCCACCCCCCTACCCCTCAACCCCCCGCCGACCAGATGTCTTTCTGAACTTGGCACAAAATGGAGGCTTTCTTTTCTCTGTTCAACTTTGTCTGGAGAAAGAGCATCCCTGAACACAGGGGTCTGGCCTTATCTGAAGAATGATTTTGTGCAGGGCTGCTAAACTCAGTACACAAGTCCTGCTCTGGCTTCCTGCCCACATGATAGTTAGGTACTGTATTATGACCAATTAGCCCTTTCCACCTGTAGCCCTAAAATCCAATAAACTTGAGCTGTATCATTGAAGTTAATCCCAGAAATTCATCTGTCAATTGGTACTCAAGGCCATCAGAACCCGGTCTCTGCTCCCTCTGTTCCCCTCACCCTCATGGACAATCAACCCATGACCCATGAGGAAGGGAATACCCACACTACTCCAACTCACAAGTCCTAAGAGAGATTTCAAAAGCTTTATTATATAGTGTCTCTCCTTTCCTCCCCTCCCCTCTCCTCCTCTCTATTCTCCTCCTCGCTCCTCTCCTCCCTTTTTTATTCTTAATTCCATCTCACTACTCTTCATCTTTCTCAACCTTTCTCTTCTCTTCTCTTCTCTTTTCTTCTCTTCTCTTCTCTTCTCTTCTCTTCTCTTCTCTTCTCTTCTCTTCTCTTCTCTTCTCTTCTCTTCTCTTCTCTTCTCTTCTCTTCTCTCCTCTCCTCTCCTCTCCTCTCCTCTCCTCTCCTCTCCTCTCCTCTCCTCTGCCCTCCCCTCCCCTCCCCTCCTCTTCCCTCTTCTCTTCTCTTCTCTTGTCTTCTCTTCTCTTCTCTTCTCTTCTCTTCTCTTCTCTGTCTAATAATTATTTTATCCATCTTATATAAAATCATAGCTGTAGATGAACTATTCTATGTCAAAAATGATGCAATTCTTTCTAATCATAGATGTGCAAATGACATGAATTGGTAAAATGTGTGGCTCCACGTTCGTCCTTCTCTGTCTCTCATGCCTTGTGAAATTGCATTGCCAGTCATTCTGAGGAACTGAAAAACTGCAAGTCTTAGAGGATGTGAAAAGTGTTGTCACATCCCTCCACACCTGCATTTGGCTGCTCAGGCGAAGGCAACTCTGTCCTGCACTACAAAAGAATAGCCATGGGTGGAGAGACAAGGGCTTTGTCCTAGATGAATTCACATTTTCCCTTGGATAGCAGCCAGCATGTATGGGTGGCAGAGCTGTATGTGCCCACTTGGCTGCAGACTTTGCTTGGTTAGCATCATTGGAGCTATTCCATTTTCCCCAGTTTTCCTTACAAAACTAACAGGCTAAAGATATGACAAAGAGTCCAGGTGGGTGGATGAAAATTGTTTCCTGGCTCCTGCTTTTCCTTCATAATTTTTAACATATTTTTTGTGCACTTTATAAATGGGAAATGGGTATCTCACAGAAAACATAGAGAAGCAAAAGAATTAAAGAAAAGAAGGTATAACTTCATTCTTCAGAAAAACAAAACTCTGATTTCTTTCTTGTATTTTTAGGTCAAAACAAAAAAAAAATTTTATGTTCTTTTTTTCCAAAAATTAAGATGCAGCTTCATAGCAATGGGTAATTGCTTTCTTTTTAATAATATGTTGGATGTTTTCACCTATTACTAAATACTGATTAATAACAATGTTTTAATGCCATAGAATTTTCATCTTTATCCTTTATTATAATTTTAGTGTTAAAATAGTGTTCACCCCACTATGCACACATTTCCATGCTTTGCTGCCCCTTTCTAAAATCTCACATGTTTCTGTGCTTATGGAAACAAAAGTAAGAGCAGAGCAAACAAGAGAAGAGCTCTAATCTAGGGCATTTTAAAATGATGCTCAAGTGAAGGTTTTAAAGGGGAATAGGAGAAAAAGCCTGGGACCGCCAACACACAAAAATGTAGAGTTAAGTTCTGGGAAAGTAAATCACACAGAGAGGAGGCCTGGCAGCTAATCTACTGAATTCAGACTCCCATCTGGGAGTGAGTCAGCAGAAACAACAGAGTTCAGAAGCAGACTCACAATAACCAATAGCATTACAGTTTCTAAAAAATAAATCTCAATAAATATAACACGTTTGCTTGGTTAAATGTAAGAGCCTGGGGAGGTAAAAAATGGAATATGGAATAATTTAATTATTTTCACTAGTAAAATGGCCAAAGACCAATTCAAAATTATAAAATAAAATTTGTTATAAAAATCAATGATTTCAGTAATATGTAATTTTAAATGCACCCTCACAACATAGGAAAAAGTAGGAAAACTGAATTTTATATGAATAGCATATATTGCTTACTTCAATATATCTTGAATGTTTTTAACACATGATACATGTAAAATTATTGAGACATTTTATGTGTTTTCATGTAAATCTTTAAGTAGTATGAAACAGTGGGAACATGAAGTTTCACTTCTAGATAAGGAATGGTTGAGAACTGAAAGCTGTGGAAAGAGAGAGAATGAGAGAAGAGAAGAGAAGAGAAGAGAAGAGAAGAGAAGAGAAGAGAAGAGAAGAGAGAGGGGGGAGGGGAGGGGAGGAGAGGGGAAGGGAGGGGAGGGGAGGGGAGGGGAGAACACTTTTAAAAATTTTGTCTCCTGTTAGATCAATTATACTCTAGTGAAAGCCCGCATATTAAAAAGCCCAGATATTAAAGAGTACATGGGCAGCACAAGTTTGACTTAATGGGTAAGAAGAAAGCATGGTATGACACAAAGTTGGGCGGGTAGGAAAGAAAGGTGTGGATCTGGGAGAAATTAGGAGCAGAGAAGAGTATGTTAAAAATACCTTTTCCAAGGGGCTGGGGAGACTGATCGGTGCTTAAGAGCACATACTGATATTGAAGAAGACACAATTACCATCACTTATGTCAGGTGGCTTACAACCATCTATAACTTTAGTTTCAAGGGGTACAACAATCTCTTCTGGCCTCCATGGGTACCCATGCAAGTACAAACAGAAATGAAATTTCAAAAGTATCTTGTACTAAATTTTCAAAGAACTACTTAAAAATTACAAGCAACAAAAACAAAGGAATATCCTAGGTGTATTTTACCTTTCATTACAGAAAAATGCACATAGATTATTCTCTACATGCATATGTACACACATACCTACAAACTATACACCACAGTCTAGACACAGGTAAGCTTTAGTCCAAGTTAGGATGCACAAAACAGTACTACTATCTTTACAGAGTCTATGTGATAACTGTTGGTTCACTCAAAATGAAATGTAGGGTGGCACATTTTATTTCATTTTTATTTATTTATTGCTACAAAACCACAATAAGAATGCAGCATGGTATTATCATATGTGTATATCAGAACTGAATAAAATATACAAATATAAACACATGCAGTTATAACTACTTGTTTTTTAAAATAAAGAAGTTAAAAGTACACATTAGAGAAAAGATGAGTGCTTTACAAAATGGTAATATAAAAACTGGATATAAACATATAGAAATAAATTTCAAAAGTTGTTGAAGGAGTGAGTCAGCATGTTCTGACTAGTGGTCTGTAATGGCCCATGCAAGCACATTTGCTAACCCCAGAACCTACCTGATACCTTGGATCAAACAAAGAAAGGGAATGTGACTAGGGCAGCCAATCAGCTGGTGCCAACTTGTCCATAATCAGTTATAGACCAAGGGGACATGGGCATAGGGTATAAAGGCACTCCCCAATCCTACCATAAAAAGTCTGCTGCTGCTTCTCACCTGACTCCCAGAGTCAGCTTCTATGCTTTCTTAGCCCCAAAAACCATCCCAAGGGGCCGACGGTTAGGGCAACAACTGGCACCCAAACAGGGACCCCAATGGACATCAGTTGAATTCGAGTACTTGTTCTGCTCCTGTCTATTGTTTTCTGGGCCTTGCTTTTCTCCCTGTACTACTGCCATTGTGCCCACCACTCTTGACTAGGCTTTCCCTTTGTTCTTGCAATGAACATCTCCCAACAGACATCCTTCCTGCATTGTGGACTATTTTTGTTGTTGAGATGTGTTTCTTGTATACAGCAGATTGATGGATTCTGTTTACACACTCTTTCTGTTAGCCTATGTCTTTTTATTTCTATTGATGTTGAGAGGTAGTAATGACCAACGATTGTTATTTCCTGTTATTTTGATGTTGGTGGTGGTTGTGTGTGTTTCTCTTCTATTGGTTTTAATGGTATGAAATTATTTATTTCTTCTGTTTTCTTGATTTGATAAGCCTCTCCCTCAGTAGGTTGAAATTTTCCTTCTAGTATCCTCTATAGGGCTGATTTAGTTGAAATGTTCCTGTTCTTCTGCCAAGGTTTTTCATCTCCAGGATTGGCTAGTTTTCTTATTGCATCTATTTCCTGTTTCAGGTCTTGAATAGTTTTATGAATATCCTTCACCTGTTTATATTTTCCTGTATTTCTTTATATTTATTTGCTTCCTCTTTTAATGTCTCTACATGTTTGAATGTATTCTCCTATATTTTCTTAAGGGATTTTTTTCTTGTCCTCTTTAAAGGCCTCTATCATCTTTATAAGATTGAATTTAAGATCTTCTTCTTATGCTTCAGTTTTATTAGGATATCCAGGGTTTGTTGTGGCCAGATAGCTGGGCTCTGGTAGTGTCATATTACACTGGATCTTGGTGATTGTGTTCTTATTCTCTCCTTTAGGCATCTGGTCTTCCCTGGTGGTGACTGGATGATCTTGATGGCAGTAGGACTTCTCAGGAAGGTTAGGGGAGCTGTGGGCCAGACATTGGAGGTCAGGGTACTTGACTCTGCTGGCTGTGCCTCAGGCAGACCAAACTTGCAAGGGATTTGTGGAGAATGTTCCAAGCTGGTAGTTTTTGGGTTTTCTGCAGGTTTCCATGGAGTAGTAAGCCCAAAAATAGACAATGAAGGTCAGGGGACCAAGACATACAACTCACTTCTGCAGGGTGCATCTTACTCGCAGGTCCAGCATGAACTTTCTGACAGCAACCCACATTGCTCAAGAAATATTGGCTGCCATGACAAATAGAATCTCATGAAATTGTACAGATTTATAAAGCTAATTGTTATCATCTACAGAATGGAGGAAAACCTTTACTAAGTATACATCTGATGGAGGATTAATATCTAGAATATACAAAGAAATAAACATCCAACAAACAAATCAATAAATGAATTAATAACCTGGGCAATCACTTTTTATGATGCTAAATACAAATAGCTAATGATCATATAAAAAAATTAAGTTCACTAGCCATGAGAGAAATCAAACCAAAATTCACTCTCCTCTTAGTCTGAATGTCCAATCATTAAGAAAACAAAACAAAAAAAAAACATACAAAAGGGAGCACTTATGTATTGCTTTGGGAGTGTGAACTAGTGTAGCCCATATGGAAATCAGTGTGGAAATTCCTCAATGGACTAGAAATAGATATATTATATGAGTCACTTATACCACTCTTGGGTGAAGGCCTCTAAGTCAAAATATCACAGATACTTTTATATCAAATTTATTGCAGCACAATTCACAAAAACTAAGCTATGGGACCAATTTAAATATCCAACAGCACCAGACTAGGTAAGGAAAAGTTAGTATAAACACACTGGGATTTTTTTTTTCATTCACAAAGAAGAAAGAAGTTATGTTATCTATAGGGAAATGTGTACAAATAGAGATAAAAGTGAGTCAATTCAATCTCAGACAAGACCTGTATGTTTTATTTCATTTGTTGTTCTTAGTTTAATATAGTCATATAAAATTGCATATGTATATAAAAATAAAAGTAAAGGTGATATTGTGTATGGGGATAAAGGGTAACAGTAAGAGATGGTGAGAGATGAAATAGAGGAAGTGGGAGATGGAATTAATGTTATACTCAAAGTATAACATGTGTCTATAAACATTTTTAAAATGAGAGAATAAAAGTATTTTTATAGAGACAAAAGTACTTAAACCCAGTGTTAGTAAAGAAGGCAAAACAACCTATAAAGAAATAGCTATTAGACTGACAGCTGGCTTTGCACAGCAACAGCCAGCCTTGTTTTAACGTATGGAGAGGAAATCCCTGACACTCTATGAAGACATGCCTTGAGGGAGAACACTGCTGAAATAAAGACATTTTCAGAGCTATACTGAGAGAATGTACAATGTACCCTCACGAAGGCTATAACAATGAACATTCAGATAGAAAAATAAAATATTCCAGACAGTATGCCTGCACTGAAAATAGTGCAAAACCTTAGATAATGGAAGTATTGATGAATGTAAATAAGAACCAAGTAGGTATAAAAAGCCAGACTATTAAATTTGTAGAAATAAAGATAGATTTTTATTCTGAAAGGGGTATAATCAGAAGTAATTGCTTTATAGATCTATACCTGAAATAGGAAAAGGATTAAGATATCAACTAACTAAAGGAGCTGAAGACATGATTCACTGGTTAACTTTTTAGATTTCTTACTAGGTACTTAGGCTAAGATTTCCAAAGGGAAATAGAATGGAAACTGAAGACAACTCTTCTAAGCTAGTAAGTGCTGACAGTGGAAAGGGGATAAAATCTACTTCAAATGAGGCTGTGACACCAAGAGCAAGCACACAAACAAATGAGCAGATACAAGTGGGTATTAATCAGGATGAGAAAATCACAATAAATCTGCACTCACAGTCAGTGAAAGGTGAATTTTCAGAAATACTTTGGTCCCAAAGTAATTGAAAATAAAACCGTCGATTTTCCAGCAAAACTAAGTAAAAGAGCATTAATAATAATAAAAATATTAGACAAAATAATGTTAAAATAAAAAGACATTATAGAAGATAGAGAAGTTAATTCATATATTGAAAAAAAGGTTTTAAATATTTGGAAATATTTTATATGTATGCTTTTGAAAATTAATCCTAAAAAATAACAAAAATTTGTTAAACTATAGAAAGAAGATAAAATTTCACCATATACAGAGATTCAAACACATCTCTCTATTGGATTATATGACTTGCTCTATAGAAATGTTGAAAAATATAATTAATGAGTTTGATACATTGTTGAGATATTTAAAGTATTGTTCCTGCAGTATATAGAAACTTTATGAAAATTTATGATATCTTAGGTCAGAAAACAAGCCTTAACACTCAATGATTTATAGTTGTGCACACCAACATGCTGTAATTTCAATACAATTGCTGGGCTGACAAGTTTTATCGTCTACTTGATGCAAAATAGAATTATCTGGGAAAAGAGAACATCAATTGAAAAATTCCCTCAGGTTGGCATGTGGCTATTTCTGTGATCGACTGTCTTGACTGATGATTGATTTTGGAGGACCTAGGCCCCTGTTGGCGGTACCACCCTTTGAGTATGTGGTTCTACAAGAAAGCTATTTAAGAAATCTAGTGTCTGAGCCAGACAGTAATATTACTCTCTGGTTTATACTGGAGTTCCTACCCTGCCTCACCTCAGTGATGGGTTGTGAGCTGGGTATAAAATAAAATCAACCCTTTCCTCCTCAACGTTGCTTTTGGTCAGATCAGAGCATTTTTATCATAGCAAGAGAAAAGAAACTAGAAGAACTGCTTTTTAAAAAATAAATAATTAAAAAACTGTTTTATAGTATATTTGTGCAATAGTGCTCATGAGTTGGGCAACATTCAGCAGCATTGAAGGGTAACAGCACTCCATGTGGCAACTGGAGTGGCAGAGCTCAAGGGCTCACTAGGGAAGCACAATAGGAAAGGCATGTGAGCCATTGCTGGTCTGCATCTGTCTTGCTTGGCCATGGTATAATGGGAAATTGACCTCAGTTTTTAATGGTCTCATCAGATGTCTGCATGTCTCTGGCTGAAGTCACGATGCATACTTATTACAAATGCTCCAGGTTTTGCCTTATGAATACACTAAGGTTATAGAGCTTGTTTCACAAGCAGTAAAAAGACAGAAACAGACTCAGTTGAACTTCATCATACTTATACAGTATATAAGTTAGAAATTAATAAAATTATAGGCAAAGGGTATTCTGGTATGAGAGGTAAATGTCAATTTGCCTAAGATGGTACCATGTAAGCTGGCTTTCTAGAAGAAAAATGGGCTTCCTATGTTTTCTTATGTAGTGGGTAAACGTAGTTTGGACAGCTATCCTCAAATCAGGTCAGGACAGGGCCAGCTGTTACAGCCCCTGATGTGGATATTGGGCTGGCAGGAGAGGCCCCTGACCAAGAGTCTGCCACCTCATATTCATGTTACCTAGAAAAACCCTTTGGTCATATGTGAGGGATGCGAGAATTATGTTTCCCTAGTGGGGATTCTTTATAGTCCTCAGAACCAAAATGTGGGGCTCCTTTTCCAGAATGACTTCTGGCTATGCCAGAGACCTATGAGTTTTCCCAGTGCACAGTTGGGGTGAAACTAAAAACACATCTCATCTCTGCAAGCAATTTCCTCCTGCAAGCTTTCCCCAGTGGAGTTGGCATGTGCCTCGCTTGGTTTCTTGCCCTTGTTTTTACTTTAGAACAAGGGGCCTCTCACACATGGATGAAGGCACTGGAAACTGGCAAAGCCACTTTGGAAAACAAGTTGGCATTACTACCCAATTGGTACAATAACTGCACTGTGACTAGGAAATTTCACCTCAGAGAAATGGGTGTGAGTACACGATAAGGCTGTCTTCCCCACCATGCTAGAGTCCCATGAGGTGACTGACCATCATAGCCTAGAGAAGATCACCTCAATCATGTCTCCTTTGCCCTCAGAATGACTTTAAGTATGACATTCATAATATTAGCCTCATAGTGTTGAATATCCAGACATGCATGTTCTCTATTGCCATTACAGTTCTGAGACACTAAAGGGGAAAAAATGAACGATGTATCACCCTTCTAGAAAATGCAAACTGTGTCCCTTTGGGCACTATGAAAGCAAATGACAAGTCAATAAATAAGATTTTTTTTTCTATTTTTTTAGTTATCTGTTCTTGTCTCACAACTGGCTTTTAGAACTTAAAATGTCAAGTGGGCTTCACACCCCTCTTTCTTGTGTCTTCTAAAATTGAAAGATTCCAGATTAGTCCTATTTAGAAACTCAGATAATGAAATTGATATGTCCTTATATTGTCTCCAGCAGAAGGTGTAGCCCAGATTAAAGGTGTGTTCCACCACACCTTTAATCCCAGATGAAAGGCATAGCCCAGATTAAAGGTGTGTTCCTTAAACTCGGAGATTCAATCTTCTGGAATCCATAGCCACTATGGCTCAAGATCTCCATACCAAGATCCAGATAAGGATCTCCAAGCCTCCAGATAAGGGTCACTGGTGAGCCTTCCAATTCTGGATTGTAGTTCATCCCAATTATAGTCAAGTTGACAACCAGGAATAGCCACTACAATCCACCCCTTGTCAACTTGACACAAATAATATCTCATGTTCACATGAAACAATAACAAGGTTGTGAATACGCCTAACATGATATAACTATCCCTCATACAATCGCAAACGCATTTGTAAATTTACAATGGGGCATTCATATTACTTTATAATCCTCGTTTCTGCAACTGGTTACGTGGCCTTAATTGGTATTTATAACTACCTTCCTCTACTACCCATTCTGTATTTCCTTCACCTTCCACCCCTTGATTCCTGGACCCATGAGTCACTTATAAGTCTTTTAAGAGTTTTTGAAATTATTCTACAGGACAATAAGTTGTGAACATGATGATTTATTTTAAACAACCACAGAAAGACATATACACATTCATACATTTCCACAGGCAGCATGATTTCTCATCCACTGACACAGAAAACCAATTAATCTTTACATTTCTTCTATATAGGTACATTAGAATTTTACTTGCTAAAGGATGTCTTTTAGGTTTATTTTTATTTGTTTTGCATAATGTTGTCACAAAATATACCCTTGTCTTGATTTGAGATGTACTTTTCTTTTTCCATGTTTCCCTGTGAGCTTCACGCCATATGGAGATATAGAAAAACAGCTTTATTTACATTCTTGTGGGGTAGAAGCCCTTCAGGGATTACACAAAATCACACAAGTTTTAGGGTCTAGAAAGTCGCAGAATGAGTTTTTATAGCAGGTAGAAATCATATGAGGCTCATCTCTCTATTTTCTCTAAGATTTTCTTTCTTTTTTTTTTTTTATTATTTTTAACATTGCCCGTGACAGTGACAGTGCTGTGTACCTTTAATTTTTTTCAAACCTTATTTTTAATCATGGTTCTTAAATGCTTTAACACCCCCTTTAGCCTACTACCCACCGGAGGTAGTGAGAAAGAAAGTGGGGAGTGGACCTGTTTAGAAAGGATCTTTGGAACAGTTCACATCTGTGTTGTCTGGAAATCAGCAGTTCAGTTTACAGGTCAAAAGCAGCAGCCAAGCAATTATTAGCAAAAATGACCTGCTGGGTGTTACATGGGCACAGAGTTCCTTTTAGCTTTTGGCTTTATCTTTTTGTTTGTTCTTTGTTTTGCTTTTCCAATTTCTTTTAAATTCTTGGAAAAATTCAGAAAACATACTTTGGGGGAAGAATAATTATGTTTATGCCATGATTTTCCTACTGTATACCTACAGTCAAAGTCAGCAGTCAACGACAGACAATACATTTCCTCTTTAGCCACATTTTAGAGTCATTTTTAACATTTCTCATTAGAAATGGATGACCTACCAATAGATATTCAATGTTGGTGGTGACATTTCCACTTTCCCTGATCTAATGTGTGAGATCCAACTAGTGTTCCACATGTTACATAATTGAATTGCGCATTTCCTTCACAAACACTAAAACTACACAGTCTATTTCAACAGAAGAGTTTGTTATGACTGTATGTTCATGAGTACTTGTTATCTTCAATTAGGATGATTTCTGAAGAAAAGCCAAAAGGCAGTGTTACTTCATTAATTACAAACTCAAATTTCTTTTATGATCATGGCTTCCTGTTGACCACGCCCCTTTAAATGCAGAGGTTGGGTTTCCTTCTCACCAACTGGCACCACATAGTGGTAGTTACATCACTAGACTATTGAGATACTGAATGAATATTGCAAGTAGTTGATATAGACAGGTGTAGTAGATTTTTAAGCTTTCATTTCATGTGTATAGTGTATACCAGTGTGTATGTATGTGCATCAATAAGGAGGAGAAATGAGCACTATATCCCCTGGAACTGGAGTCATGGGTGGTGTTGAACCACCCGCAGGTGCTTGAAACTGCATTCTTGTCTTCTGTAAGAACAATAAGAGTGCTTAAGATTAGAGGCATCTCTCCAGACCCAAAGGTAGTGTTCTTAAATGAATAAACACAGCATTATTCACTTATTGGAAAACAGCAGAATCTGCACATGTGAAACATTTTTCTGCCTGTTATTAGTGTTTGCTGCACATGAGGAATTGCTCCTTGAAGGAAGCCCATGGTGTGTGTGACCCTCACCAGGGCTGTGGTGGGAAAATGCATTGCTAAGAGGCTCCTGATGTTTTCCGTTTCTGATAGAGTGCATTTTTTAAAGGGAAGAGTTACAGTCCAGGACTTTTTCTCCATTGTAGTACCTTCCACATCCCTATGACCCACCCCCGTCCCAGCCACTTCATAAATGCAGAGACACATATGGAAAGAACAAAAGACTGCTTTGCTGAAGTGCAGCTGTTGGCTCACTGTTTCAGAATGCTGAGACACAGACCCAAGAGCTAACAAATAAGAAAAAACACAAGCCAAGAATATTATACTTCTTGCATCTCAGCACTTTCTTTCTTAATGTATGGTCCATGGACTGGTCAGATTGGAGAGAGAAAAAAGTGAGAAAAAAATCATTCAGAAAATTTTGTAGCAATTCTCTCTATTGTGCTTTTCTACTGATCCATGCTCATTGAAATATGACTGATGTTGAGTGTTTAAATGCTGAAAATAAGGCTTGTATTTTGTATGACTTGACTTAATTTCATTTCTTATTTATTACTTATTTGGTTTGTAAATGGTATCATTCTTGACAGACTGAAAACCGTAGAGTGCTTAAGCGTTTTGCTTAAACACCCTGGGGCCTCTAAACTCTGAATGAACACAGACCTGGCAGTCCTCTACTGTATGTGTGTTGGGGACCTCATATCAGGTGGTGTATGCTGTCTGTTTGGTGGTCCAGTGTTTGAGAGATCTTGGGGGTTCAGATTAATTGAGACTGCTTGTCCTCCTACAGGATCACCCTTCTCAGATTCTTTCAGCCTTCTCTAATTCAAAAACAGGGGTCAGCTGCTTCTGTCCATTGGTTGGGTGAAGGTCAGGTGGGATGGGGGTGGTGGGGGCATCCATGTAGAGATGGGGTGGGGTGGGGAGGAGGTGTGGGATATGGAGCAGTTGGAAAGTGGATGGGGGGGCAGGGAATGGAATATGGAGTGTAACAAACAACTCAAAAATAAAATTAAAATAATATATATATAAACCACAAACACTATGAAGCTTTAAAAAAGAGTTTTGCTTAATGTATGGATATATCTGTCTCCATGTGTACTGATTCTAGGCTGGGTTTATCTTAGTCATTGTCCTACGTGATCTAACTATGCAAAGTTTCTTCATCTAAAGGACTAAAGGACTAAAGGGGATTAAAAGCACACTCACATTCTATCCTCACCAGATGACATTGTAGCTAGAAGCACAAAGAAAGATGAGTGCATGCTCAGGGAAGGACCAGCTTCCTATCTTACCTACTGAGTTGCCTGCATTTGCTAGCTGTGGCGCTCCATTTAAACTATAAGCAGTATGATTTGTTGCCTAAGAAAAATGCATATAAACTTCTAGACCCAAGGAAGAGATAATATGCTGCACTCAGAGCCAGGTGTCCTTTGACAAATGTTAGCAGTTGGAGGTTAGCAGCTGAGTTAAGGGTACAGGAGGCAGAATGCACATTGCAGAATACTGTTTCATTACTGCTGAGGGCATGTGGGGATTTGGCTCACCTACATTTTCATTTAAATGGTATTCACAAGTAATGGCATTATGAATGAAGTTATGCCATTAAAATGTCAGCTACTTTAGACCCCATTTCCATATGCCTATTATATGAAGACCTGCAACTTGAAATCTCTCCAGATTAAACTGAGAGGAAAATATAGGTTCTCATTTTGAATACATCCCAGAAGGGATTAAGTGACCTGATTTCAATAATAAAAAAAAAAAAAATAGAACAGGCTATGCAATGACTAATTTGCCTCTTGGCAAAATAAAAGTGACAAACAACAACTTTATTCATAATAGAAGTTTCCCCAAAGCAGACACTTTTCTGCTAGCTCTGGCATATTCTATTTGTAAAATATTTTGAATGTATCTCATGTCATAGACCTCTGTTTGTGAATTCAGGCTATCCTACTTGCAGAAGCACAAAATCCACCTTCCATTTTAATGTAAAATTAAACATTTTAGAGGAGATAGGGAACATAGCACCTCAAGAACACCATTTTATTTGGAAGTAGGCACTCTGGCTTCCTCTCACAATGCAGGAAAATGTCATCGTCCATATCCAGTGAGTATTATCAATAGATTTATATTGATATATACACCATATAGAGTAATCATGGTGTTATTTGGCACTGAAATGAATAACTGCAATATCTTCTCACTGGTATAGAATTCTCATCATATATATATGAAAAAATATATTTTGATAGATTTCCTGTGAGTAGGAGGTCAGACAATTCTATATAGTGAGTTCTAGAGTTCCAGGACACTAAGGACTACATAGTGAGACTGTCTCAAAAAAAAAAAAAAAAAAACCAAAAAAAAAACAAACAAAAAAAAACCCAAAAGTAACATCTGGGGGTCATGAGAACACTTAAGCTGTCTATGCCCCTCACCAGTTGCAGTGTTGGGGGAAAAGGACCCTGTACCTTGCCTAGGCAGTAGAGTAAAGCAGGTCCTGGTGGAAAGGGTGTGGGTGAACCCTGAGAGCAAGAGTGCAGGAGAACTGGCCCCACCACCTAATCTGCTGTGAAATGGAGTGGGTGTGAGAGAGATGCTCTCCTGCACCTTGCCCTTAACCACCTGCAGTAGTCAAGTGAGCTAGCCCCAAGGTCATGAGAGTCGAAGAGCTATCCCTGTCCTTCATCAGTTGTAGCACTCAGGAGATTGCACCCTGACCCTTTCCTACACAGTAGAGTGGTGTTGATGGTGGAGGAAGAACTGAGCCAGCCCTGATGGTCTATGGGCCATATACTTCCACTGGGCAGCAAGCACAGTGGAGCTTGGTTCGGGAGGTGAGAGTACTGGTAAGCTAGCTTCAAAAGCATGAGAGAAGGATAGCTGACCCTGGTAGTAGAAAAAGTCAGCAGGCTGACCAGCTAAGCTATCACCCAGGCTCAGATTTAGGGCTCTGAGTTGGCCTACTCCCAAGTCTACATCATCTCTGAACTGTTGGAGCATGTGAAAGGGCCCCGGCCCTGCTCATCCAAAACTGCAAGATCTCCATGACACGGGGCACAATAGGATAACCAGGATAAGTCCCCATGAGGATCCAATGTTCATGGTGTGACTGAAGCCAGAGGCCTAGCATCAGACCAATGACTCATTGCAATGAACATTTACAAGTGAAGATGTGTGGTCAAAGGGTTTCTGTGCTTTTTGTTTTGTTTTGTTTTGTCTATTTTTTTCTAATTTTTACTTGGGGGAGGGGTTACAAGTGCATACTGCGGATATAAGGGACTCAGAGACAAGTGGGACTGAGTGAATGCTGTGAAACTCACAACGAATCATTTAAAAGTTGAAAAACACTAACACAAAACAAAGCAAGAAGAATGGGAACCAGCAAAAAACAACAACAAAAGAAAACCAAGTTATTTTATATCTCCAAAGTAAGAGCTTGAATGCTATCTCTTTTATTCCAATTCACTGACTATTTTTCAACAAAGAAAAAAAGAACATAAAAACATCAGGTACTGGGGACGGAAGTAGGGTATCTGCTCACTTATTACTCAGTAACATTAGTTTTTAATGTGTCAAGAAAGTGTTTCCTCCTTTGGGTGTTAGGACTGAGACCATGAAAACAGTATATGACAACCTTCCAAATTCAGATTTTTCACTATACAGTTTTCAAATGCTTTCTGAGTTATCCTGATTATACTATGGCATTTGCTAGAAAGGGAGGTGATTAAAGACTGGGCTGCCGCTGTACCTACTGCTCTGTCAGCCAGTATCTTTGATGTGCCCTATGATCAAGCAGGGCTCTCTTCTCTATCATTGGATGATGATGAGACACCAGATGATAAGGAAGAGAATCGAAAGATGGAAGGGAATCTAAGGAACTCCAGATAGAAAGCTGAATACACATTTTTCTCCCTGTCTTTTCATAGGCAGTGAAGACAAACCCTGGCCATGATAATGAGATCTCAGTAATAGGGAGAAACTGAAGATGTGGCTGCAGTCCAGAGAACGTGGAATCACAGTCCACCAATATTGCCTAGGCTTAATGAAAGAGAAATACACTTCTGGGCTCTGCAAGGGTTGTCATACATGTGGGCATGTCTAGAGAAATGTCTGTTTTCATGCTGTACATTGACATGCAGACAGAGAATAAATAGCTGTCATTTAAAGCTTAGAGAAGAACAGAATAACTCACACTTACATTAGAAACCATAAGAAATGGTTTCTGACTCTTTCTTGCTAGTGTTGTTAGTGTTGTTAGTTTTATGAGATCTTTCTGGACTTTGAGCAGCTCCTTCACTTCCTTCCTGTGATATGATAGAATATAGGGGCATATCCCCCCAAAAGTCACTCACTCAGAATTTTTTTATTATCCCTTTTTGTTATTGTTGCTGTCTGGATATAGTAGTTGGATTGGAAGAAGTTCTTGATTGCTTGTTTGTTTTAAAGCTAAGGGTATTCTTCTTTCCACCTTTTTCTCTTCCATTTTTCCTTTTGCAAGCCAGTTTGTGGGGAGTAATTTCATGAAATTATTATCTGAAACATTGTGTAATTCACCGTACATTTCCTGAGCCAAGTATGTACTTTTGTCCCACCTTTTATGACGTGAGGTCGATGTAGATGTGTTTCCAAATCTTTAACTAGATGAGGATCGAGTGGAGAAACTTTGCTAATCCATTTGTGAGGCACCAGATTTTTAAGGCTGAAGTGGAGACAAATGGAGGCAACACAGGGGAGAGGAGGGCAGGCTGCATAGGCCTGCTATTGAGTCAGTGAGCTCTGCTACTCTTAAGTGAGTCTCTGCCAGACACTAATACTAGCATGGGATAAAAGAAATAATAGCCTACTTTCCTTCTCTACTTCATAACAAACATTAGCCATGAGTGTCCTCATCAAGCCATTAAATGGTCTTTTTTCCCACTAAGCAAAGAAAGCAGAAAGTAAGTTACAGAGTGTATCTTTTGTGTAAAGATTGTCATATATATTAGTTCACTTAAGCTTCATTAAAGCTTTATAAAAAGAGTTTATTATTTTAAAAAACGGCCACATCATTTGTTGAACTTCTCCCAGAAGACAACTAGTTTATTGTTAATTGCCTGGAACTCAGCTTTCCCTATGAAATAGGTACCGTTAGGATTTGTGTTTTTGACCAAAAAAAAAAAAAAAAAAAAAAGGTAAATCTACACAAACAAGTTCTGATGCAGAACTGTATGTAGAGGTGTGTAGATTCCTTTATATCAGTTACTGAATATAGCCAATAGTTAGGTCTAGACAATGGTTCAACCAGAAATCAGTCAAGTATCACCTTCACAAGGGCAATGTAAATTTGGTTATGTTGAGTTTGGGTCAGACGGTATAGATGCTTTTTCCTTTCCAATCTTTTCTGCCTATCTAGGTCTTTTTGATAATCTTCTCTCAGCCAAGTAATTTCTTTAAAAAAGATGAGAAAAGAAACATTAAGGAAAACATTGAGGGAGAATAATTTCTGCAATCAAAATGAGAATGTTATTAGGATATATGTAGAAAAGCATTAACAGCTTAGATAAGGATGAATAATGTCTATTCATGGAGGATGAAACACTGGCGATTGCAGCAAATATGATATATGTTTTTCACACTTAGGCCTCTAACAACTCTATGACATAGATCATATGACAACTTCTACACATATGAAAGTGGCATGATACAACAATGCAAAGTAATTAACTCCGCATACTGAGATTACTCTGCTGCCTACTAAAGCCTTTTCTAGTTATTTCTCTCAACTTTTTTCTGGGCTCATATGTCAATTTTTCATTTTTCATAAAGGAAAACCATATCAAAGAATTAAATCTGTTGATTTAAAACTGAATCGTTCAAATATCATTTTCATTTTGGCATGGTTGGAGAGGGATGCGCCTGGTTTTTCTTCCAGACAGGACCCTAGGTTGACAAAGGAAATGAGGGTAGAGGTCAATATTCCTTTTCTGCCACCTACGAATGTGCCAAGCAGAGCCAGCTAGAACAGTTTAATGTTTTTAACTATGGAAAAGATGGCATGTCAAGGCAAATCTTTTTAGGATATAGCATACCTTAAAATTTAGTTTCAGAAAGTGAAATAGGGTATTGTATTATGCCTAAGTGAGATATCTAAAATTTGTGCTTTGATATTCTTCCGCAGCTTGAGTCAGAATGGGATCCTTCTATTGCTTTTGGGAGGTGGTAGATGTACTGAAAAGACTTTCATTATTAAGAACCCAGAGCAACAATTGTCTCTGGTTTCCTGAGACACAGTTTGGAAAGAAAACATTGCTACATTTTCTAAAATCAAAATCTAAAGTTTGTATAGGTATACTAATCAAAAATAGTATACTAAATTAAAATAAACTTAGAAATAACTTGAAATGTTTTAATATACAAACACTAAAATGGATAAAATAGTCCTCATCCAAAAAATAAAAAAATGGCTTAGTAGTAACTCTTTAGAAAAACCTAGAAAATCACGATGAAGAAAGCATGGTGACATAACCAGCACTATGCTCTACAGAAAATTCATGACCCATTTAATTAGTTAAGAACATTAAAATGAAATTAAACCATGAAAGCATTCAGTGAAGAAATTATATTTTTTAAATTTTAGACAACATAACAGAAAAATAATACAGATATAAATAGAATTTTGGAAACAAAAAAGGGATATTATATACTTGAAAGATTGTTCTGAAAAGAATTGACACTTGGATGTGGAAAATTTAATCAAAATTTATAATGAGTATTGACTTATTGGAAAAGACATTAAGAGTATATTAAAGTGTTAATAGAGCAAAAGTATTTTAATAAATTATACTAATAAGTTTTGCTAATAAACTTGAGAATCTCAATGATATTATGGCTAGTTAATTTTAATGATAAAAGCACTGGAGAAGTATCAATTATTATTAGATCAACACATCGAATAAGTTGACTTCTACAATTACTGCTCACGTGTTGAAAACAAATCGAGGGAAGTGTCACTCAGCTAGTGAGTATATCCTTGATTCTATTAACTTTGTAAAAAAAAAATGCTGGTGATTCAACACTAGGTAACCCATTTTTGGTTTCAACCCCGGAGTCAAAAATTCATGTTTGTGTATGTCATATTCCCTAGGGGAGAAATTACCACTTTTATTCTGCTAAATGGTTGTAATGTCAAACTACCCTCTAAATCAGTGGTTCTCAACCTTCCTAATGCTGCGAGCCTTTAATACGATATCTCATGCTGTTGCGACATCCACCATAAAATTATCTTGTTGTTGCTCCAAAAACTACAATTTTGCTATTATGAATTATACTATAAATATCTGATATGCAGAATATCTGATATGCAAGCCAAAGGGTCCACAGCCCACAGCTTGAGGACCACTGCTATAAATGCTTATCTTTATACCGTAGATTATATATTAATCAACCCTCACCCAGGAACTGTTTTTTTTTTTTTACAGTAAATGAAGATTAATACAAAGACTCACAAATGGTCAGAATGCAGAAAATAAGAGAGAAGAAAGGGGGGAGGGAATATGAAAGAATTCTATTTTTAATTAAAAACCAAAAAAAAAAATAAAGAGATGATATAAGATTGAATATGGAGGTGGGAGTGTATCTGCAAGGAGCTAGGGTGAGGAGTAGAGATACGATCAAAATAAATGCATGGAATTCTCAAAAAATACTTAAAATTGTGTGAAACACAGACACACATATTGGAGAAAGAGGGATTGGGAGGGGAGGGGAAGGGAAGAGAGAGGGAGAGAGTCTATAGAGTGCTTAGACTTGAGTGAGTGATCTGTAGTATACCAAACATATGTTCAGAGGTTCTTGTGGAATAAAGGATGGGAGATTTTAAGGCGGTGGACCAATGCTGCCAAACAGTGTTTCTTGGAAATTACTGGACAGTTGCATAAACGTACCTGCAGAGGGTGGCTAAAACTGAATGAGCAAAATCAAGAGAGTCAAAATTCTAGCATGGATGAAGATGGGGATGGCGATGGGGATGGGATCCAAAAGTTCCACCCCTAACTGAAGAGCTTTTGACAGTTAATGGCTGCTGGGAGAGAGGTTTGGTTTTCTTCAGAGTTGTGGTCCCTGAGAGGCTGTCCATATTTCATTGGGTGGAGTTGCTCCATATATAGATACTGATAGCACCAAATGGAGTCAATGGTTTAAAAGAGAACACACCAGCCCATCCAAGGCTAGAAATAGATGTGGAGATAGGAGGGGCTTCTTTTCCTCTTAACATGGGCTACACAAGGACTAATTTTTTAATACAAGTAAAGTGTTCATACTGATGTCTGATGCATGATTCCATATTAATAAAAATGATGTTAATTTTTCAGGCATCTGAGGAGGAGGATAAGGATGAGGAGGGCGATGAGAAAACAACAAGAAAATAAATACATGAATTGGGAGGGGAAAGTGTTAGTGGGGCATATGGAAAGATTTGGAAAGTTGTGGGGTGGGATGGATTTTACTAAAACATATTGTAGAAATGTTTGCAATTATCAAACAATAAAGACACAAACATTTTAAGAAAGGAGAAGATAGCTGAAAAAATTAATACTTTAGACTTCAAGCAGTGAATTATTTCTTTAAAAAACTTCAGGTTTATATAATTAAAAGCATTGACATTCATTTGTCTTGCTTTAAAATGATCATTATTATCATTATAATAATAGTTATAATTAGTGTGTGTGTGTGTGTGTGTGTGTGTGTGTATGTGTCAAGCCACACTCATGGAGGTCCCAGGACAATATTGGTGAGTTGGTTCTCTCCTCCCACTATCAGTTCTCGGGTTGGGTTTCATGTCCTCAGGCCTGTGCAGCAAGGATCTTAACAGCTGAACTATCTTGCTGGCCCTCATTTCTCTTAATAGAAAAGCACAAAGTGCCTCATGAAGAATTTTTTAAAAATGAAAAATATATGATTTTCCTGTCACTCTTCTAGTTAACCTCTGTGAAAAAATGGTCAAAGAATAAAATTAAATTATCAAACATAAACTATTGGTGAACCACTGATATGGAAGAATTCTTGTGTGATGTGACTATTAATTTTTATTAATTTGACTGATAATATTGCTAAAAAACCTTAAGCTTCTCAAAGATCTAGCAACTTCCTAGGTGCAAAATTAAATTTTCAAATCCATTGCTATCTCCTATAGCAAAAATACCTAGGAAGAAAATGAAATGAGGGAAAAATCCACACACAGTATTATTATAAATGGCAACAAGATAAACATAAACAAAATATATGAAGATAATTTTAAAACATAAAACTGCAAAGATCTTATATGTAAGAATTGAATAAATGGAGACAAATCCCAAGGTTTACATGAGAAAATTTAATATCGTAAGTTTTCAATTCTTCTCCAAACAATCATAAAAAAAAATTGTGATTGGAAAATAATGCCAAAACAACTTAGGAGAGAAAAGAGCACAAGATTTACTTGTAAGACTAAAAAGATTAATTTTAAGACATTTTAGAGCTACTGAATAATAAACATCCTTACATAAACAGTCAAAAAATAAAGCAAAAATGAATTAAAGTATTCTGGCAATGTTCTCAGACATCGCTACATCAAATTAATGAAGGAGAAGAGTAAATCTAGAATAGACTGTGAAGCTGATACTGTGGAGATTCAAATGATTTTCTATAGGTTTAGATTGGCTCATTAAAGTTGTATGCTTGAATATGAAATCAAACTGCTTGTTCAGAATTAAATGCTGGTGTGCTGTCTTTTGTTCCTTTTGCATTGATTTTCTCTACAGAAATAGACACACACACAATAATCATCACAATTAGCATTATTGCTAATGTTCATGTAGTGCTTCTGTTGTGTCAGGAACTATTCTAAGCACATTATCTTTACCTCATCATTCAATTGACCTAAGAACCTTATAAATTTCATACCATTATTTGCCTCAATTTACAGAGAATGCTCTTAAGGCATAGACAGTCACAGCAAATTGCCCACATATTGTGACTCTGAGGCCAGAATAGGGAAACACACAATCTGCCACCAGAGTCCAGTGCTTGAGATTTAAAATGAACTTGAATATATGCGTGATAAATGCACATGTTTATAAATATTTCAAAACAAAATTAGGAAGTTTGGGCATAGAGACACTAAAATACTAATAATATTTTTCTTTTAGTAGTGAGAATTGTTCTTTTTTTCTACCCAAAGGATTAATATAATTATATTACAAACTGCTTTTATAACCATTAATGGCTATAATCTGTACTATCTATCATGCTGTAGTATCTGATTCATTTGTTCTTTAGCACAAGACCTTAATGCTCATTTATTTTTCAGTGGCTTCAAGAGATGAGTGGTCCCATAATAATTATAACTGACACTGCAGTTTGAACGTTAGACCCTTCTATCTCTGGAGTTGGCCACAGTTCTTTGTGCTAGTTGTATCCTAGACACAGAGCATACTGAACATGTGTTCATTCTTCTGGATTCAGCAAAAATCTGAAACTTTTTTTTTAGTTTACCATTTTATAAACTGACATCATTGGGAACAACTGTTTTAAAAAAGAAAGAACCACTCCATTTCTTGCTGAAACAAAATATATACTTGCATTTAAAATATTTTGATGTATACAAAAATTTTAAAAATCTATTAAAAATTTGTCTTTCATATTTCATGTATGTACCCATAAGGAAGCCACATGCTACCCACAAAGTCGTTATTTATGGCTGCCATTCCAGTCTACTTACAATCAAACACTCTATTTGAAGTAGATTAGAAGAGAGCACACTTCTGTTTTCAGAACTTCTACTCTATAGCTAAAAATAAAGGAGGGTGTGGAGGTCTTCTGAGGTGGCACCTGATTCATCCTAGAATTTGCTGTGCGTGAGTATGTGGGTGTGTATCTATGTGACTCAACCTTCCTCCACAGCCATTTCACCAGATCTGCCTTCAAGCAACCCACATGCTCTTGCAAGCTGAATACAAAGCCCAACAAACACAACACTCCCTCCCTCTAGTTCCAACTGGCAGATCCACCTTCTTGGCAAGAAACACCTGTTTGCACCTGTTCAAATAGAACCCAAGTGAGTTTTAGTCTTTCTGCACTTGGCTGATGAGGTGTGTGGAGTGATTCTTCGTTTTCTTTACAAATCGATATGCACTAAATAAAGTTTAGAAAGCATGGTAAACATATATACACACACTTCCTCATCTCCAATTAAAAGATAGGATTTATTACATTCTGGTTAATAATAAAACTGTTTCAGCTATTTTTCTTTTTTAATAGCAAGGAACAATTTTAAGCCACTTGATTATTGTTTGATCACTGGATTTGGGGCAGATATTTTAAGGAATGTTAAAATTCTTTACTACACCCTCTAAGTGCTTCTGATATTCATTTTGAGAGAGAAGTAAACAGAAATGTCTGATGGAGAATGTATGTGTGGCAGTGACTATGCCATTTACCCTATTGGGGGGGGGGGTGTATCAAAGCAGGACAGTAGTATATTGGACATGTAGATGCTTAAGTTCTTGTCTCTGCCATGGTGTCAGAGAGAGACACTACAGCCAAAGATGCCTTCGCCACAAACCCAGATTATCTCTCAATCAGACAATCACCTATGGAGCTTTGTGCTCAAGCTGAAACAAATCTGATGATAATTATTGCTGTAATACACAGCATCTGATGTGCTCTGTGGGTGGGTGCCTTACCCAGCCCTTCAACCATGGCTGGCACTGTTGTAATCCCCTTACTTGTCACCCAGTAATATTCTTAAATAATTTAGGGGGAGGGAGAAGAAATGGTTTGGAATTCTGACACCCAAATTCTATTGTGAAATAGAGGGAAAAAACACCCAGTGATTTGACATACTAATTAGGAGGGATTAAAAAGCAACAAAATTAAATTATTTTGTATCAGTATTCCATTCACTATGAATTATGGTACATGCTAAAATTATAGACAAATCTATTTAGTTTTCATGTGTATGAGTGCTTTGGCTGCATGTGTGACTGTGTATCATATGTGCACAGTGCCCAAGAGAGGCCAGAATAGGGTTTTGGATCCTCTAGAACTGGGATTGACGATATTTGTGCATTGCCATGTTGGTTACTGGGAAGCACCTAAGAGTCCTTTGGAAGAGCAGCTAATGCTCTTAATTGCCGAACCATCTCTTTAGTTCTCTGTGATGAAGTTTATTATGAGGAAGGCTGACACATCAGTATAATTTGGATATATATTTTTCCTTTGTCTTCAGTCAGGGTATCATGTAACCTAAGCTGGTTTTTAACTTATATATAGTAAGGCTACTTTGAACTTTTTATTCTTTTCTCCTGTCCTCTAGTGCTGGGATTACAGTATGTATCACCTTGCTTGGCTAAATTTTTCTTAAAACTTATCAATAGAATTTGCTTCTCATGCGTCTTTTGTCTGATATTCCATACATAGGTCAGAAAAAAAAAAGCGACTTTGGTTGAGCTACTCATAAAGCACCTGAAGGTTCACACAGCAGTCATTTTTCACCTTGATTGCCTTTCACTTTCCATGAAACTTTTCTTTTTGCCTCACAACTCTGCAGAACCTAGTCTGAGAAATGACCCACAGATTTGGAACATTTAGTTCAGGTTAATCTTGAGGCCAAGAAGCAAGAGTGATGATGAAGCTATGATGAGAAGTAGAGGTAGTCACCACACCCATTCACTAACTCCATGAAAACAGATTGGTACACTATCTTACCACATGGGCCCATTCATATATTTGGTCCTCAAGACACAGACTATGTATGGAAATGTTAGCTACAGAAGTGGAAACAAGAAATAGCACTGGCAAGATTCAACAGTGTAATCTTGTCATTTTGCATAAACTTTAGAATGATACATGATTGCTTTCTGACTTCATTTCTTCTTTCAACCTCAAACTTGATAGTGGGAAATGAGGACTTACACTTCAAGAATGTATTATCTTGACAGGGGAGCATAGTATTGAAAGTTAGGTAGTCATATCAGAGAACTTCAAAGCTCTCAAATCCATGGCTCGGTCATTTAACATGCTTTAAAAGACACTGAAAGAACATTACTAAGGGTAGCAGAATGACAATCCCAAACAGTTTTTTGACAACTATTGTCTATGAAATTAAAATAGAAATGTGTTCCTCTTGTTTCCAGAAAGTTCAGGACCACTCTGCTAGGAAGCAAGAATATTTGCCATAGAGGGTCTTCTTAACTAAAGATGCAGAGTGAGATACTCAGAAGAAAATGATGGTCAAATCTCTGTATTTTCTCCTGATATACCCTAGAAGACTAGGATAGGTGAAGAGATCCTGGAGTTGACACACTAGTGATTGCTGAAGCTCAGAGCTATGGACTGTAAAATATCCCAGATAAGAATGTGCAAGTTTAGACTAACACGAAGAAATACTGCCACAATAAGAATAAAACCATTTAGACTTTAAGCAGATTTCAGTATATTCTATTACAAAAATCAGAGTATTCTGTGAGAATATCAGAGCAGAGTGAGTCTCAGAAATGAAGGGCAAGGCACACCTGAAATATGCTGTTCAACATGGTATACATGTACTGCAAGGGATAAAGGACAGGTATGAACATGTAATCTCTTTCACTGTGTATTTGTATGGATACATGCTTACTCTAAAGAACAGGTGTAGCCAAGGAAATAGATTCATTAGAGGCGATGGCCAATAGCAGAATAGCACTGTAAATGATGATAAACACAGAGTGATCCTCACACTATTACTTGTCGTAATTTGTTATGTGTTTACCTACTCAGCTACTGTACACTTGTAGTCTATATCTGCTTCAGTTAACACATTAACAGCAATGTCAGAGGACACAAAAATATGTAGACGCTGCGTTAAGGAATGAAAACAAAGCAGTTCCTCTCGGATTCATTTTACCAACATTAAGTGCAAACTTGAACCCTCCACTCCTCTTCCTGTAGATTTTGTCTATAATTTGTGGTTTCTGGCTGATTCGTACTCTATACACTGTGTGCATCTGTGTCTAATGTCTGACTGTCCCTATTGATGTCCCTTTTGAGGCTCCGTGTTTATTGAACAGCACAGAAAACACTGCATAGAAAAGGAATGAAAGACACTTTACAGCAATCCTTAACAGAGTTTTATGAAAGGCGAAGACTTCTTACTGACCTAGAATAGCAACCTAACTTGAAGTTGGGGAGATATACTCAACATTGTTTTTAACACTTATGATAGATATTTGTCATATAAACTTGCTTCCAACATGTTGGCTGTTTTCAGCAAATGATTTCCACAACACAAACATACATTATTCTGTGTTAGAGACCCAGAAGGGTACATGATTTAAGATTAAAGATATAACATAGGTTAGCTTATAAAGTTGATCTTATGGGTATTCCAATACAGAGTAAGGTTGGTTATAATGTGTCTTAAAGGCAGGTTAAACTTAAAACAGGCTGAGTGTGGGATGTACTGGGTACAGAGTAGAGCAGCAGGTTAAGTGCATAGCTTTAATTAATCTTAAATAAATGCCCGTTGTATTACTAACCTTGCTCTGAGGCTTGAGAAAAGTTTGGTCTTTGTGAAATGTAATTTGATTTTGTAAAATTGTGTCATTGCATACATAATGGATACTGGAATGGAGTTGCCTACATTTGAATGTTAGGAAAAAGCTGAAAAGATCCAAATGTATGTAAGAACAGGTAATGTACCAGGCACTAGTCTGCACAAAGGATTACAGCATGAAAGAGACAGTCACTGGGACATTTACTTTCAAGGAAAGGCAGAATGAATACCCTATAGTGAGGATCTTTCTAGTGAATTCTTCTCTACATATAGTTGAAGAACAAACAAGGGTACTCACATCACAAGGGCTACAACAGATGTAACTTAAAAGTGTGCAAGTCCAACTCAACAAAAATTATACTAACACCAGTAATTAACAATAAATAGAATAGAGACAAAATGGCTTTCCATAGGCCAGAGGTGACTTTTGAGGATTGTACACCCTAGGCACTGATTTGGGGGAAGGAAAATTCTTAGTGGGACTGCCATATGTCCTTTGGAAGAGATTCAACAGGCAAAGGTAAGTGGTAGAGCACTGGGCTCCCCTGACTGAGAGAGAAACTGTCCACAAAGAGTACACATGTAAACCCATGTTGTGGGTCCCTGGCTGCTGCACACTGGTGGTCTCAGGGTGCAGAGGATCTGGGAAGAAGGGTCTCTGGTATGGTGAGTATGGGGAGTGTATGTGATTCAGGAAACTGTCAGAGGATGGCTCATTTATTGAAATAGAAGGGCTAGATTATATAACTAGAGTCAAGGGAGAGGGGAGAAAAAAGGATAAAGGAAGAGGTGCTGCAGCAAGGGCAGAGGCCTTCTGAGCCTATCAGCCAGATTAGCAGACTGCTGATCACATGATTTCTGAGAAGCCAGTTCTCAGGTAAGGAAACAGAAGCCGAACAGGTTTTATCATGACATGGCCATTGTCTCAATGGAATTGAGTAGGCCCCAAGCCTGACTTGGGTAGGAAGTGGCCCCACTTCTGCCATGCTCTCTGAGAACTCTCCAGGGCATGGACAATGCTCTACTGTCCCTTATCTGTCTTGGGAACCCACACAGTATCATTCTAATATGTGGATTTTCTTTGAGCATTTATCTCAAGGTATACTAGGAACAATGAGATTTAGGGGCAGTGTTGAATAAGGAATGAAATTCTTGGCAGAGAGAACAAAATAACTGAAAGTGTAATTAACTTCTAGGCTCATATGTGTGCTGGAGGAAGGAATATGGGAAGAGGTAGAGAGAGAGAGAGAGAGAGAGAGAGAGAGAGAGAGAGAGAGAGAGAGAGAAGAAAGAAATTCCATTCTTTATGCATTCCCAGTGCATAATGCATAAAATTCATAGTAATGCAGCTTACCAAATACAAAGTGATAGGCATAAGAGTTGTAGGAAATAGAATGACTGTGACAAATGGAAAGTGTCATGTCACATTTCTTCCATGATAAACTATTGGTCAAAACTAATACAAACTTTCAGATAATGAAAGCCTGTATCCCACAGAGAAATCAACGAAAATACAGTGATACTCTGCATCCCGGATTGCCATGGAAAATAGTGTAGACATTTGATTACAAAGAATAATGAATCATACTTATAATTCAATTATTCAAGAAATGCTCAAGTCTTTGACATGGGGAAAATTTGCCATAGATGCAAAGACAGCAGCCTAGAAGAAATTATAATAGCAAACGAAGACTTTTAGTTTTGGAGAGCATTGGTACAGGCAAAGAGACCAATGAACTGAAGACGAAAAGTAAAGCTTTGTAAATAATGGGAAAGGAACATTATGGATACAGATTGTTAGCAAAGACTTGATAGAAACTGACCTGAGAAATAAACTAAGTGTGAAAGAAGGTCAAACTGAAAGGATGCTTTGAGGGTTTTGGAACCCTCTGGAACAGAATTTTAAATTCAGTGCTTGCTATTGTTTTTATTTTGATGGACTTCCCCTCAAAATCTACATGGATACAATAGCAAAGGAGTGGTCATTTATTCCTTACCCCTCACATTTACCACTCTAGAGTAAACAGATTTATTTATCAAATGCCAGCATCTTTTTTCTTTGTCCCATGATTTCTTTGGCTTCCAAAGTCTGTTTTTCCTACAAGTTCTCTTAAGAGGCTGAACAGTCTAAAGAGTCAACTGCATTCCATGCAGAACAGCCTTCAACTAATGGCTGACAAATTTCACAAAAAGTAGTGTTTATATCCATAGGTGTAAGCGCCTCAGTTCACTCACCTCAGACAGAGACCTCAGAGACCTGTGTGACACCTTTAATAGGCATTAGATTGAAAAACCACAGCCGGTGCCACTGTCATCCTCCCTCCTTGATGCACTGCCCTCTTTCAAGTCTGTTTCTTGGGTTGCCATTTTGTGTATCCATCCCTTTTAGATGAACTCAATCAATCTCAGAGCCATGATAGCAATGGTTATATGCTCCTAGCATATTACCCACAGCTGAAAAATAAAAAGGTTAAGAGAGGTATAGAGAAGTTCTCAGTTGAAGATGTACTTGAGGGGCATGTTCAAAAATACTTCCACAGTGCCTAGGGGAGATCTGGGGATAGATAAATGAGGATGCTTTGGTACTCTGCTTGGAGAATATGGCACGTACTTGTGGAGTTTAAATCAAAGCAAGCTTAGTATACAGGGGTCTCAAACACTGAGGCTCAATGTGGAGAAAGAAGGATCTTGAAAGGAACTGGGCAAAGAGTATTTAATAATAGACCCAAAATAATGCTTACTCCAGACAGGCATGGTCACTCTCCACTGTGTACAAGGAGGCAGGATTATTTGTTGAACTCAGAGCTCACCATTTCAGCTTAACCCAAGAAACAGACTTGAAAGATGGCAATAGGGATCCACTATTTTTGCTTCATAGGTTCTGGAGATCTGATAACACTCTTGAGTGTCAGAAACTTTATCATTGAGCCATTTTATGAGCCCAAGTGGTGAACTTCTGGTGATGAATTTTAACTCACGGCTGGATTGGGTTGAGAAGTGTTGTAGGAAATATTTAAAAAACTAGCCCACCAGATCTTTGTAGGTCAGACCACACTCTCATGCTTCTGTTGGCCTGCCAACTTTCCAGCCATACCAGATCACAGGACTCCTACCAGGCCCTCTCTCTCCAACGGGGGCCCCAAGTTCCTCTCTCAACCATGCAATGCCCCATGTATCCTATGGTCAGCCATCACGTCATAATACCAAGTACCCCGGTAGAATCATGACTCTTAAAGCTTAATTAACCAATTAGATTCACGTATCAATAATATCACAATTTACAAAATGCCAATACAATAATTTCAGAGCCAATTGATAATGATAAAAGTTTTATCCCAATATTTCTAACCTTGTGAAATCATAGCTCTTTGTGGCTGGTACAGGTCCACAGCCATCTTCATCTTTTCTTTTCCACCCTCTCCTCCTGAGATGCTCTCTGTCTCTGCAACGATTTGTTCCATCTTTCTTTTCCCTGTCCAATGACAGGCCTCCTCTGCACTAATGTAATTGGACAGGGAAATTCCTGAAGTGCCTAGGATATTGGTGGAGCACACCTCTAGATGAATAGATGATGGCATTTCCATTACAGAAAGAATTAACTAAGTGAGGGAGAACTTGTCATGAATTTCACTAGAGCCATCTCATGGCTTAGGGATCTAGGTAGACTGAAGTGATGAATTGAGACACCTCCTCCCCAGCTCATCACTGTCCTATCCATTTCATGACCAACATGATGTGAGCTGCCGTGTTTAACATGCCCTCCATCATGATGGGCTGAAACCATGAGCCCAAATAAGGCTTTCCTTGCTGAAATTTTTTTCTTTCTTAGAATTTTTTTTTTGCCACAACTATAGAAAGATAGCACAGGAAATGTATTATGCATGTATCAAAAGCCTTTGATAATTAAAACTTCCTCTCAAGTTTCTTGTCAAAACAATTCATTTTACTTTTTTATATAAAATTGTTGCCTGGAGCAGAAACAATTTGCTAATAATCTTAAAAAAAAACTTCTCCTTAAAATAGAAATATAAAATAGAAAAATAAAAACCTTTTCAGGTTATAATGTAATGGATGTGGAAATGTCTTTTAATATTAAAAGAAGAGGAGTGCTAGGCAGGCCTAGCGCATGTGTGGGAGATGGCTCAAGAATGTTGGAAATACGATGTGAGAAGGACCAGGCCCACACTCATTAAATTTGTCCTGGAATTGACAATCCTCAGACACACTGAGCCAGACATGATAATTTTTCTGTGTCCCTCACCCTTTCCTTCTCCTTCTCTCCCAAACCTTTCCTCTTCCCCCTCTGTTTTTTGCTGGATATCATTATATAGAACAGGCTAGTAGGCTTGCTCAAAACTCTTTATTTCTCTGTCTCAGCTTCTCTGGCATACAACCCTGTATCCAATCTCTGAAATAATTCATGATTGATGGAAGAATTTTCCAACTAAGAACAGAGAATATGGGCAGAGAAGCAAATGTGATTGATTAAAATAGGTAGAAACTGAGAAAAGCTAAGCAAAAATAAAGCTATTCATCTCCATGTTACTACAATGTGGAGTGGCATTTTCTCTGGTGGTTTCATCTACTTTGTATCCAGGGTCATGGACACAAGGGATACATGGACTCCATCTGTTCCTCATCCTGCTCATTGTGGGTTTCACTCTTTGTTCTTTATCAAAATCATAAATTGCATTTTTTGTTGTATTTGTTTCATTGGTGCTTTCAGAAACTTACCTTTTAGAATCATTTCCTCGTTTATGTCCCCATTTGAAATATTTAAAATTTCCATTTGCTTAACCGTTATTTAATTTTGCTCTTCATATTTATATCTAAATGAAACATTACATCCCCAGGCAGGTTTCTCTGTAATGGTGAAAGTTATTAAGGCTGTACATTTCTGCATAAAGCTCTCCTATGTTCTCAGCTTTTGTCTGGAGCTGTTGTTTTTCACTGCCTCCTTGACAGGTTTTAATTTCCTTTCTGATTAAAGATCGTCTTGCTGTGTGCTTCTTTATTGTTAGTCATTATGCTTGGATTTTTGTTGCCATTTACTTACTTCTAAACTTCTTATCTTATGACCAGGGAATGGAGGTTTAAAGCAACTGTCCACTTCTATACTTATGCAGGTCCCCTGCACCTCTAGTGGCAATATTAAAAAGTTAAAACTACAGAAATGGGCTGGGGATATGCATCTCAATGGTCCAGAACAGCATTGACCTAGTGTGAGCAGCCTGGGCTGCATGTTCTGTGCTGCAATATCTGGGCAACTGCTGATATTACCATTTCTACTGAATTCCAGGAATATTTCACAACTGCATTCAAAGGTTAAGGCTCTAAATATATCAACTTATTGCCTATGTTTTCCAGTCTTTTTCCTTTTTGTTTTTGTTTTTTTTTGTTGTTGTTGTTTTTTTACAATGGTTTCAGTTCTGGGAGAAATACATATATGTTTCTAATTTGATTATACCTTCAACAAGTTCCCTTTGCCTTTAAAAGAAGCACGTTGAGTCTTGAGCAGCTCTGGATAGCTCATAATATCTACAGTTTCACATCTAGACCTGTGCCATGTTACCCTGTGGGCCTCTTTAGTTGTGTCAGTGAGCCTTGCCTTCCATTTGTTGATGTTAATGCTGTTCTTATATTTTGATTTAATTTTCCCCATTCTGTTTCCACTTGTTATTTTAAATGTTCTTTGCAAATGATCCTGGCTGTGTTTAGTTAAGAGATATATTGTCTGTCTCTTTTATGATAGGAACTTTTTGTTTTACATTTTATTCAGTGACAGACTGATTCTGAAGTGTTGTTTTTATTTTATTTCAGATCTGTGGCAGCATGAGTTATCTTTTTTTCTTTTTTCTTGTTCTGCTTTTCTTGTTTACTCTCTTTTCCCCTTTGCAAAAAATGGAATCATGTCTTCCCAATTGACACTGAAGTTAATTTGTGTACAATTTGTGTACTCTTGATCTAAATAATGAGATACTAGGCATCTGCTTTTCATTAAAGAAGGGATCAGCTGGCCAGCAAAGACTCATGACCCCCAGGCTGACTCTTGGAATCTTTCCCAGTGATTCCACATTAGAGAAGTAGAGGATGAAGTTCCGTTAGTTATCCCCTGACTCTGCATGCTTGCTATGGCTTACCTGTAAACCTCTACTCCCCCAATGCACAAATCATGCTTAAAGGGAAAGTTTACCACCCTAAAAGAATTTATCATTATTTACTTCCTATTTTTCGATGTCCAATAGCATGAGATTAAAGAAAACCTACTTCACTATCCTCACCTCCTTCCTTAATTTGACTAAGGAAAGGTGGAAACATTCTACTAGTGTTCAGTGATCACCTCTCCAAGGCTAGATGACCATACACACATTGTTCATCTCTCTGTGTCTCTGTCTCTGTCTCTCTGTCTGTTTCTCTCTCTCTCTCTCTCTCTCTCACACACACACACATACACACGAGCCCACAGACACACACATACACACACACACACACACACAGAGAGAGAGAGAGAGAGAGAGAGAGAGAGAGAGAGAGAGAGAGAGAGAGAGAGAGAGAGGACATTCTACATTGAATCATCATTAGTCTTTTTGTATTTCTGTTTCTCCATTTCTTGTTGGGTTGCTATCTTCTCAGCACTTTTCTCAATAGCTTTTAAGACTTTTTTCCATAAGTTCCCAATTCTTTCCTCTCCTCAAATCCCTTCTGTTCACCTTGGTAGAAGAATGATATCTAGGTTGCCATTAAGTGGATGTTGTATTAACATCCTCTTTCCTCTGTCATTGATGATAGTATTTATAGTGATTATTTTTCTGACGTAGAGAATGTTTGGCATTCTTTAGAGGACACGAGTTCCACAATGCATCTGTGGGTGTGTGTGTTCTTTGATGTTTTAAATTTGTGGGTCCATGTCCTCATTAGTTCTGGAAACTGTTCTTCATTTTTGACTTTCTTCTGCAGAGCTCCTTGGCTCTACAGCTGCAATTGCCTTTCTTCCCTGGTATCTTCTTTAAGTGGACAATGAGCCTGCAGAGGTCCCATAGTCAATCTTCCATTTCCCTAAATTCCTTTCCAACAGCTTCATTTCCTCCTTAAATAGATACATTGACTGAATGAAATATACTCAGATCTTCTTAGAAGTGTGCTAGCTTTATTCTATAATTTACCTCCTGCCTTCTGCTTCAGCGACTCTGTCTCATTGAGTACAAGTCTTGATAGTTTTGCCTTATCCTCTCTGCCTTAATCCACAGACTGGGTATCACCCATTTTTACCAACTAGATGAAGCAGGGAGAGTTTTACTTTTCAATCTTCTCATTAGACTGTGTTCCTTTATTCCAAGGAATGAAATTCTAGCTAACTGTCTAATATTCCTTCCACTTGCCTATGAAGATTTAGAATATTCAAATTGATGTGAATATCAACCTTCTCTTAGAGGTCTACTGGTCTCTATGGCAAGCTTTCTCAAAAAAATTACTGTTTTTAAGTCTTTGAGTAGGCTCTGATGTGGTTCTCCTTGTATTTACTCAGATTATAAAGTCAAGAGACCTCAGCAGTCTGAGCCAAATGCATCCATTTGCTATTTGCCTTGGGAGAAACAGAACGGCTGAAATTGTGAAAAGCGACTTATGACATCATACCACAATATGCTGGAAGACTTTTATACTGATAATGTAAACAAACAAACAAACAAACAAACATAACATTATAGCCAGTTGACATGGGCAGAATCTGAGCATTAATTTACAAGGGTAGGCAAAAGATTAGGGGCCAGTTCATCCCCTGAAAGTCTAACAAAACTATACAAACATCTTAATAATTCCAGATAAGTGTATTTCTGTATTCTGTGTTCTTCATTCTTTCCTAATAAAGGCAAATTTTCATCAGTAATAAATCAGTAATAATGAAGACTAGGGTTTCTTGGCACAAACAAGAAAAGTGAATAGTTGTGTGTATATGTGTGTGTGTATATGTGTGTGTATGTGTGTGAATCCTATATAACATTTCAAGAACTTTTCATTATTTATTCTTTTATTTAGTAATTATTTGTTCAGCATCTGTTGTGTCCCATATCTTTGCAAGCATTAGAAGCATGCTTGACTTGACTGAGTGAGCTGTGGCTATTTGTTCATTCTCAGTTGACCCACTTCTCATTCTTCACACTCCCCTCTTCTTGAAGATAATCAGGTTTTCTCTTGGGAAAGTACTGTTTGAGTTTAGTGTAGGCATGATGAAGACAGCAAGTTTTTGCATCCTGTTAGCTTATAAAAAGGTTTGAGGTATTCTGCTTCCTTTAAATTTAACCACGTGGAGAATTCTGGAAATCCAAGAGTAGAAAATAACAGCGCGGGCTCAGTCTTGCTTCTAGAAAGGCTGATTTGACTGATCTGTGGAAGGTCTTTATATTAGGTTCTTATGGAAACCCCACAGGTGAATCTGACATGCAGCTGAGGTGAGGAGCAGTGATAAAGATGACAACTGTGACCTCTGCTCAGACAGACAGATGCTCAACCACAGCCCTGAAAATTATAATGAATAAAATAATCAGTCTTCAGCATCCCTCAAATAAGACCATGGGCATCTCTCACTTTTTATCACACCTTCAACTGTCATTCCAATTTTTTGGGTCCTCCATACTCAATCAACAAACACCCTTTCTACAGGGTAAGTGGACAGCCATTTCCATCGTTTTTCAGATAGCATATGTCAGTTAAAGAATCCATGATTTTTCGATTAATCTATAATATCTGTCTGTGAATCAGTTTGCTGAGTTGGTGAAGCTCTCAGCATCAGTGTCATGTTGAAGCAAAAATCTTGAAGAGAAGAAAAGGGAACTGTCCTGCTATCACATTTGTACCCCCAGATACATCTCATGCTTGCATATCTGCTGCCATACCTAAAATAGTTGTTTCTTAATTTTTTTAAAGGAAAGTTATACAGACAACTGACAGAGTGCTGAAGAGTTGCTTGAGCAAATCAGAAATTAGAGAGCTAAGGAGGCAAAAAAGCTGGGAAACATCACATAATGCTAGATTAGGAGAACACAAGCTTCTGCATAGAGAAGAAACATCTGAAATCTCTGTTTCCATGACACATTTGCATAGAGACCATGATAAAAGTAGAATAAAAATAACACAGGATGCTGCATGTTCCCGAGTGCCTTTTATAATCTCTTTGTTTTAAGGGAGGTTCCATAGTAGCAGTAGGTTTATTTGGGAGAGGCTCCTCTAGGACAGACAGACTTTTCAATGGGTGACAAAGAGCAGAATTAATAGGGCTGTGATCCCAACTGGAGTATACCCTCAGCTTGATTCCACCAGAAAGTTATGGAGTATGGATCTATCACAAAGTAGAGGAAAATGGGCAGACACTTAACTACCTCCTCATATCAATGTTTCATTTTCCGTTGTTGTTGTTGTTTTGTTTTGTTTTGTTTTTGTGCAAATCTCCTAGGTTTTTCCAAGAGAACAGACAAATTCCTAAAAATTATTTTTAGCAGTTACTTCTGTTTATAGCTGGGGTGCGCATATACCTGTCACTTGGGGTGGTGTAATAGCAACTTCACCTATACAAATGTGGTTGTGCCAGGCCTCAGTATTTCTGTCCTTGAGATGTAACAAAGGGAACAGAACATTAACAGTGAAATATTTTTGCACCAAGAAACAACTCCCCATCCCCCCTTTCCCTCTGCATTCCTCTAAGGCTTTTGCCTTCAAGCATGGGCACTTGAAAAATCTCGCTTTTCTTAAACTTTGGTACCAGTAAAAATGAAATCTTGGGAAGCTGCCTATGCGCCAGTGGATGGCTCTACACCCAAGCATGGATAGGTAGTAGTACTAAGTGGATTCACTGGAAGAGAGAGGGAGAGGGAGAGGGAGAGGGAGAGGGAGAGGGAGAGGGAGAGGGAGAGGGAGAGGGAGAGGGAGAGGGAGAGGGAGAGGGAGAGGGAGAGGGAGAGATTGAGAGAGAGAGAGAACATGAAACTGGAGGGAAAGTTTGAAGAGGAGCTTGAAAGGCTGGGTTGATTTTGGTGAGGATGAGTTTGATACATGTATAAAATTCTCAAATAAAATGCAATGCAGGCTTGTAACCAAGTAAACTGTATCTTATATACTTTGGAATATTTCTGTTCAACAAATTGTACTTAATCATTGGCCGAAGGTGGGAGATGTGGGCTCTAAGTAAGCTCCTAATTTTTGATACCTGGTTTGCCCTCTGTGTGTTTCACAATCTTTATTTTAAAAGAACATGGTCAGAATTCGAGTTACTTTTGGACTCTGGTAACTTGTAGTTTGAGTTATTTCATCCAGGTAGAAGGCAGAATTATTATTTTTTGTTATTTTTGTTCTTTTTTTGTTTGTTAACAAGGTACATGTTTTCGTCTTATTACCTTAATCCAAACAAGAGAAAGAAATGTTAACCACCCCTCCTACACCACCACAGTAAAGCTGGCCATGGCTTTGAATCCGGGGTCTGTGATGCTACATATTGGACGTGTCAATGGCATGTGATTTATTGTGCTTCATAACATTTGGGAACAGATATTTGGTATTTCATCCAAGGAAAGCAATTTTCAGGAACCTTTTAGAAGGTGGCTAGAGCATCCGTAATCGGTGCCATTTCTTTATGCCAACATTTCCTTAAAGCTGCACAATCTTTCATTTTAATCATTTCTCTCAGCAGGCTCCTTCCAGGGCTTAGGAGCGGGGCACCCACCCCTCAGAAATGAGGTTCTATTTTTAACATGCAACAGCCAACAAACTCCCTATTAATTGTGTGAAATCTGCTCAGATGGCTGCTCTTCTGGGTTCTTATGCCCCACACTCCTCTCTCCACTCCCCATCTGCACAGCCCTCCCCCGAAGATATTTTTAGTTCTAGCAGCTTCATCTTTGAGAATTACTAGGCGGATGCTATACTTTGCTTCTAAATAAACATTTTAGAGATACGAGTTTTCATTCCTGATATTTTCAAAAAGATTAACCATGCTTCTTAAAACAAGTCAGTGTTAACTAAACAGCGGTCTGGACTTGGAAATCTTCATCTTCCTGGGAATTCCTTTCTTTTTCGGAGCAAATGTTCTATTCTTCAGAACTGTTATCCATTATTTAGAAGACTAAATAGAAGTCTTTTCAAGGTAATCTTGAGAGAATCATCTTTGGATGGGAGAGTCCAACCTTCCGCACCGCATACATTTTCTCTAAGCTTTTTGGTTCATATTACAAACCACCAGCATTTCTTTACAGCACTGTGCTGGGACACAGTACTTACACTTAAGGGTTAACATGGTATATCACCGAAGCTTTAATCGTCAAAATAAAACTTCAAAGCACCCGGAGGATTCCAAGAAATAACATATACAATAAGAATTTGTCTTGGTTAGTACAAATTGCACTGTTTAATCACCCACGCTTCATAAAAGAAAACATATTGCCCAGTATGTTATTAGCCACTGTGATTTGTGGGTTGTGTTTTTTAAATAGGTCATTTGTACATGTAGGAAAAAAAATGTCTAAGAAAAGATAAACAGTGTAGTCTCCTTCCAACACTTTTTCCTTGATCTTCCTAGACACTTATCACATAAACATACTTATATTCCATTAAGCAAATACATATAGAATACACATATAAACTCACATACTGCATTCACACACACACACACACACACACACACACACACACACACACAGTGATCCTTTTGTTTTGTCACAAGTATTTTTCTGTGTCTGTAATGATTTGAATGAGAATGGTACATAGGATCTTATATATTGGAGTGTTTATTCCTCAGGTTTGTGGAACTGTTTGTGAAGAATTAGAGGATATATATAGAAGGTATGTCACTATGGGCAAGGCTTTGAGGCTTCAACATACTCTTGCAAGTCCATGTGTTCTCTCTCTCTCTCTCTCTCTCTCTCTTGCTCTCTCAATCTCTCTCTCTCTCACACCACACACACACACACACACACACACACACACTCACACACTCACACACAAATCTAAATTAAACACTTTCTTTGGTTAAGTTCCTTTGGTCATGGTGTTCTATCATAGCTGTAGAAAAGTAAAGACTCAAGTTGGTACCAGAGATTGGTCTCTGCAATTGCAGGCCTAAGCTTGCTGAGTTTGGACAGAAAATGAAAGATTCTGGTAATTTGGACTAGGAAAGTTGATGAATGATGTAAGCAGGGCTTAATAGAGCATCCTAGTAGGGGCTTGGAAGACAGTGCTGAGAGAAAAATGAACTGTGGCGGTCCTGCCCAAGCATCTTCAAGGGAAGCATATTAACAACTGGGCTGGAAAGCTTTCTTGTGATATTTTGACAAAGAATGTAGCTACCCTTTGCTCTTGTCCCAAGAACTTGTTTGAGTCTACAATAAAACATAATGGAGTCATTTCTTTGTTGGACGATATTTAAAGACATCTTAATGCTTGCTAATGGTGGTGGTATTGGTGATCACTTTGATGCAGGTCTACAGTAAAGTACAAGAACAGGGATGGATAAAGAAATACAGAATATGTAATTTACAGAGAAAAGGGTCGTCAATATTTTTAATGTTAGCGTGAAGGCTTGTGCTGGAAGAGTTGAGATTAAAGAATAAGCTCATCTGAGGTGAAATGTAGGGCTATCTTCAGAATAATATCCTCCCAGGTATGCATCTAACATATGGAAAGATAAGGCCTAAGAAATATTTTCGCTCCTAAAAGAATGAATATATCAAAGCTGGTACAAATATGATTCTGGGATCTTAGAATTCATCCTACGTCATTAGTCAAGTTCAGCAGTGAAGTTCATGTGGTCCTGACTTGAAGTCCTGAAGGATTCACTTGTAAAGGGGCTATGGAATCTTCCTCTATGGCTAAGAAGAAACACTTGACATCAGACGTAGTGATAGAGTATTTGGATTGCCCTGCTGGGTTTCAGTCTTGTTTGTAGTACTAGTACTTACTGTGCCTCCACTCCTTCCCTTTGGAAATGGTAAACTACATCTGTGCCTCTGTATATTGGAAGTATGCGATTTGATTTTAAATGTTATAAGAGGTTGCAATAAGATATTACCTTGAGTCTCAGAAAAGGCTTTGGCTGTATAAACTGTATTGAGATAGGGAAAGACTATAAGGACTTTTGAAGTTGGACTAAGTGCATTTTTTGCATTAATATATGGCCATAAACCTATGGATATCATAGAGTACAATGTGATAGCTTGAATGAGCATGACAACTATGGTTTTACATATTTGAATAGCTGGTGCCTGGATGGTGGAACTCTTTGGGAAGAATTAGGGTGTCTGGGGGAGGTTTGCCATTATCAGCAGGCTTTGAGGTTTCAAAAGACTCCTGATATTCACAGGATTCTCTGTCTTGTAGCTGTGAATTAAGATGTGAGTTCAGCTCAAAGCTGTCCCTTTAATCAACTATGATGTACTCTAACCCTCTGAAACTATAAGCCAAACTAAACACTTGCTCTTGTAAGGTGACTTAATTATCATATAATCTTTTTTTTCATTAATTACAATTGAAGGACATTTTGTAACCAATCATCAGGTCTGTCTTCTCTTTTTCATAGTTATATTGTATTCCTTTATCTGAATGAACCATAATATATACAATCAGTGATGATAATGCATTTCTATTTAATAAAAAAACAAACAAACTAAACTAAAAGCAAATGAAGGGTTCTGTGTTTATATAGATTTTCTGGGAAACCACCCTTTGGTTAGTCAGTGGCTTCTGTTTGTATTCCTTAGAAATCTGGTTTGTTTGTTTGTTCGTTTTCTTTTTTTGAAAAATAGTCTCTTTTCTCTCCACTTTTTATTGCCCTTTCTTCACAAACACTTAGTAAATCAGTGTAATTTCTGTTAATATTGGTCTAAAAAATCCAAATGCCTTCAAAGGGTGAGTTCTCTGCAAAGAAATAAACAGAAATGTCATGAGTTCTTAGCTAAAGAGTGTTTGTTTCCTGCCTTATGTTTCCCAAGGATTCTCCTTGTGACCAATACAAAGTCTTACAATTGTTCTAGTTCCGAGTCAGCAATCTATTTTCTGGGCACTGTCCTGTGCAACACTGGAGAGACGTGGCATCTGTAGTATGAAAGGTTCAATATTTGTCAAACAATGAGCAACAAGGAGTGATGGAGTGGCCCTTCTGCAGGAGCCTGCCTGGTTCATGTGCAGTCTGAGTGTCTAGAAGTCCCAGAACTTCAGAACATCAGGTATCAATGGTGTCAGCATCTTCAATCCATTTTCCCTCCATGCATCTTATAGGTTTGAAGTTTTTTGTACATTGCCTTCATTGCCACACTTTGTGAAAGAACCCTCCACAAGCTGGCAGATGGCTGGCACATCTGTTTTCCTGAATCTTGGCTCAAACAACAATTAAAAAAAATCAATAAATGCAGTGATTTCCTTACTTGAGGTTACTGTGAGACTTTTCACCTTTCCTAGAGAACATACACACACACACACACACACACACACAGAGAGAGAGAGAGAGAGAGAGAGAGAGAGAGAGAGAGAGAGAGAGAGAGAGCAAAAGCTATCAGTGTTAGTTTAATTTTAGAACAATATCCATTAACTGAATACATTATAGGACCTTTTGGGCACTTTTCTTGGTTTTAAATAATAATGGTATGGTTTGAATTGTTAAATCATAGCCTGAAGTGAGGAACATTGTACAGATGAAAACCCTTGTGGGAGTGGAACATACACAGATGGACAGGAGAGGAAGCTGGAAAAACTGGAGCTTTGGCCAGATGCCACCAGCAAGCCTGAGAACATGGAGCTGTCACCAGGGTCACAAGATCTCCTTTCTTACCTTCAGGTTATAGTTCTGATACTGCGAAAACGGGAAACCTCCCAGGCATTCCCAGAGAGATTCTTTTGGGATCAGTTCTCCTGAGAAGCTGCCAAAAGAAGTTTGCAACAGACACTAAAGTGAAAACACTTCATTGCAGCTATGGGTCCATTAGCTGGTCACTGGGTCTGGCAATGCAGATGTTATTTTAGAGTTTTATGTATATGAATTCTCATGTCTACTAAGAGAGGTAAGTTTACTTTTGATCGTGTTTGAATAGCTTGCATTTCTTTTGCTAGCCAACTTCTCTGGATCCAACTTCCAGTACTGTATAGAATAGAAGTCATTTGAATGGAAATCCTTCTATCCTTTACCTTAATAAAAGTTTTAGTTTATCATTATTAATTATTGGCTAAGATGAGAGCCCAAGTTCATATGTGGCTATGATTACAGTAGAATTGTTCTTTTTGTTCCTAGTTTTTTGAGCATTATTATGATGAAAGAGCATTACGTTGTTTTCAAACATCTCTCTCCTAATTTACTTACGCTGCACTGGTTAATTTTTACATGTAGAGGCATCATTGTATTCCAAGAACAAACCCAACTTTACCCACATTTAAATAATCCTTTCAGTGTGCTATTGCTTAGATTTTGTTGACAAGTTTTGCACCAATATTCACATAATTGTTAGTCTAAGTTTTCTTACATTATCATTGATTTTGATTTTGGGGTAGGTAATGCTGGTCTCATATATTCAGTTTGGAAGAATTAATTTCTTTCCACTGTTTTGGTAGAACTTCACAAGAATTCATTTTAAATTTTCTTTGGTAGAATTCTCCAGTGGAGACATCTGTTCTGGAGTTTTCCCTTGCTGAGATGTCTTTTAGTCAGTTATTCAATAGATTTACTAGTTGTAGGCTTGTTTAGTTTCTTAAAGATCCATAATTCAGTACTGGTGTGTTTTATACTTCTGTGAATTTATTTGCATGGCTCTTATTGTTCAAATCATTTATATCTTTAGGTGGATTTATTTCTAAATAATCTATTCTCTTTGATGCTATTGTTAATGTTATTTTATTCTCCTAGATTATCCCACTTGTACTTAATTCCTGGCAATCTCTTCTTCTGCCTCCTGTGGTTTTGTTGCATCCATTGTAATATCTCCTCTCGTTTCTGGTTTTTGTTAAATGATTATTTTCCATTTTTCTTAGTCTTATTATAAACTTCTCAATTCTGCTAATCATTTCATAAAGCTAAATTATAGATCAAATAGACTTTTAAATTATTTTTTTTCTTTATTTATTTCTGCTGCTTTATTGTCTTCTGTCTGCTCTCTACTTTAGGCTTCATTTTTTTTTCTGCTTTTTTTCTAGCTCTTTGTTGGCTGAAGAGCTTTCTAGAATGAATGTATTTCTTGATATAACATCTCTAAGTACTGCTTTTGTTACACAACAAAAGCTTGGTATGTTACATTTTCATTTATCTCAATTTAATTCTAATTTCTGCTGTTTTCTTTTCCAGCCTAGTACTTAACTTCCAAGTATCTGTGAACTATTTAGCATCCTTTTATTCTATTGATTTGTCCTTTAGTTCTGCTTTTGTCAGGAACCATATATACTACGAATTTCAGTCACCTTGAATTTGTGAAGCCTTTTCTAGTATTCTCAGGCTGTATCTGTGTTGAAAATTTCATATTCTGTTGTTAGACAGAGTGTTCTGGGCATGAGTTGTAGGTTCATTCTGTTCATGATTCTATTCTTGAGTTTCTTATTGATCTGTTTGTTGAGATGTTTTACCCATTATTGAAAATTAGGTAATGAAGCTATGAGTATAGCAATATTGTTTGATTGCTTTTTTTCCCCATAGTCCTGCAATACGTCATTTTCATTCTTGATGTATTACTAATGGTGCATATAACCACATAATGATGTTATTTTCTTCCAGAATTGACACATTTGTTGTTATATAATGCCTATCTTTGTTCCTTCTTAGTTCAGATCATAGTCTATTTTGTCTGGTGTAAATATGGTAATCCTTTGTCCCTTTTAATTACCATTTCCATGTAAATATTTTCAAACTTCGACCTTTGAGCCTAAAGGAATCTCACAGGTGGTGTACACTTTTGATCTCATTTCCTCATCCTTGCATCCACTGCCGGCTTTTTTTTTTCCTTAATTCTACATTTAGTCCATTTACACTTAAAAGAATTACCACTTTGATCATTGTTTTCTTAGTGTTCTGTTTATTTTATTTTTTGTTACTTATCTTTCATTTTTTGTAGTCTTTATTTCTTTCTCATATTTCTTTTGCATATCTTTCATGTGTCTTTTGTTATTGGCTAGCCCAGGGATTATATAGTATCTCCATTAACAGATGAATAGATACAGAAAATGGTACATATATACAAGGAAATATTACACAGCTATAAAGGCAAATGTACACTTGTAGTAAATGTACAAAACTGGAGGAATTATATTGATTGAGGTAACTCAAGCCCAGAGAAACAAATGCCACATATTCTCTTACATAAACAGATCCTAACTTCAAAGCTTTTATTTCATGAGTCTAACTTGAAGTGCAAGTAGAGGATAGGCAACTAAAATGAGACCCTCTGGTGAGAGCGTTAAGGATAGGGGAATACTCAATTATAGGTCAAATGACTTCCAGACATGATTGTTACACAGATCACCTCAGAGAAGCTGTGCTTACCCACTCACCGTCTACATAAGATCAAGACAGTCAAAATTTCAGTGTAGAAGGGGAAGGGATCCCAAGACCTCATCATTGGTACAGCTGCAATTAACAGTAGATGATTGCTAATTTAAGAAGGCAATCGTCTTATATCTTGGGTTTCCTAAGTTTTGGGCTAATATCCACTTATCAGTGAGTACATATTGTGTGAGTTCCTTTGTGATTGTGTTACCTCACTCAGGATGATGCCCTCCAGATCCAACCATTTGCCTAGGAATTTCATAAATTCATTCTTTTTAATAGCTGAGTAGTACTCCATTGTGTAAATGTACCACATTTTCTGTATCCATTCCTCTGTTGAGGGGCATCTGGGTTCTTTCTAGCTTCTGGCTATTATAAATAAGGCTGCTATGAACATAGTGGAGCATGTGTCCTTCTTACCGGTTGGGACATTTTCTGGATATATGCCCAAGAGATACCCAAGATATAAGATACAATTTGCTAAACACATGAAACTCAAGAAGAATGAAGACCAAAGTGTGGACACTGTGCCCCTTCTTAGAATTGGGAACAAAACACCCATGGAAGAAGTTACAGAGACAAAGTTTGGAGATGTGATGAAAGGATGGACCATCTAGAGACTGCCATATCCAGGGATCCATCCCATAATCAGCTTCCAAACACTGACACCATTGCATACACTAGCAAGATTTTGCTGAAAGGACCCTGATATAGCTGTCTCTTGTGAGACTATGCTGGGGCCTAGCAAACACAGAAGTGGATGCTCACAGTCAGCTATTGGATGGATCACAGGGCCCCCAATGGAGGAGCTAGAGCAAGTACCTAAGGAGCTAAAGGGATCTGCAACCCTATAGGTGGAACAACATTATGAACTAACCAGTACCCCGGAGCTCTTGACTCTAACTGCATATGTATCAAAAGATGGCCTAGTCGGCCATCACTGGAAAGAGAGGCCCATTGGACACGCAAACTTTATATGCCCCAGTACAGGGGAATGCCAGGGCCAAAAAAATGGGAATGGGTGGGTAGGGAAGTGGGGGGGAGGGTATGGGGGACTTTTGGGATAGCATTGGAAATGTAATTGAGGAAAATATGTAATAAAAAATATTAAAAAATAAAAAGAAGGCAATCTTCTCCGAGGACGTGGTCATTGGTAGGTTGTCCGTGCTCCATGGAATAGCTCCATTCCCATGTTCATATGGGCATTATTAACTTGGCTTCACAGAATCACTGAGAGCAGAAAACAAAAGTTAGACATGATGTTGAGAAGATGGGGGCAGGGCACTAGCCCAAGACAGATGGAAGAAATGGTGGATGGATGTGATCAACAGACACTGTATAAATGTATATATTTTTCAAAGAAAAAATAGTATGTTAAACTGATCATTAATAAACAAATATAATCAATAAATTATAAAAAAAAAGATATGACATTGGGAAAGGGATATGCTGAGGGAGTCCTGGGCAGAATTATTGGGGACAAATTTGGGTGAAAGTCATCATATTTCATTGTGTACATGTATGAAACTCTCAAAAATAAACCCAACATCTTGTAACTTTTGACAATTTATATTCAGCCAATAATTCAGTGTCAGTAACATGCAAAATATCTACTCATTACCTTTCCTCTTCTTCTTCCTCTTTTCTTCTTCTTCTTCTTCTTCTTCTTCTTCTTCTTCTTCTTCTTCTTCTTCTTCTTCTTCTTCTTCTTCTCCTTCTCCTTCTCCTTCTCCTTCTCCTTCTCCTTCTCCTTCTCCTTCTCCTTCTCCTTCTCCTTCTCCTTCTCCTTCTCCTTCTCCTTCTCCTTCTCCTTCTCCTTCTCCTTCTCCTTCTCCTTCTCCTTCTCCTCCTCCTCCTCCTCCTCCTCCTCCTCCTCCTCCTCCTCCTCCTCCTCCTCCTCCTCCTCCTCCTCCTTCTTCTTCTTCTTCTTCTTCTTCTTCTTCTTCTTCTTCTTCTTCTTCTTCTTCTTCTTCTTTTCTGTTTTTGATATGGGGTTTCTCTGTAGCCCTGGCTGTCCTGGAACTCACTCTGTAGACCAGGCTGGTCTTGAACTCAGAAATCCGCCTGCCTCTGCCTCCCAAGTGCTGGGATTAAAGGCGTGCGCCACCACTCCCGGCCTTTTCCTTTTCTTTAGATTATTATTGGTACATGTTATATTTCTAAGTTTCTATCTATTGGCATAACTTTATTATTTTTTTGTTTTATGCTTTTGTGTTTAAATTCTACATCAGCATTTTACATACACACCATTGAAATTTTAAAATATTCTATATTTATTTACATATTACTAGCTGTATTTTCACATGCTTTGTTGTTGCTTTCAAGTATCCATTTGTTTCAATCTATAGAATTCTAGTATTTCATTTTAGGTAGGTTAAAATATTAAGCTTGTATTTATCTAAGAATGCTTTTGAAATTTACCTTTCATTTTTACTTTGGTGATAGGGGCAGTGAATGTGTAGATGTGTTTTTGCATATGTGGAGGCCATAACTCAATATGATGTATCCTCAATCACTCTTTGGGATAGCATCTCTCAATGATTTGTCTAGCTTCACTGGTCAGAGAATCCATGGGATCCACCTGTCTCTGCATCCCCAAAGCTGGGACTGCAGGCATATACTGCGCATTCAGTATTATTTATTTGTTTATTATCAATTTTTAAAACTAGACCAATTCATTTTATTTTGTGTATTAATAAATGCCTTGCCTGCGTGTGTATGTGCATCATGCATGGGTTTGGTGTGCATAGAGATGAGAAATGGGCATCAGAGTCACAGATATTGGAGTTGTGGATATTTGTGAACCATCATGTAGTGGTTGAGAATCAAACAAAGGTCCTCTGTAAGAACAGATGTTCTCAGGTCATCTCTTCTGCTTAGTATCAGCTTTTAATGTGAATTTTTGGGATCCAAAGTCAGGTATTTATGCTTGTGCAGCAAGTATTTACAAATTGAGCTCTCCATACCCCTCTCTTTTTTTAAAAGGACATTTTTGCCTGGTATATTATTATGGGTTGGCATGTTTTATATCATTAATGTTTTTGAGTGTATCATGGTCTTATCTATGGTGGGTTCTAATTTTACTTCCTAACTCACTGTTGCTCTCACGGCTACTGTATGTAATGGTGAATCTTCTATCTTAGCTTTATGATTTGTTCTCTTACTTTCAGGTAGTTTATCATAATAAATATTAGCTTCAGCCTGTGTAGAAAATTATTTCAATATTAATATCTTGTGGTTTATTCAACTCCTTTGTTTCTCTGTTTTATTTCTCAGATGTAGACGTTTTGATTATCGTGTCTGGAATAAATTCTCCATCTGCTATTCTTCCCCTTTCTGTTACACTACTATAGCCAAGATCTACCCCATGTTGGTCAGCTTGACATTGTTCCATGAGTGGCTACTGATTCTTCTTTCTGTTTCATGTCTTCTTCTGCTGAATTTCTAAATGCAGTCAACACACTTTCCAAATTGAGAATCTGTTTGACTGTTTGTTTGTTTGTTTGTTTGTTTTTGTTGTTTTAGGTTTTTGTGTGTTTTTGTTTGGTTGTGTTTTTGTTTGGTTGTTTTTGGTGTGGTGATTTGAATGAAACTGTGCTCCTGCCAAGTTCAATTTTGAACACTTGGTCCTAAATTGTTGGAACTATTTTGGAGAATGATTAGAGGTGTGGCCTTGTTGGAGGAGGTTTGTCCTTGGGGCTGGGCTCTGAGGTCTCAAAAGATCAGAGGTAAGCTCCTAGCTAATGTGCCAATGTCTTGCTACCCTCCCTAACAGCGTACTCCTCATCATATGATCATAGACTTGCCCTCTGAAGCAAGACCCATTGAATATTTTATTAGCTGTCTTTATCATGGTGTCTCTTCACAGCAATAGAGTAGTTACTAGGACAGTTCTAGTTCTTCTTTGGTACTCTCACTTGCTCTTGCTCTTTTGCTGATAGACCACTTAGGTTGCTAAGCTCTCTCTTGGTATACTGAGGTCCTTCCTTAAGGTAATTGTTACTTGTAACATACATTGATAAATCTTTGTTTCTTCATATTGTTTTGGGGATGTTCATGTTATTCTTAGGATTAGGTCATGATCCCATCTTTTGTCACATCTGTATTGATTCTTTTGGTGGTGATTGTACATTTGGGAAAATATCGGACTTTCACATTATTCTTGGATTCTTTATACAAGAGAAGAATTTCTCTAACCTGCTCGGTTATAGACTCTTAGGGCCTTTCAAACCTTGGAGAGAGGGAGTGTGTCTTCTGTAGGTCTGGGACATAATTTCTCAAAGTAATCTCTCTCTCTCTCTCTCTCTCTCATATCAGACTGTCACTGTCAGTGCAGCATTTCAATGCCTGCAGCAATTTGCTGAGCTCCAGTGTTCTGGCCAGCCTTTAGAACACAGTGTTCCTGTTACAGCAGCACCATTAGCCGGACAGGCAGAAAGCCCTCCTCAAGGCAGCTCCCTAGAAGTCTGACTACCAGCCCCATGTTCCACTGCTTCATTTCCTCTTCCCAAAAGAAACCAGTGATCCATCATTTCCTTTTATTAGAGCACTCAATGTCTTCTGGGCGCCACAAGTCCTGAACTCTTCTCACCAGTTCGCGGGCGTTTGCAGCCATCCCTCTGTTACCCAGGGCACTTAATGGGGCAAGACAAAGCCAGTCTCAGGCAGCTCTCCAAAGGCCAGAATGTTGGACTTTGCTCCATTCTTCTCTCCCTGATGGAGAAGCCAAGAGCTTGTCGCACTCACTGCCCACTGCTTCATGCTGGGCTAGTTTATTGGAAGAGCCATCATGGATAAAGGAAATGATTTTTTCCCACCCATTTCAGTGGGTCTGTTGTGAATTTTGAACATGCATGGGTTACTGAAGTTTTTAAAGTGGTTCTTTAAGTTCTTTTGCTGGCTTTTATTGTTCAGCTAGCATGTTTGTGGGGAATGTGGTCTCAGGCACCACTTAACAAAAGAATACTCTTGTGAAAGAGGAGAAAATAAAGAGAGCTGCAGATTCTAAGGTCAAGGCGAGATTTTCAGAGACTGTAGATATGGGGACATGTTTTGAGATGCTGAACATAATTTAGTACAGACTAATAGACCGATTATGCATATGAGAGCAGTGCTTTTTAAACCCCTGTGTTCACAAAGCACATATGGCGAGCCTGTGGAAACACAGATTGGTGTGCAGAAGGCGGGAACTTCTGGTTCTGCAGGTGGTAGAGTCTGCATGTGTAACAGGCTTCCAGGTGATCCCAGTGCAGCTGACCACTAGTCAGGCTCCTGAAAGGTTGATTTCTGATGATAATGAAGAAAGAAACCTGGATGCATAGAACACAAGGTTTGGGCTTTTCTTCCTTTTTGCCTTCTTCAGAACATTAGGGATAAGGAAGTCAATTAGTTTTCCTGCTTTTTTTCCAGTCACCCTGTCTACCAAGGAATACTTTGGAATGGCTCTGTAGCCCAGGCTGGACTTGGACCAAAATTCTTCTTGTCTTACCTTCCAGAGCGATTGGGGTTATCAGTAAGCTCAATCACTGGACAAGAGCATTATGTTTCAAAGTAGACATTTTTAGTTTTGGACTGTTGGAGAGCACTAATTTCAAATATCCTCCTCTATCATGTGTGGAACCATCCACATTGTCCTCCCATGTTAGATTCAGGACCCAAACTCACTAGTGCATTTTACAGCAGCTCGAGATGTTATTGTGCTTACATTTGTCCATGCCTGATGTTTTTCATTCACAGCTTCTTCAGGTGCCTGGTAAGGCCCTGATTTTCTCCCTAGGCAGCAGTTTAAAGCAGGTGTAGAGATTTCTCTGACAGGTTGAGTGAGACTTGAGAGGGACTTGGAGGACATGGGTCTCATCAGCTTGTCAACAGAATTCTAGCATCAGCTAGATTCTAATTTTTGCACCAATTCACACAACAGGGAAACTGTGCCCTTGGTAAGCTCACTTGAGTGCTAGAAGTTTTGAAACCATGGTAATAGCCCAGGGGTTTTGACAGAATCTTGAGTAATGCTTCCATGATCCACCATAGGAGAATTATGTTAGCTGAAAAAAATAAATATAGAAATAAAAACAGCAAACCTGTGATGTGTAAAGAAAAATGTCAACATTTTTCACACTTTAAAACTTATCTCATCAAGGGAAAGTTTTTTTTTTCTTTAGAAAAATAAGCAACTTTTGGATAAAAAAAAATAATAATCTCACTCTGTACAAGCTGCATCTGTTGAGGCGCCTGTCTTTTCTTGTCAGGTCTGCTTGAGTTAAGTTCCCAGTGTGGGAAAGTCAGCTCCAAACTCTTGCAGGGTCTGAGAGCATAGACTGTACTGAGCATTCAGACGCAGCAGCTAACTGAACTGGAAATGAAAGAGGATCCAGTCGGAAGACTTTCCCTCTCTCTGTCTCCTGGTCCTTTGATGTGAAGAAAAGAATCTCGGCTTCCAGGGTAGTGATAATGGAATTTCTTTTCCAGTCAGACTCCTCATGTAAAATCCAACCATGTCTTAATCCTTTTGACTTCCTTTAGACTCCCTGATGCAGGCTCTGTGCTAATGACAGGGCCTGAACTAAGGAGACACTGTCGGAGAGAGAAAGCAAGCCAAATGTTTCACATAATAATGATGATAATGATAATAATAATGATCAACAATCAAACAAAACAACGTGGGAGTGGTAGAGGGTAAAATCTACAAAGTCTTCTTTTATAAATTCTCTCATTACTCCAGTGGTATTTTAGGAAATCACTTTGGTATTTTTTGAAAGACAGTTTGAACATAATATTAATGATTATGGTGATGAACAATTATAATAACCTGTAAAGCCTATATATGCATCAAAATATATGCTTACATTGTAGACTAATTTTGATACTTGTATTATTTCCTATCAGTCATGCTATATATAAATTGTAAAGTATGTTTGAGTAGGTAAAATAATACCAGGTGAAATAGCTAAAAGTGCACTTAAAATCAACCCCCAAACAATGTATTTCCCAATGAAGTCCAGAACATAACCAAGTTTGTTATTAGTGGCATCTGATAAGTTATCCTATTAATAACCATAGCATAATGAGATAGAGTGTTGTGTCCATGGAATAGTAAGAGATTCAAGGATTGTAAAACCAAATTTACTTCTTTCCAGAAATATTGGCACCAGTCAAAACTTTTAAGATTAAAACTATCAGAGAGTTGAGACCATCAATTCATAAAAACTGTTTTTGAGAACCATAAACCTCAGTATAACCCCAACCGATCTATTCTGAGTATCTATTGCATACACCGTTCTCCGAGAGGACAAGCGTCACAATGCAATGCACTGGATCCACCAGCAGCCTGCAAGGTTTTTCATCAGTGCAGGTGTTAGCACCTGAATTCAAGCTGAGGAAGGAAGGGTTGGCTCTGAGGGGTAAGGTAAAGCCTCTGTCACCTGCAGCAGTCCCAGCTCTGCTTCATGGAACATCTCATGCACTTTGAGAGACAGAACTGGGGTAGCACTTTGAGTGGCTGTGAGAATGAGTAGTAATGAAATTGAAAGATGTATGAAGTAATACTAGACAACTACACCTCCTGGCAGAGACTAGATGCTAAAACTATGGCCCAGGCCTAGTACTAATGAGACTATTTCCCTTCTTTATAGTCACAGAAATGAACAGTGGGAGTCATCACTACTAACTGATAAGTAGAGATATTCATACATCTCTATTATTTATGTCTGTGATTTTACATGGTCCAATGAAGTGACCAGTTATGCTTGGCGGTATTCCTGTATCACAGACACGGAAGATGCTTTTTGAGAGGGAGAGGGAAATTACTCATTTATCGTCACACAGCAAGATAATAGGAATATGCAGGGCATGTTTGAGAGGCTGTGAGCTAGTCAACAGTGTTTATTAACTTTCGCTTTATGCAGGAAAGTGTAGGGATCATGGATACTGAAGTCTAATTGCTCAAATACTATACATATATATGTACACACACACACACACACACACACACACACACACACACACATATATATATATATATATATATATATCTGTATATAACATATGCATTGTTATCTAAAGAGCTGAACACATTTCAAGAGTCTGTAGACTGGTAATTAATCTTGCTAGAAAAAAGTAATTTCAAGCATATTCTATCAGGTATGAATCAAAGGATAAAGTTGAAAATGTCAGGTCTCTCACTTGAGTCCTATCAAAAGTTCCTTTTCCCAGAATACAAAACAAGAGAATCATCATGATTTTACCTCTGATATTTCACTGTATATGTCATATACGGTTAATTTAGAAGTTAAGATAACATTGTGGGAATCGAGAAACCCTTTCTTCTCTTTAACTTCAGTGTGTTTAGAACATGACTCTGAGGAATTATGTGACCAGCTTAGTCAGCCCACCCATAGGTATTAGTCTTCCTGTGCTGCTATGAAGAATAAATCAAAGAAGGTGCTAGGACAGATGCTGTATTATGATCTACTTCTGCCTTAGCAAGTGAAGGAAAGAGTCAGAGTAAGAAAAATATGTTTGGTTTGGTTTGGTTTTTTTAGCACAAAGGTAAATAAACTGAAAGTGTGAGATATCTACAAAGAAAGCAAAAAGATACTTGGAAAGAGCAGACAATGATGCACAGCACTGAAAGGAGGAGCTGGACACAGCCTCGGGTGATGAAGCTCAGGCTGGGAGTGCTAAGAGCTTCTTTCAAAGTGTAAGCCAGAGAGAAGATGGACAGTTCTGTCTTAGATCAAGTCCACAGCCCTCAGCAGCCTCAAATCCAGTTGTGGGTTTGATAATACAGTGATTGCTCTGGCAGACAAGTCAGTAACAGAGAGAAGCCCCATTTTTCACACTTTATGACTGGGACAGCAGCTGCTGGGTGCTGTCTTGAGAGATAATCTATTGTTACCTGAGGGAAGTGAGGTCAGGGATTAACAACAGATCAAGGAAGCTCAATTTGGCCTGCTACATTCTCTAGGAGAGGAAAAGCTCAGAGAAGCAGTCAGCAAACAGGAGTGCTAAAATAACAAGAGGAAAGGTATATGCAATAGGAGGTGATATCAGACTACAGAGTGCATAGGAAGAAAACGCCTGTCCTTGGAAACAAGAAGAGCTCTCATTAATGAGGATTATCTAGGGTTTGATGGTTTTGAGCCTTAGTCAAATTGGTTGATCAAAGTCCAAATTCCACAACCACCAATCTGTTCTTTACTGCCTTTTTTTTTAATAAATTCTCTACTTTATTTACTATGTATCATTACTATTCTTCATTCTTCTCTAAATAATTCTTAACCCCATAATACACTCTTTTGTATTTTTTCTACATTTAGTTTTCTGGACATTTTTGATTTATTATTAGGCAGTAACTAACCTAAAGTGTACTTTTATATATTATGTGGTTTGTTGTTATAGCTAATAAAGTACTTAGTGTATTTCTCAATGGCCCTGATGAGTACAGTCTCCAGGAATAGGTTGCTAAAGAAGAATATTCACCTCTCAAAACAACAATAGCTAAAACATAAAAACCTGAAGAAACTGTCAAAACCAACAGAAGCATAAACTATGACGTAGAAGTACAAGAATCATGAAAAAGCAGTATGACTCCATTTCCACCAAATGGGTAAAAGTCACGTGAAGCTTTCTTAAATATTTTAGTAAAAATGATCAATGGTATAAGTGCATATGAACAAGTAGGTGAAGTCATCCAGGAGAAATGAAACCAATTAAATAAAAAAGGACAGTAGAAAGGACTACAGATAGAGTTTAAGAGAAGAAAGGACATCAGGACAGAGGACAAGCTTTTAAAATGCTATACTCCACATTAATAGGGCCAGACAGACTGTAAACATTTCTACAGAGTCTAAGAACTCTGAGATATGACCAGAAGAGCAAACTGAAAAGACAACAGGATATAAGACAGAATGCAGATAAACAGCAAAGATGTAGAGAGCAAAGTTGATGGCATTATAGCAGAATATTTTCTGAACTCAGAGAAAGAAACAGGCACTCAAGTACAAGAAGTATTTAGAGCCCCAAGAGTCTCCATATAACATGTAGTCAAGGTGTCAAAAATTCAAGATAAGGAACCAGTGTTAAAGGTTTTAAGGGGAAGAAACCAACTAACCTACAAAGTAAGAAACAGAACATCATTACATCTATGGGCATCAACTCTGAAAGCTAGGAAAGCATTGAATGATTATTCATTCTTTAAAGGTAAATAACTGTCAACCAAAATTGCTATGCCCAGCAAACCTTTCCTTTGAAATTGAAGGAGAAATAACATTTTAAGACGAGCTCAAACTAAGGCTACTCCTAACTATTAAGGCAAAACTGCACAATATATTTGAAATGATATTATACAGAGGAGAAAGGAAAACATGCTAAAATTGAAAACAACAAGAAGGAAAGAAGACATTTCATGAAAGGAATGCATGAACAAAAGGGAGCTAGGAATGAGTTCATCCTACTCAATGCAGCCAATCAGCAAACAAGCAAAATTACTAGAAAAGAAAAGAAAGAACAAACACTAATCCAAGCAACCAGAAAAACAACTCATGATCTCATCTGTAAAATGACACAGATGCTCTTACCAGATTGAAATACAGGTCATAGGCCTGACAAAATTAGGCCAGTCAACATTCCTGAATGGATGAGAGAAGAACTAAGAAGCCCCTACTCATATCTGAGGACTTATTGTCAGTTGGTAGCTTTTGGAGAAGAGGTAGTCAGTTTTTTTCTTCTTTTATAAAGTCGTGTCTCTTTGTAGACTTACTAGGTGCCAATGGATGGCCTCACACTCATTGGTATATAGGTAGCAGTAGTTGAACATGGGTCATAAACCAACAACAACAAAACAAAACCAAAAACAAAACATCCCACAAGAAAGTGGAAAGGGTGGGAATGAGGATTAATCTGGAATGAGTTGAGGAGTGTGAATGAATATGATTAAAATATATTGTATGTGTTTATAAAATTCTTAAAGAATTAAAAAATATATTTCAAAAAGTAAGCAAGCAAACAAACAAACAAACAAAAAAGTATATCTAAATACTTATTGTTACCAAAATACACACCCCATGCTAAAGTCACTAAGAGTGAGAGTTAAAAGACAGGAAACAATCATTCAAGTAAACCAAAACTTAAAATAAGCTCAATGTACTTATTGTAATATTTGACTCAGTAGAGTTCAGACCTAAATTAGTCAGATGAGATAAAATAAAGAAAAATTGTATCTTTTTCAAATATATGAATCATACCTTAGGTTTTCCAATTCATAAAAAATGGACATTAATTGTCAGATAAGTCCTAAAACTATAATCAAGAATGGTTTTGGGTTCCTGGATCCTGCTGAAACTAGTCTGCACAGGTGAGAGTATGGACTATAGAAGCTAACAGCTTCTGGGACAGATGGAAGCCACACAGCTTCTGAGGCAGACCCTGTTTCAGGCTCCAGACATCTGGGCACCTTAACTGCCAGAGGACAGGTATCCGCTCTGCCCGCGAGGGCTTTGCCACAGCATCTGGGGGAGCCATCTTGGTTCCCAGTTCCCTCTGAGACTATTCTGTGCAGGTGAGAGTGTGGACTACAGAAGCTAACAGCTTCGGGGACAGGCACTATTTCGGGCCTTCGTCTTCTGCCAGGAGGAAGGTCCTAATGCCAGATATCTGTGCAACTTCCCTGCAAGAGGAGAGCTTGCCTGCAGACAGTGCTCTAACCACTGAAACTCAGGAGAGATCTAGTCTCCGAGGTCTACTGATAGAGGCTGATAGAATCATAAGAGGAACAAGCTCTAACAGCAGAGAACTAAAACAACTAACTCCAGAGATTACTAGATGGCAAAAGGCAAATGTAAGAATCTTACTAACAGAAACCAAGACCACTCACGATCATCAGAAACCAGCACTCCCGCCTCAGCCAGTCCTGGGCACCCCAACACACATGAAAAGCTAGACCCGGATATAAAAGCATATCTCATGATGATGGTAGAGGACATCAAGAAGGACTTTAATAACACTTAAAGAAATACAGGAGAACACTGCTAAAGAGTTACAAGTCCTTAAAGAAAAACAGGAAAACACAACCAAAAAGGTAGAAGTCCTTAAAGAAAAACAGGAAAGCACATCCAAACAGGTGATGCAAATGAACAAAACCATACTAGACCTAAAAAGGGAAGTAGACACAATAAGGAAAACCCAAAGTGAGGCAAAGCTGGAGATAGAAACTCTAGGAAAGAAATCAAGAACCATAGATACGAGCATCAGCAACAGAATACAAGAGATGGAAGAGAGAATCTCAGGTGCAGAAGATTCCATAGAGAACATTGGCACAACAATCAAAATCAAATCAAAGAAAATGCAAAATGCAAAAAGATCCTAACTCAAAACATCTAGGAAATCCAGGACACAATGAGAAGACCAAACCTACAGATAGTAGGAGTAGATGAGAATGAAGATTTTCAAATTAAAGGGCCAGCAAATATCTTCAACAAAATTATAGAAGAAAACTTCCCAAACCTAAAGCAAGAGATGCCCATGAACTTACAAGAAGCCTACAGAACTCCAAATAGACTGGACCAGAAAAGAAATTCCTCCCAACACATAATAATCAGAACAACAAATGCACTAAATAAAGAGAGAATATTAAAAGCAATAAGGGAGAAAGGTCAAGTAACATATAAAGGCAGGCCTATCAGAATTACACCAGATTTTTTGCCAGAGATATGAAAGCCAGAAGATCCTGGACAGATGTTATACAGACACTAAGAGAGCACAAATGCCAACCTAGGCTACTATACCCAGCCAAACTTTCAATTACCATAGATGGAGAAACCAAAGTATTCCATGACAAAACCAAATTCACACATTATCTTTCCATGAACCCAGCCATTCAAAGGATAGTAACAGAAAAAAAACCAATACAAGGACAGAAACCACGTCCTAGAAAAAGCAAGAAAGTAATCCTTCAACAAACCTAAAAGAAGATAGCCACAAGAACAGAATGCCAACTCTAACAACAAAAATGATAGGAAGCAACAATTACTTTTCCTTAATACCTCTTAATATCAGTGGACTCAGTTCCCCAATAAAAAGACGTAGTCTAGCAGACTGGCTACACAAACAGGACCCAACATTTTGTTGCTTACATGAAACCCATCTCAGGGAAAAAGACAGAAACTACCTCAGAATGAAAGGCTGGAAAACAATTTTGAAAGCTAATGGTCTGAAGAAACAAGATGGAGTAGCTATTCTAATAGCTGATAAAATTGACTTCGAACCCAAAGTTATCAAAAAAGACAAGGAGGGGCACTTCATACTCATCAAACGTAAAAACTTCCAAGATGAACTCTCAATTCTGAATATCTATGCTCCAAATGCAAGGGCAGCCACATTCATTACATAACAGAAATTATGAAACAAATGGATTTAACAGATATCTACAGAACATTTTATCTTAAAACAAAAGAATATACCTTCTTCTCAGTACCTCATGGTACCTTCTCCAAAATTGACCATAAAATTGGTCACAAAACAGGCCTCAACAGATAAAAAAATATTGAAATTGTCCCATGCATCCTATCAGATCACCATGGACTAAGGCTGATCTTCAATTATAACATAAATAATAAAAAGCCAACATTCATGTGGAAACTGAACAACACTCTTCTCAACGATACCTTGGTCAAGAAAGGAATAAAGAAAGACATTAAAGACTTTGTAGAGTTTAATGAAAATGAAGCCACAACATACCCAAACTTATGGTACACAATGGAAGCATTTCTAAGAGGAAAACTCATAGCTTTGAGTGCCTCCACAAAAAAAGTAGAGAGAGCACATATTAGCAGCTTGACAATACACCTAAAAGATCTACAACAAAAGGACGAAAATTCACCCAAGAGGAGTAGAAGGCAGGAAATAATCAAACTCAGGGGCAATGTCAACCAAGTGGAAACAAGAAGAACTAGTCAAAGAATCAACCAAAGGAGGAGTTGGTTCTTTGAGAAAATCAACAAGCTAGATTAAACCCTTAGCCATACTCACTAGAGGGCACAGGGACAGCATCCTAATTAACAAAATCCGGAATGAAAAGGGAGACATAAAAACAAATCCTGAAAAAATTCAAAACACCATCAGATCTTTCTATAAAAGGCTATACTCAACAAAACTGGAAAACCTGGACGGAATGAACAAATTTCTAGACAGATACCAGGTACCCAAGTTAAATCAGGATCAGGTTAATGACCTAAGCAGTCCTATATCCCCTAAAGAAATAGAAGCAGTCATTAATAGTCTTCCAACCAAAAAAAGCCCAGGACCAGATGGATTTGTGCAGAGTTCTATTAGAACTTCAAAGAAGATCTAATTCCAGTTCTTCACAAACTATTCCACAAAATAGAAGCAGAAGGTACTCTACCCAATTCATTCTATGAAGCCACACTTACTCTGATACCTAAACCACAGAAAGATCCAGCAAAGATAGAGAACTTCAGACCAATGTCCATTATGAATATCAATGCAAAAATCCTCAATAAAATTCTCGCTAGCCGAATCCAAGAACACATCAAAACAATCATCCATCCTGACCAAGTAGGTTTCATTCCAGGGATGCAGCGATCATTTAATATATGGAAATCCATTATAAAACAAACTCAAAGACAAAAATTACATGATCATCTCTTTAGATGCAGAGAAAATATTTGACAAAATTCAACCCCATTCATAATAAAAGTCTTGGAAAGATCAGGAATTCAAGGCCCATACTAAACATGATAAAAGCAATCTATAGCAAACCAGTAGCCAACATCAAAGTAAATGGTGAGAAGCTGGAAGCAATTCCACTAAAACCAGGGAGTAGACAAGGCTGCCCACTTTCTCCCTACCTCTTCAACATAGTACTTGAAGTCCTAGCCAGAGCAATTCAACAACAAAAGGAGATCAAGGGGATACAAATTGGAAAGGAAGAAGTCAAAATATCACTTTTTGCAGATGATAAGATGGTATATATAAGTGACCCTAAAAATTCCACCAGAGAACTCCTAAACCTGATAAACAGCTTCAATGAAGTATCTGGATATAAAATTAACTCAAAGAAGTCAATGGCCTTTCTCTACACAAAAGATAAACAGTCTGAGAAAGAAATTAGGGAAACAACACCCTTCTCAATAGTCACAAATAATATAAAATATCTTGGCGTGACTCTAACTAAGGAAGTGAAAGATCTGTATGACAAGAACTTCATGTCTCTGAAGAAAGAAATTAAAGAAGAGCTCAGAAGATGGAAAGATCGCCCATGCTCATGGATTGGCAGGATTAATATAGTAAAAATGACTATCTTGCCAAAAGCAATCTACAGATTCAATGCAATCCCCATCAAAATTCCAACTCAATTCTTCAATTAATTAGAAAGGGCAATCTGCAAATTCATCTGGAATAACAAAAAAACCTAGGATAGCAAAAACTCTTCTCAAGGATAAAAGAACCTCTGGTGGAATCACCATGCCTGACCTAAAGCTGTACTACAAAGCAATTGTGATAAAAACTGCATGGTACTGGTAGACAAGTAGACCAATGAAATAGAATTGAAGACCCATAAATGGACCCACACACCATTGGCCACTTGATTTTTGACAAGGGAGCTAAAACCATCCAGTGGGGGAAAAACCAGCATTTTCAACAACTGGTGGTTATCATGTAGAAGAATGCGAATTGATCCATTCCTATCTCTTTGTAGTAAGGTCAAATCTAAGTGGATCATGGAACTCCACATAAAACCAGAGACAGTGAAACTTATAGAGGAGAAAGTGGGGAAAAGCCTCAAAGATATGGGTACAGGGAGAAAATTCCTGAATAGAAGCAATGGCTTGAGCTGTAAGATTGAGAATCTACAAATGGGACCTCATAATATTGCAAAGCTTTTGTAAGGCAAAAGACACCGTCAATAAGACAAAAAGGCCACCAATAGATTGGGAAATGATCTTTACCTATCCTAAATCAGATAGGGGAGTAATATTCAATATATATAAAGAACTCAAGAAGGTGGACTCCAGAAAATCAAATAACCCCATTAAAAAAATGGGGCTCAGAGCTAAACAAAGAATTCTCACCTGAGGAAAACCGAATGGCTGAGAAGCACCTGAAAAAAATGTTCAGCATCCTTAATCATCAGGGAAATGCAAATCAAAACAACCCTGAGATTCTATCTCACACCAGTCAGAATGGCTAAGATCAAAAGTTCAGGTGACAGCAGATGCTGGCGAGGATGTGGAGAAAGAGGAACACTCCTCCATTGTTGGTGGGACTACAAGCTTGTACAACCACTCTGGAAATCAGTCTGGTGGTTCCTCAGAAAGTTGGATATAGTACTACCGGAGGATCCTGCAATACCTCTCCTGGCCATATATCCAGAAGATGTTCCAATCGGTAAGAAGGAAACATGCTCCACTATGTTCATAGCAGCCTTATTTATAATAGCCAGAATCTGGAAAGAACCCAGATGCCCCTCAACAGAGGAATGGATACAGAAAATGTGGTACATTTGCACAATGGAGTACTACTCAGCTATTAAAAAGAATGAATTTATGAAATTCTTAGGCAAATGGATAGACCTGGAGGGCATCATCCTGAGTGAGGTAATCCAATCACAAAAAAACTCACATGATATGTACTCACTGATAAGTGGACATTAGTAGCTCAGAAACTTAGAATACCCAAGATATAAGATGCAATTTGAAAAACATATGAAACTCAAGAAGAATGAAGACCAAAGTGTGGACACTTTGCCCCTTCTTAGAATTGGGAACAAACACCCATGGAAGGAGTTACAGAGAAAAAGTTTGGAGCTGAGACGAAAGGATAGACCATCTAGAGACTGCCATATCTGTGGATCCATCCTATAATCAGCCTCCAAAGCTGACACCATTGCATTCAATAGCAAGATTTTGCTGAAAGGACCCTGATGTAGCTGTCTCTTGTGAGACTATGCTGGGGCCTAGCAAACACATAAGTGGATGCTCACAGTCAGCTATTGGGTGCATCACAGGGCCCCCAATGGAGGAGCTAGAGAAAGTACCCAAGGAGCTAAAGGGATCTGCAACCCTATAGGTAGAACAACAATGTGAACTAACCAGTACCCCCCAGAGCTCGTATCTATAGCTGCATAGGAATCAGAAAATGGCCTAGTCTGCCATCAGTGGAAAGAGAGGCCCATTGGTCTTGCAAACTTTATATGCCTCAGTATAGGGGAAGGCCAGGGCCCAGAAGTGGGAGTGGGTGGGTAGGGGAGTGGTGGGGAGGGTATGGGGGACTTTTGTGATAGCATTGGAAATGTAAATGAAGAAAATACCTAATAATAATAATAATAGTAATAATCATAATAATAATAAAAAATAAACAAAAAAGAATGATTTTACATCCATATAAAACATATAGAATATATATTCCTTATCAATTAAAAATAGAATTATGTATAATATAGCTATATGACTCCATACATGATGTATGTAAGTAAATCAACATATCAGAGATGCATGCACAATTATGTTTATTCCTGTATGATTTGCAATATCTAGGATGCCCAGCAAGAGCAAATGTTGTGCATATATACAGTGAGATTTTATTTCTAAGGTAGAGGGATATAAAGGCAGTAATGGAGTACATGTGATACAAAAGCAAAAAGGTATACTACCTAAGGAAGGACAATAGAGCAACAGGGAGATGGGTTTTTCATGAGGCAGAGGAAGGGAACTGCTAGACAATAGGTCAAGGACAACTTACAAAGGAGCTTAAGGGAGAATGGTTAACTAGGCTTGTTTAAAAAGGGATACAGTCTGTCACAATGGCATCACATGGTAGCAGGAATGTGACGTAACTGATCACATTGCTTCTTAAATACTAAGGAGAAGAGACATACTTGTGCTTTCTTTTTCAGTCTGAGACCCAGGTGGTACCATTTGCATTTTGGGTGGGTCTTCCTCATTTAAATATATCTGTAAACATCTGCACAGATATACCCAGAAATATGTTTGTATGGTGACTCTAAGTCCAGTGAAGTTGGTGATGAGTAGTAGTGATTGCAGAGTGTCTTCCTCAAAGTCTGTCCTTCAGAAGCAGTAAGCAGCTGTGGTAGACGGTCAGTGAATATTTCTCCCAGCATCTAAAATTACTGCAAAACTTTTCTTGGACCATTAAAGATGCTCTCCTCAAAGTCATTGAGACAAGTTATAGTCCTGGGTCGTTACTCGTAGCTGCTGACACATCAATGTAAATGTTCGGTTCCACTGTGTCAGGAGGAAATGACTCTACATGCCAGGTATGCTCAGAGTCCTTCATGACCACACCTGAAATTATGCCTACCCAGGTCTCCTTTCTTGTCCTGCACACCTTCCATCGGTTTCTCCTGAAGCAATTTCTCTAAAAACTTTCATCTGGTGCTCCTGGAGAACTTATTGTAGGAAAGGTATTTTGGAGGGAACAAGAGAAGCTGGCATATGAATTCACTTGCCTTGCCTGTGACCCTGCATACATGCATCATATTCTTTCCACGATCCATAAGTAGGATACTTGTAGCCATCAGCTAAGTTTTTGACTACTCCAAATAGGAGTAAATGAACAAAGTAACTTTCCATGAAAGTGAAAAATACGTTCTACTAATTTTGGAAGCTTGTTTAATGAAGTACTATATATTTTTAAAGCATCGAGTTTTCATTTTTCCTCTTTAGTATTTTTTAAAAATTTTTTAAAATTCATACAACTGTTGTTCTCTGTGTTAAACCTGACTTATACATTATTTCAAGAATGGCGGGACATACAGGGGATCAGGTTTATGTGAAGATTAAAAATAATAGCAATAATAGTAAAGTAAAAAAGTTATTAAGCTCGAATTGCCTTAGGTCACAGCATTCAGAAGTGGAACAGTGAAGATGAAAATTAGACTGAGGAAGAGGAAATTACATTATTTTTCAGGAGCAGAGAAACGCCACCACCTAGGAAGATGAGATTGAAGCTGAGCGCTGCTAGAACAGTCCCAATTAACTATCCCCATTTAAATACACCCAGAAAAGTCTTAAGAGCATTACACTATAAATAAGATGTTTAAATTAGAGCCCAGGAAAAGTGAGAAGATAATGGAAGCGAGGAGCAGACTTAATCACAGCCTCTGAGCCTCCCCCTCAGCCCCCGTAGTATTTTGCATGTCAAGATATGAAAGGATAAAACGGAGCTGAGGTCAAGATTTTATTTTAGCTTAAAATTAATAGCTCCTGTAACTGTTAATTCAAACTGAGATTAGAATTGTTATCTGCTTGTTGCTGCTGTTGCAAGTGGCAGGTACCTGAGCCGTTAACTCTTACACAATACACTCCTTAGCTGCTGTTGCAAGTGGCAGGTACCGGAGCTGTTACTCTTACACAAAACACTCCTTGAGTCATGGCTTTTCTTGATCCAGGTTTCTTTTAAAGCTGATAAAAATTGCAAGCCCCCCCATCCTCTACATCTTTCGAGATGAGAACCGACTCTGTTTCATTATGTGGAAAAGTAATGAATTTACCCTTTGTGTTAGTCAGCTTTCTATTACAGTGACCAAACTCAAGGCAAACAGAATTAAAGGAAGAAAGATTCATTTCGGCTCCTGATTTATCTATGGCCATTGGGTTCTGCTGTTTCTAGATCTGTGATGAGGCAGAGAATCTCAGTGAGGATCATGTTGTGGACCAAAGCTGATAACCTCATAGTGTCCAGGAAGCAGAAAGAGAGCCTGCAAGCAAGGCTTCAGGCACACTGTATAGCTTGCAAGTGCATGAATGCCCTCACTGGCCTGATGCCTACATCTAGACCTTGTCTCTAAACATTCCCACTGACTTCCAAAAGCATGTTAAGTTGTGAATCAATAAGGCAGTCAATCCATTGATGATACCAGCGCCCTCATAATGCACTTACCCACCCCTGGAGTACCCCAACTGTATTCAGGAACAAATCTTCAACAGATGAATTTTGGAGTGATATTTAAGATCTAAAACATGACACCAATAAAGTATTTCTAATAGTATTCATCAATGTGGTAGATAAACGTCTAGAAAAACTTGAATTTATACAGAATGCAGAAAAGTCAAGGGTAGCATCCCTGAAAACCTGCTACAGCACTCTGTTTAATTGGAAGACAAGTATTCTTTAGCATTTTCAACATGTGGGTAGTGAATCCCTAAGGTCAAATGACCCTTTCACAGAGGTCACCTAATACTATTGAGAAACATACATATTTATATTTTAATTCATAACAGTAGCGAAATTACAGGTATAAAGTAGCAACAAAAATAATTTTATGACTGTAGGTCACCACCACATGAGAAACTGTACTAAAGTGTTGCAACATTAGGAAGGTTGAGAACTACTGCTTTAGGACCTGAGCCTTCTCCAAGGCCAGCTTATAATGTAGTAAGCATAGGGAATAGTTATCAGACAGTGAATGAATCCTGGCACAATTTGAATAACAAACTTCATAAAGTAATAGAATACTATGGAAAATCAGAAGTCTTCATCATTAGTACCCACTTAACTGATAGAAATAGCCAAGAATTTCATGCTAAGCAGTATTCAAAAGCCTTTTTGGTATCTCCTCTTGAAAGTTGGGTAATTAGTAATATGTAAGATAGTTGGGTATAGCCTGGCTGAGGCGATACTTCCTTTTGTCCTTAGAGTACAGGTTAATTTAGATCAAGGAAAGACGTTCAAGCAAAAATAGTGGTATAGCTAGTAAGAAAACCAAATTTTCCATCTGAGCAAAACAGAGAGTTAAGAAAATGACTTAAAAATAAGACTCTGGGGCTGTGGAAAATCAGGGTGTGGGGTTGTGTAACTGATGTGACAAGAGCTAGTCTTTGAAGAATCTCCTCACTAAGCAGAGCAACGAAAGTGTGCTATGGGAAGGTGTGGCTTTGGGACGCTGTGCCTGCTGGTACTATGAAGAAAACAGGAAAATGGGATGGGTCTTGAGGCAGAAAGGACTAAGGTAGAACAACAACCAGCCTTAAAAGTACAATCCTAGAGCCATGTTAAGGAGTCCATAGACATGCAGTGACTTCCCAGCACATTCAGAGCAGATGTGCTGCCTCCTGCACAGTGAGATGGGGAATGGGAAAGGGAACCCTAAGAGTAATCTATTAAGTCTTGTATATGTCTGTCTCTTTCTTATGGGAAAAATATTTCTATTCAATTTCTTGAGGAAATAAATTGTACAAAATTAAAAAAAAAAACCATAACCATACGAATTTGCTCATGGGTGTGGCATAGAACAGTGGTCCTTGAATTGTGGCCACGGGACCCAAAGCATCAGTAGTGGAAGCCTGAGACATATGCAATTTCTCTGGTCTTGCCCCTCACTAATGAATCTGAGTTTCTAACTTTCTACTCTGATGGAGTCTAGCCATCTGCTGGAAGCCTCCCGATGATTCTGAGGCTCACTACAGTTTGACAGCTACTGCTGTCATAGGCTATTTCTAAAACTTCAATGTGTGTCAGTTACCTGGAGATCTTGTGAAGGCCAGACTCTGGGTTCCCACTGCCCAGATTTGGCAGGTGGGGGCTTCTCCAGCTCTCTGGTGTTCTGAGCTTCACACTTGAACACCTGGGGCTGAAAAAAGCATGGAGTCCTCCTAATGCTTTCCACTGATTTGATGACGTACATTTTACAGCAAGGCAGTAACTTCTTGCCTCGTCTCACACCTTACAATTGACCATTTGGTGTTGCTGCCGCTGGAGAAATGGCATAAATAAATAAATAAATAAATAAATAAATCTGTAATTACCATCAGATAAGTCAGGAATGACTCATGATTCTGGAAAAATAGATATTTATGGAAAATTTAAGATAATGAAGAATCCCCAAGTAGGAAGCCCCAACTGACTCAAGATGGAAAAATCTTCAATGGTCATGATTTCTAAGTTTTCACTCCCTGCTTTGTGATAAAGGAGAAAACTGCTGTGGGGACGTAGGTTGATCAAGGCGGATCTTTGACAGTGAATGGAGAGGTGTGGAGCTATCCAGCTGCCTTCTCACTTGCAGTCTGCAAATGTGTAACAAGGAATGTAAGCATTAACGCAAACTTGTGTAAATAATTTTCTTCTTACTCAAGCACTCCTTAAATGGCTGTGGGCAATATAGAAATGTTATCCTTAGGGGGAAAAATGTTACTTCTGAAGCTCCAGATGCTGATAAGGAAGGGGAGGAGGAGGAAGAGAGGGAAGAAGAGGAGGAGGAATAAGAAGAGGAGGAGAAAAAGGAAGAGGAGGAGGAGAAGGAGGAGGAGGAGGAGGAGGAGGAGGAGGAGGAGGAGGAGGAGGAGGAGGAGGAGGAGGAGGAGGAGGAAGAGAAGGCAGCATCTTGTTACCCATCTGTAAGCTACAGCCCTTCTGCTCTTTCTCTTATTTCACTTGACATTGAAAAAGAGGACCATTCTATGGCAACCTCTTCTTTAAGAGTATTTCTGCAAATTGTAACTTATATCTTGGGTATTCTAAGTTTCTGGGCTAATATCCACTTATCAGTGAGTACATATCATTTGAGTTCTTTTGTGATTGAGTTACCTCACTCAGGATAATGCCCTCCAGGTCCAACCATTTGCCTAGGAATTTTATAAATTCATTCTTTTTAATAGCTGAGTAGTGCTCCATTGTGTAAATGTACCACATTTTTTTTTTATCCATTCCTCTGTTGAGGGGCATCTGGGTTCTTTCCAGATTCTGGCTATTATAAATAAGGCTGCTATGAACATAGTGGAGGATGTGTCTTTCTTACTAGTTGGAACATCTTCTGGATATATACCCAGGAGAGGTATTGCGGGATCCTCTGGTAGTACTATGTCCAATTTTCTGAGGAACCTCCAGACTTATTTCCAGAGTGGTTGTACAAGCTTGCAATCCCACCAATAATGAGGAGTGTTCCTCTTTCTCCACATCCTTGCCAGCATCTGCTGTCACCTGAATTTTTGATCTTATCCATTCTGACTGGTGTGAGATGGAATCTCAGGGTTGTTTTGATTTGCATTTCCCTGATGATTAAGGATGCTGAAATTTTTTTCAGGTGTTTCTCAGCTATTTGGCATTCCTCAGGTGAGAATTCTTTGTTTAGACTCAAGAAGAATGAAGACCAAAGTGTGGGACACTTTGCCCCTTCTTAGAATTGGGAACAAAACACCCATGGAAGGAGTTACAGAGACAAAGTTTGGAGCTGAGACAAAAGGATGGACCACCTCGAGACTGCCATATCCTGGGATCCATCCCATAATCAGCCTCCAAACGCTGACACCATTGCATACACTAGCAAGATTTTGCTGAAAGGACCCTGATATAACTGTCTCTTGTGAGACTATGCCAGGGCCTAGCAAACACATAAGTGGATGCTCACAGTCAGCTATTGGATGGATCACAGGTCCCCCAATGGAGGAGCTAGAGAAAGTACCCAAGGAGCTAAAGGGACCTGCAACCCTATAGGTGGAACAACATTATGAACTAACCAGTATCCTGGAGCTCTTGACTCTAGCTGCATAGGAATTAGAAAATGGCCTAGTTGGCCATCACTGGAAAGAGAGGCCCATTGGACATGCAAACTTTATATGCCCCAGTACAGGGGAACGCCAGGGCCAAAAAATGGGAGTGGGTGGGTAGGGGAGTGGGGGGAGGGCATGGGGGATTTTTGGGATAGCATTGGAAATGTAAATGAAGAAAATACCTAATTAAAAAGAAAGAGTATTTCTGCTTGCTTGGTATTCAGTACTCAGACGAGTTGGGTGGCAAGGTGAACTCCTTTCTGTTGGAGGCACTCCTGCTTTGTGTTTTATTTACTTTTATCATTGTTGTGGCAAAATATCTCCTCCAAAAGCTATTGAAAGAAAATTTTATTGGCTCATAGTTTAAAGATACAGTGTACCATGGCAGGAAGCCATGGTTGGAAAAGACACAATAGCTGTACTGGAAAGAGCAGCTGGTCACTATATATGTATAGTCAGAAAGAGAGAAAGATAAATGCTAATGTTTGGCTAGCTTTTCCATTTCATTTTTTATTGCTCTAGGACATGGGCACACAGGGTGGTGCCATCTACATTCAGGGCCTGCCTTGAATCCTCAGTTAAACTCTTTTGGATACACACTCACAGCTATATTCAGTGATATGTCTCCTGGGTCTCTTAGGTCTCCTGAATGAATTCTGAATCCAGTTAAGTTGGCAATAAAGGTTAACCATCACTCTTGTTCTCCATAGGGGGGAAAATCAGAGTGAAGAATTCAAATTTGATAAACCAATGGGGAAGACTTACACATCACACTAACTTCCACGCTAGGCTCAATTTCTTCATTTATGCAGTAAGAATAATTATGTTTTACGGGACATACCTATGACTTAAGAAACAGCAATAGTTAATGAGCAATTCTTATGTTTATTTCTAATAGTAATAAATATGTTGTTGAAAGAACTCTGTGGGCTTTAATTTTTTATTATTTTATTTTATTTATTTCATTTTATTTATTCACTATACATCCCACTCACTGCTCCTTCTCCTGGTCACCCCCCCACCCCAGAAATCCTTCCCCCTTTGTCCTCTAAGATGGTGGAAGTCCCCTGATTATCTTCTCACCCTGGCACATTGAGTCTTTGCAGTGCTAGTTATATCCTCTCCCACTGAAGCCAAAGAAGGCAACCCAGTTAGAAAAACATATCTCACAGACAGGCAATAGCTTTTGGGGTAGCCCCTGCTCTAGTTATTTGGGACCCTCATGAAGACCAAGCTGTTCATCTGCTATATCTGGAGCCGGGCTAGATCTAGCCTATGTATGTTCTTGTTTGGTGATCCAGTCTGATAGCCCCAAGGGTCCAGATTTGTTGACTCTGTTGCTCTTCCTGTGGAGTTCCTACCCAACTTCTGCATAAGAGTCCCTAAGCTCCATCCACTCTTTGATTGTGAGTCTATGCATCCCTCTGAGTCAGCTGCTGGGTGGAGCCTCTCAGAGGACAGCCATGTAAGACTCCTGTCTACAGGCGCAATAGCATCATTAATACTGTCAGGGATTAGTACTTGCCCATGGGATGGGTCTCAAGTTGGGCCAGTTATTGGTTGGTCATTACCTCAGTTTCTGCTCCATCCCCAGTACTTGTAGAAATAATATGTAATTTTGAGAAACACTGTCATCTAGTATTATTATATACTAGCATATATAATAAAAAGAAGAATTCAGTGAAGATTCTGGGCCAAGTTCTGACTCCTTGTGCCCTCCAAAATGCATCTGCCTTTAAATCTCTAGAACCTGTGGGTGGGATGTAATTTGGAGCAATAATCATGGAAGATCTAATCATGGATCCTGACTGAAAATATCCTAGATCATCCATTTGAATTCCTTATCTAACAGTAGCTCTCTCTCTATAAGAAATGCAAAGTAGAAGACAGACACAGAGACCCCACGAAGGCAAAGGCATTGGAAGGAATATTATAGGCATTTTCCCAGGAAGCAAAGTCCAGCTAACAAGCACCGGAACCTGAAGAAGCTGGGGAGGTTTCCTTCCTTCAGCCTTTGGAAGGCTCTGTAAACCCACAAGAGAATGAATATATGCAGCTTTAAGCCACCCCAGTGCCGGGAATTTGTTATGGCAGCCACAGGAAACAGATACCGTGAGTACTAGGAAGTAAGAACATTTAGTTTCCTTTCCAGGGAATTAGGACCTGGCACACAGACAAATCTTTCAAGAAGGTGAAATTTGTTTTTGGCATTTTTCCATCTCCCTAGGTGTAGTGGTGAGAAGGCAGACACAATTTCTTTTTTTAAACTTCTTCCAAGATTTTCCTTTTTCGTCACCATTTATACTCTATTTTTACTTTATCTGCTTCAGCTCTCCCCTCCCAAAACCTGGCCTACGTTTTACTCTAAGAGTAGAAGAAGCATTTTGAGCAAGTCAGCAGTAAGGCATGCCATGTCTGTACCTCTGTCTTGGTTTGATGCCTTATAAGCAGAGCCAGAGGTAAGATTATTTTGCCCAATTGATTTCTTGGGAGGATAACCTTAGGAGTAAGGCTGGGGGGAATGGGAGAGTGGAAGAGGAGCTCAGCGGGTATGTCCTGGAAAGTCTAGTGTGGCACTGATCCCATCTGGAATGAATGTCTTCTTTTTTTCTAATAGAATATATATATTTAAATCTAACATCTTTAGATGGGCAACAAGACCCAGCAGAAAGTACTAAGAATTGTCCTGCACTCTCTCCCTCCCCTTAGTTTCTGTCCCAAGGTGGTACTTTTCTACAGCTGATGAACTTACTGACACATCATTACTACCAGAAGTCCGTAGTGTACTCTGTGGTTCTCTGCTGCTTTGTACATCTAAGAGGTTTTTGTGAATATACAATGGCACTTGAGTTTACCATTACAATATCCTGCAGTGTTTTTGCTGCTTTAATCTTTGCATTCTGCTCACTCATCTTCCCTTCTGTCTTCCAGGAGGCATTGATCTTTTTATACAGTTTCTTTCCATAGCTCTGTCTTTGAAAAACATCACATGGTTGGAATTATATTGCTTGATTCCTTTCAGAATGGTCCCTTTTTCCCCACTAAAAAATATGCATTATTAACATATTTACAAATATTTTGATGGCTTAATGCCCCATATACTTTTAATATCAACTAATAACTTTGCACACATTAAATTTATCTATTGGTTTACATAGGACATTTTTGGCTGCTTCCAAGTTTGACTAGTTATGAATAGTTCTACAACAAACATACATGTTTAGTTTTGTGTAAAAGCTTTTAATTCACTTAGACAAATACTTAGGATAACTCCTCATCCCAGAGAATGAGTGACATCCTGGGAAAATGAGTAACAATTCCAAGGGAATAAGTGACATCTTTCTGCTTTGTCACTGAGCATCATTAATTGAGCATTTATTAGCCAGGCAGTGACTAGTTGTCTCAGACATATTGATTCTCCAACAAGATCCAATAGCCTAGTGGGAGAATCAAACTGAGAGGGTAACTTTATTAACTGGTTAACTGAATGCTGAAGCAAGAAGTTTGAAGGTGAGGGGATCAGTTTGAGGTTAAGCCTAGAAATTGGAAACTTGGAGGTAGACTTTCCCTTGGGAATCAGCACAAAGCAATGTGAAATGGTGTAGAAGAAGGTCATGAATGAGGAGGTCGCATGGTCAAATTTAGAGTTTAGATTGTGAGCACAGCACTCTGGGGAAACAGATAGGAGTAGAATATACAGGGTTCAGGGAAGCTGACAAAACTCCTACGTATCCAATAACTATTAAGGATCTACAACAGTAGCTTTGTCCATAGAAGAAGAGATGGGTATTCAGGAGCTATTTAAGAGACAAAATATACAAAGAGATGTGACAGATTAACTATCTAGCTGAGGTAGAGGTTAGTACTCAAATAACTAGTAGGCTTCTAGTTTTTCTGGTGTGAAGAATTATCTATGAAAAGACAACATTGAAGGTGATGAAGAGTTAGAATAGGTTTCACACTTAAGTCAATTTGTTTTTGAGCAATATGGTGGGCCTTATAGAAAGAGTTCATCACCAGAAATTGAATCTAGTGGTGAATCTGTGTAGAGAAGCTATCAGAAACCACAACGTGGATGGAAATGCATAAAGATAATAGCAAGTACCATGAATTCAGAAATAAGAACTCTTGGTGCTCTTTAAATAATGACAATCCTAGAAATCAGAGTGAAGAGGAAAGACAGTGGCGGAAGTGGCCCAGGAATATGTGCTATAACAAATCTAAAAGACTGAACTGTTAGAAAGGAGTGTTGAAATCTAATGCTGATCTAATGCTAAAAGTCAAATAAGGCCTGGGCAATGTGGTTCTCAGGTATAAAGACACAGTGGCTGACTGAGTGATAGGATGAAGAGACTGAACTGTACTGGGGAGTAGGGTGAGCAAAGACAAGTGAATACTGAAAAGTCTGCTGAAAAGTTTTAGCATGAAAAGATTGGACCACATTTACATCAATAGTAAGCAAGCATGACCACCAACCAAACATCAGATATTAATCCAGCACTGGATCAGGGAAGGGGTGATGCTAAGCTGCTATCTACATCCTTAGGGGAAAAATCCATAATTTAGCTTGAGGAAAAGATGATTTGCCCCTGATGAGGATATAGAATAAAGAATGGAAGGATAAGAGAATTTACTGATCCTTCACGCACTGCACTTCTTCCCATGACCCCATGGAGGAAGTAATTAGTGTGCTTATACTTTAAGTAGTTTGTAAATAACTTTAAATACTTTATAAATAGTTTCAGAAAAATCTAGGCAAGAAATGAATATCAAAACACCTCCAAAAAGAAAGAAACGTTTTTGTGTTCTTCCTTTAATAAATTCGTGGATAAATCATTTATATGTCTCTAAACCAAGTACACAAAATCCAGACTCAGGAAATTACATTGTTTTCATAGTGTTACTGAGCTATAAATTGAAAAGTCAGGATGCAAAGCTTATTTTGTCTTATTTAAAAATTTATGTTCTTCCTTCTTCGACCATTCTCCTTGATAAATGCCTTAGTAAGAATGTTTGCCTGAATAAATTTTACAAATAAGATACACTAAGAGGGTGGAAATTTTTTAATGAGGATCCTGGAATTTGATATTGGTCTTAAAGACTAATAGGATTCAGATTAGGTGTCACTAAACACTGGGTCTTAGGGTTTTATTGCTGTGGAGAGACACCATGACCACAGCAACTTTTATAAAAGAAAACATTTAGTTGGGGCTGGCTTAAGTTCAGAGGTTTAGTCCTTTATCATCATGGCAGAAGCATGGCATCATGCAGGCAGACATGGTTCTGGAGAAGGAGGTGAGAGTTCTATATCCAGCAGACACCAGAACGAGAAATTGAAACACTGGTTCAACTCTAGCATCTGACACCTCAAAGCTGACCCTGAGTGACATACTTTCTCCAACAGGGCCACTCCTACTTCAACAAGTCCTTATGTCCTAATAGTGCCATGCCCTCTAGGCCTATGGGGGCCATTTTTATTCAAACCACCATAGTCTTGATCACATTTAATCCACCATATTTTTGTATAGTCTATGAATTAATGTCATTTTTATTTCCTTAAATATACATTATTTAAAAGGCATGTTAAAATGTTCAAACATGGGACTTGAAATATGGCTCAGCAGTTAAGAGAACTGGCTGTTCTTCCAGAGGTTCTGAGTTCATCCTGAGTGAGGTAACACATTCACAAAGGAACTCACACAATATGTACTCACTGATAAGTGGATATTAGCCCAAAACCTAGGATACCCAAGATATAAGATACAATTTCCTAAACAAATGAAACTCAAGAAAAATGAAGACTGAAGTGTGGACACTATGCCCCTCCTTAGAAGTGGGAACAAAACACCCTGGGAAGGAGTTACAGAGACAAAGTTTGGAGCTGAGATGAAAGGATGGTCCATGTAGAGACTGCCATATCCAGGGATCCACCCCATAATCAGCATCCAAACGCTGACACCATTGCATACACTAGCAAGATTTTATCGAAAGGACCCAGATGTAGCTGTCTCTTGTGAGACTATGCCGGGGCCTAGCAAACACAGAAGTGGATGCTCACAGTCAGCTAATGGATGGATCACAGGGCTCCCAATGGAGGAGCTAGAGAAAGTACCCAAGGAGCTAAAGGGATCTGCAACCCTATAGGCGGAACAACATAATGAACTAACCAGTATCCCGGAGTATCTCTTAATGAACTTAATGAACTTAATGAACAACATAATGAACTAACCAGTATCTCTTGACTCTAGCTGCATATATATCAAAAGATGGCCTAGTCGGCCATCACTGGAAAGAGAGGCCCATTGGACACGCAAACTTTATAAGCCCCAGTACAGGGGAACGCCAGGGCCAAATAGGGGGAGTGAGTGGGTAGGGGAGTGGGGGGTGGGTGGGTATGGGGGACCTTTGGTATAGCATTGGAAATGTAAATGAGCTAAATACCTAATAAAAAATGGAAAAAAAAAAGGATGAAGTGTTCTGGACAAGCAAATTCAATTATCCCCAGAGTGGTCAGGCTTTAGAGAAACTTTGATACCACCAAAGAGGTTTGGACAACAGTTTGCTTCATAAACATTTGCATAACTACCTCTTTAACCAAGTTTTAGGATACTCCAGGGAAACAACCATTGTCTTTCCTACCTTTGTGTTCCTGAATATTCTCACACGTGGCTGATCACAGACTACAGGCTTAATCAATGCTAGTTAATAAACAGTCCCTAACTGTGTAGACAAGCTAGTTAATAATCACCAGTATCCTTCCCAAGTCGATTGTCACACACTGCCAGCCACAGTCTCTCTTATGATGAGACTGAGACATTACAGTCTGAGAGACAGCAAATGTGTCCACCCACTGTCAGCAAATGGTGGGTGTATAGAGGGAAGAAAAATCCCTAGAAACGGCCTGTGCCTGATGAGTAGCTAATTATAACAGCGAAAATCCTAGCTAGTATGAATGTCAGAATGTGAACTTCTAGCGTGCTATTTTAAATAAGACAGCTATGCCCACCTTGGCATTAAGGACATTCAGCTTACAATATATAGCCCAAAGCTCAGCCTAGAATCGGGAGGAGGTACAAATCAATGAGTGATTGATGAGATGCTAGTGACGCAGATTCAATGCGTGACACATCCAATCATCCAGGACAAGAGTGTTTGCCAAAATGTCACAGCACCTGCTGCTCTCTGATACACGGGATGCAGGAGTGTTTCAAGGCAAGGGCTGAACCGGATGGACAGGACTTCCCCTCCCCCTGCACCCGGCTAGTGCTCAGAAGACAGCAGACACCTGCCATCCGTAAAGACAAAATGGAAACACTCAGGGGCAGGCGGCATGAGGAGAAGCAGGATGGCATCTTCTCCATGCCAGGAAAGGGAGAACAGGTGCTCCTCCTCTGAGGGCGGCTGCTCCTGGCGGGGGCCCTGGATGCAGGCCACAATGCTGAGCCACACACATGACCTCCTCTTGGCAGCTGAGCATCAACAGAGCCACCACCGCGAAGCATTCTGTCCCCTGGCAGCACAAACTCGAGGCCCCTGCAGGATACCGAGATAAAAAGACCTCTCAGCATTCTTCATTTGCTTTCCAGGCAATGGTAGTGCGCGGTTCCCCATGCGAGTTGATTTTTAAGATCCTATGTCGGTCCCCCAACGCTTCACTGAATGATCGACTTGCCAGCTAATTTGATTGTTTTCCCTCTTGGCATTTGCAAGACATGGGTTTTTCTATGTTCTTTCTCTCCTCTGCCTAGTTTGCCTCCTTGGAGGCTGTCTGGGAAGGTGTTTTTTACTCCACACTGTGACGGAAGACAGGGAGGTGGGGAACTGCTGCTTCCCAGCAAACGTTTGTACCTAAAAATAAGTAAATCAAGCTAATATGCCAGAGATTCAGGGAGAGAATCGAAAGGTTACTCACCTGTAGGGAAATTGGGTGATGTATTTCCATTTTCTTCTCGACAGGGTATAAACTTTTCTTCTTCCACATGCTCACAAACCCCAAAGACTTCCCTGGCCAGAGTTTATCAGAGGCTCATAAGAAGAACCCCACCCAAAAATGTTTGGAATGGACCGACTTCTGATGACTCTGTTCACCCCATCTCAACCTTAGGCAGGATCCCCAAAGCTAACCCAAATGATCAGATCAGTTGCAAAGGAAACATAGCTTTCAAAGCACTGGTGCCGTTCTTATTCTCACAGAGATTCCGGGAGGTCACAGATTGGAGGATCTAAACAAGGTGGCATCCATGAGGTTAGATGGCCATGTCCCTCCTTCCTAAAATTTGTAATTCTGGGCCACCTGCTGGAGGAGGCCTTTAAGATAATGGAGAAGATCAGCCTACTGACCTATGGTGATTAAGAAACATGTACTTGAAGTCTGTGTTTTGGAAACAGAAGTCAGACCTATCACCAGAAACCTGTTAAGGACAGCCATTCATTGAAGAGGAAGCAAAGAATTCTGAGTAAGCAAAAGCAGGCAAAAAAAAAAAAAAAAGAAAGAAAAAAAAAGAAGTATATATTATGATTTCATTTATGTAAACAAAACAAGTTTTCCTACCAATACTGCTGTTTTGAGTACAACTTACCAAAACATACCATTGGTGAGCATTGATTGATAAGGAGCCCACTACCTATCAAGTGTCAGGGCTTAGCTGTATTCTGGGACTAAAGGGCCAAGGTAAGAGGATCACCAGCCTGAGACCAGTCAGGACAGTTTCCTTTCTGTGACATTTTTCAGAATGTCAGATTAATGAAACCATAGTATGTAGAGTATGTAGTCTCTCTTGCCCCTGACTTTGCTCAGTCAGAATGCTGTTTGCTAGGATGTCTGTGTAGCAGTCCATATCAGTGGGGCACGTCAATAACTGGTTCTACTGTGTGGTTAACAGTCTATTATATGGCCCCAGCACAATCTGTTTATGTATTCATATGTTGAGAGACATGTGGGTAGTTTCCACTTTGCAGCTCATGAATTAAAACTGCAGTGAATATCCCTATACACTTTTTTTTTTTTTTGGATGAGGATGCACTTTTATTTCTCTGAGGTAAGTATGTAGGAGTGAAATTAATGGAGTGTGGAAGGAATAGGTGAAGGAGTTTTAAAAGTATTAAGAACCACGAAAATAATTTGACAAAGGAGTTGCACTCCAGTTTCTTGCCAGTTGTGTTTGGGACTGCTCCAGCCCCCAACTGTGTTTCCGACTGCCCCATCCCCTCACCCCTGCTATGCTGGAAATTTTCAGTGGCTCGGGTCAGTCACATTGCAATTCTTAGTGCTCTAAGTCTTTAGTGCTTTAGCGTTGCAATGGGTGAGAAGTGGTATTTCCTTGCAGACTAATTTTTCTTTTAAAGCTGTCTTATCCTGCATCCTAATCCTAAATTCTAACAGAGCCTCATCTGGGCTGTGAGAGGCAGGAAGGGTTATATTTAGAGTCAGTCTGCATATTTCCATCTTAAAAGAAAAACCCCCAAGCAGCAATTGAGTTCAAAATTCCTCCCAAGAAGTCTAGATTCCCTAACAGCTGTTTATAAATATTTACCTTCACATTTTTAACGATGACAATGTATACAGCACAAATACCAGGAGCTTTAAAGTATAAATATTCATCACAGAGGTTGCTGGTTGTTTCTATGTAGGACACAGAACTCTGCCTCCCTGAACCCCTTTGTAGAAGGCTTTCTGGGCTTCTCTGGTGTGGGTTTTTCTATTGTAGGGGCATGATGTAAAGCGGATTATTTTGCCTCAT